>NC_085046.1:33916105-34231605 GCF_963662255.1 Cinclus cinclus
TGTCCCATTTACACCATTTTAGCTCAAAAAAAGGTACTCAAATATATAGGAAAATCTGGTCTATAGAACATTTTGTGGTCTGAGAAGAATTCTTTATTGAATTTTACAAGTTGTCATAATTTTCATGTCCTCTTCTGTGGAACTTAGAAATTGTAATCATTGTTAATGTGAATATGGTAGGCACGTGTGGCTTTAATTTGCAGCAAAGCATTCAACACTTCCTGTTTTAGAATTGCACTTAGGCTGAATTTGGGCTTACAACAGCACAGAAAGATGCTGAATTATCCTGAAAATGTTTGGCAGCACTCAAACTATGTAAAACCAAAATCCTGCTCTGGCCTGTTGGACTGAGGTGATTCTGCTGGCAAGCTTTTTATGGCTTTAAAATACTTAGCATGTGGTAAATCACTGCCTGGTTGAGAACTGTACTTGGGGGGAAGGCATCTAATATTATACCAAATTGGTCTTTTAAGCAGGTTTTTATTTTCTCTCTCTCTTTTGGTCCCCCACTGTGGTTTTCTAAATACTTGTATATAGCTCTTCAACTACAGACAGTAATATCATAAGAATATTCCAGTATTTGAAAAACACCCTAGACTTAAACCTTCAGGTCCATATATGTGAACAATTGATTATGCTGCATGACGCTTCCAATAACCTTATTTATTGAGAAATTAGATTTTTTTCTTATAAGTGAATATAATGTTATATTATTTTTATGGGGAGAGTATATTAACTTCTGTGACGCAGTCTGCTCTGAGCTAACTTCAGATGCTTATGTTATGTGATCTGAAAAATATTTGTTTGGAGCTGGATTTTGAAAGTACACATGATTCTGCAAACTGAACCCAATGATCTAGCACACTTTAACCAAGAGCCATTTCAATAATCACCCTCTTGTGGTGTTCTGTAGTGTCTTCTGTTACAGAAAGAAATATCATATCATGATAAATAGAGGTAAGCTTTTCATTTGTTGTCAAAACAAGATGCACCTTGATAACAGACGTTACTTTACAAGTGTCACAAGATTTAGTTTCCATCCATTAAGCTAAAAACAGCTGAAGAGCTATGGTATGAGTGGAAAAATGGAAGTGCCTGATTTCTGCTCCTTGTACTGGAATGATGCACCAGGAAGGGCATCATAAAAATGTGTGAGGTTCTGCAAGCATGAACCAGGGTATAACCATGCTGCTAATCTCTTCATGTCTTTGAAGTCCTGCTTACAAATATTACTGCCCACTTTGGACAGGGATCATTTAGGGAGAGGGAAATCTTTTACAGTCTAACCCCAAGAAATAAAATAAAAGATGATGAGGAGCTGTAGGTTGATGTCAAAATTAGAGAGAATTCCCCCGCTGTTTCCCATGGATCCTGCCTCATAAATGCACCTCTATGGCTGTTGTATCACAACTCCTGGCACTGCATCACACCCGTTCATCACTTTCTCTTCAGTTCTAACTAAATTTAAAGAACTTTTGATTTATTAGATATTATTCTTATTTATAATAATTGTTACATTTTTCTATTATTGTTGCATTTTCATGACAGAAGAACAAGGTATTGCTCAGAGGTGCTGGTTGTTTCCCTTCACTTAAGGATTTCTCTCTCCTTTTTCCCCTCTCCTCGTCCTCAGGTTATTACACTAAGAAAACTGGTCTACCAGTGATAGGCTTTTGATAAGGGTATTGTTTACTTCACAGCCTAAAAATGGCTCTTACTCCTTCATCTGACTCACTGTTTTACAGTACAGTCACTTACAGATCAGTTTGGTTTCAGATTCTCAAAGAAACCCATTCTATGGGAATCTACT
The DNA here is from genome assembly GCF_963662255.1 of Cinclus cinclus. Lineage (NCBI taxonomy): Eukaryota > Metazoa > Chordata > Aves > Passeriformes > Cinclidae > Cinclus > Cinclus cinclus. The sequence goes on from NC_085046.1 coordinate 33,917,916, forward strand.
TTTTCCGATCAAGAGATGGTACCAAACTAAAATACACTGCTGGAGGGAATATCCTTTCAACTTGGCACTTAATATAAGGACCCTCTGAAAGTTGTTTCATAACATTTCAGTGTCTGTTTTACCCTTCTGCAAACTTTTATGGGATCAGTTTAAGGAAAAAGTGCAGAAATACAGACACCCCCATGTCCTGTGAGGCATGTGAGTTATTGTTTACTGTTTTGGTTTTTTTTCCCCTAGATAGTTTCTTTGTGGATGGAAGATTTTGCTCCTATCTGCTCTACGAGTTCTCTTTTTCTAAGGTGGGAGATGGGTATGGGGGGAAGAATCCAACCCCACATTGTCATACAATTGTCACTCAGTGTTTGAAGTAACTGTTTTGAAGTAGCAGTTTTGAAGATGGTTTTCTTCATCTTTTTTAGCTTAAAAGTGGAAGGGTTGGTTGGGAGCACTGTGGTACACTCTGTGCTCACTCAGTCCTACCTGACAGAAGTGGTTCATTTATAGTTCTTAATTTATTACTTCATATTTCTTGGTTTTTTTGGAAGAATGTTAAATACTGCAGAGAATTTATATTGGTGTATCATAACTACTACCTGACATACTTCTTTTAATATTAGACTTTTATTTTTAAACTTTTTTGTCTTTTGCATTTTTAAAGAAATTATTAATGTAAAGATATTAGACTGCATAGCAAAGTAACAACATACTGTCTGTAAGAAAGGAGGGAGTCTCTGGACCTACATACTGCAGACCTCTAACATTCAGCCAAGCCCCATCCAGATGCTGATACGTGATTGAATGTTTCTGTCTGCTGAATCCCAGGCAAGCAATGAAAATATCATGCTGTGCAGTAGATCCACTAGGGAGAAAACACATGTACACATCTAATTAAAAAAATAAATCCACCCCAACCCTGAGTACAGCCCTGTCATGTCCCCTCTATTTTAGCTGAGGGTGTCATACTATTGAAGGATGTGAGGTGTGCTGTAACATTTAGTATTTAGTAGCACTGTTCTTCTGTAAGGTACCTGCTTGCTTCAGATGACATTGTTGTTATCCAAGGCTGTGTTACTTACAAGTAAAATGTAAGGATAACTTCCTGTACCCCTGCAGTGTTTTAATTATTATTCTCACAAGTTAATGTTAGAATCAAACTGTTATTCTTAGTACATTAAGAGCATAACAGCAAGACAATCTAATTTTATCTCTTCTTGTGGAAACCAGTGCTTCAGCCTTAACCTGTGAAAACTTTTTTAATACCAGGGACACACTCAAGGATAAACAGCCTGAATTTGTTGTAATTGGTAAATAATTTTTTTACAGGAATGGCAGAAGACAACAGTGTGGGTTTTTTTTTTTTGCCTTTTTTTGCTTTTTTTTTGCTTTTTTTTTAAGAAATAAAGGGAAGGAAAATAAGGAAACAAAACCAGCCATGCCTTTTCCTCATGAACAGAAGTGCAGAACACAGTATGATAAAGATGACTTTCTAAAGCAATTTTTTTCCTTATAAGAGAAAGGGAATAAAACATCTACAACGTTTGCTTACAGATTTTCCTTTTAAGGGTGTGAAGGAGAGAACATATGGATTTGCATTCTTGTATACCAGCCTTTTGCAGTCCCTCTGGCTCTTGCAGACTACTCCCTTTTAATTTGACTTGGTGTTAAGCACCTGAATGTCTGCACTGAGGACCATGCTGGGGTCTAGCATACACTTACACTTGGTCGGTGAGGTGAGAATGAAGCACTTGGGCATCATGCAACACGTGCTCCACAGATAACCCAGAAAGAATTTTGGCTGAGTTAGGCCATCCCCATAGCTTACTCCCTATGCTCTTTTCAGCTAATTGTAGGAGATAGTACTCTCTCCAGGCTTTTAGTCTTTTTGTGTATCCACAAGAGAATCTAATTAAGGCCTATTATAGCATTGACTCTGTGAGAAGTCATTTAATGGGGCTATCAATCTGCTGTCCAGCTGTTACAGATCCAAGTGGAATTTCAATTGACAGCAGAGCCTGAGAGGAGCTGTTTTATCTCTTTACCGTTTTCTCATGCATCACTTTAAAAGTGTGCATGGCAATAGATAAGGGTTACCAAATCCATATTTTGGGACCTGACTTCCAAAGGAGGTGAACACCTGCGTCTTTCACTGAGTTGTGCTGAAATTGCAGATGATGCTTCTGCAGATCAGGCTCCCTGGAATTCTTGAAAGAGAATTTCAAATATGTGGTCTGTGAGCAACTACATCCAGGGATCCTTCGTGACCACCATTGCTACTCACACGTCTCAGCAGGGCTACCACAACCATCTCCTTCCCTACAAGAGTAAAAATGGGAAGTGAGATCCCTCAACAAGCAATTCAGCTTCCCCTTCAGATGACTAAAGCTTCCTTGATGCAAATGTTGCCAGTCAGAGGAGACTGACCACCATCCTTCCTGCCCACACTTCATCAAAGCCTTCTGTTGTGCTAATTTTTGAGTTACAGGGAAAATCACAGAGGTTTAGTGGAGGTCAAGGCAATAAGCCAGCAACTTTAGTAAATTTAACTCTAAACAAGGGCAGTGGAAAGCAGATGCCCTAGGATGTGAGAAGTAACCAAAAAAAAGGAAAGCCCTTTAAAGTTTGAAAGAAGTGCATGCATTTACATGGTTGCCTGTATTTTGGGCTCTAGGCAGCAGGAGATGGGGATGGAGGAGAGGGAAGGGTGGAAGTTCATGAATTCTTTAAAGATTTTATACTTTTCCTAGAATGTGGTATTTTTCGAAGGCCAAAATTCAGTTACTACCCATGTGCTACCACTTCAAGATATGTATGTTTGTCTTTTACAGTGATCCATTTTCATAAAATTTATGATCCTTTTCTGTCAGTGATGTACTTCCAGAGTACTGCTAATAAGCTTTGGGACTTGCTTAGGAAAAAAGGCCTTTAACATCTTCAGACTGTGGACAGCTTTTGAGGTGGAGGTGGTGGTTATAAAGTCCTGTTACTCTGGCTGTGATCTAAAGCCTGTTGAGGTAAATGGGAATCTTTCCACTTCAATAGGCTTTAGATCTGTATCCCTTCCTCTCAGCAGAGCTAAGTCTAAACCACTTAATATTTGGAAGAAGAGAGCAACACAGATTACATTTCCTGGCTCTGCAGTTTCCTTTGTGTTGTCCTCAGGTCAAAACTTGTCTTCAAATTCTGTCTCTGCAATGTTTATTCTCAAAAAAGGAGATAAAGGTCTTTGTTCCTCTAGAAGTCCCTAGATGACTAGATTGAACAAACAGAGTAGTAGTGTTCTCACTGTTTTCCATCACCTACTAAAGAGCAGAACCTTCTCCCTCCCCCAGCGTTTCCATTTCCTCTACTTCCTGTCTTTGCAGATTGGGTAACAAATGCTGAATATTTCCTGAAGTTGACTAATGACAGGACATTGGTGTCTGCAGCTGAGCAGTCTGGTTAGTGCTGGGTTGAATTCTTGACTGAAAGGAGGTGCTACAGCTGTGTTTATGGAGTTGTCATGTCACCCCTCTGCCCCCATATGCTTCTGTCCTTTAACACTGTTAGGGTATGGTATCAGCCTAGTCTAAGCATCCTGTGGGAAACAGACTTCAAATTACTTTTAATTTTATTGTACTATTACTATTCCCTCTGAAAAATTATTATAGGCCAAGCTGAGATACAGTGTTTATACTTTTTTTTTCCCCCACATTTTGCTCAACAAAGGCCATTAATGATTGGGAAAATTCATTCTCTGAAATGAATGGATGTATTTGGTTTGTGCAGGTTTTGGAAGCAGGGTTGGCTACAGTGGTGGACTCTGTGAGAAGCTACTAGAAGCCTCCCTTGTGTCAGAGCCAATGCCAGCTGGCTCCAAGCTGTCCCAGTGCAGGCCATGTCTGAGACCATCAGTGATGGGGATAGTGCCTCTGGAATAACAGATATAAGAAAATGGAAAATAAAAGTTATTGCCCAGAAATGATTACGTCCAGAGAAGACAGGAGTGGAAATATGTGAGAGAAACAACTCTGCAGACACCAAGGTCAGTACAGTAGGAGGGAGGTGAGGTGTTCCAGGCACTGAAGTTGAGATTCCTCTGCAGTCCATGGGGAAGACCCTGGTGAGACAGGCTGCCCTTGGCAGCCCACGGAGGTTCATGGTGGGAGTAGAGATTCACCTGCAGCCCATGGAGGAGACCCACGCTGGAGTAGGTTTGCTAGCAATACTTGTGACCCCATGGGGGACCCACACTGGAGCAGTCTGTTCCTGAGGACAGCACCCTATGGGTGGGATCCTTCCCTGGAGCAGTTTGTGAAGATCTGCAGCCCGTGGCAAGGCCTCATGTTGGAGAAGCTCAGGGAGGAGTGTCTCCCGTGGGAGGGACCCTGCGCTGGAACAGGGGAAGAGTGTGAGGAGCCCTTCCCACAAGGAAGAAGAAGCAGCACAGACGGTGTGAGGAACTGATTGCAGATCCCATTCCCAAACCACTGTGTCACTAAAGGAGGGGAGATAAAGAAATAGGGAGTAAAGATGAGACCAGGAAGAAAAGAGGGGTGGGGAGGAGGTGTTCTAAGACTTGATTTTATTTCTCGTTGTCCTACTCTGATTTGACTGTCAACAAGTCAAGTTATTTTTGCTCCAGTTTGTTTTGCCTGTAATGGCAACAGATGAGCAATATCTGCCCATCCTTATTTTGACCCATGAGCCTTTTGTTATATTTTCTCTCCCCTATCCAGCTGAGGAGGGGAGGGACAGAATGGCTTTGGTGGGCACTTGGCATTCAGCCACAGTCAATGCAGCACAGTGGCCTTTAAAATTAGGAGGAAGAAAAGATAAGATCTCCCACAGGTGGAAATAACACTGCATTTGGTTTACACAAAGTTTGGTTCTGCACTCCCAAAATTGAGAATGTTTAGAACTGGGCTTCTTAGGTCTCCTAGCTATTCTTTATACTGAAAGTATAACTGCTGAGAGGGAAAGAAATGTTATTTTATAGCTTAGGCTTTTCCTCTGAAATGGCTTGACTGTCTCTCCTTTTGTCTGCCGGGATTTCTTTCTCATTATGTCATTAAAACTTCAGTTGCTCCATTTCTTTTGTGCTGACAGAAATGCATAGATCTATGTTTCTGTATGTATCAAATTATATGGTCTTCCATGAGGAAAAAAGTAGAATATCCATGTGTCCCTTGGCCTGATTAGTAATGGCATTCATGTGAGCAGAGAAAGTCCAGTGGCAAAGGAAAACAGATTATTTCCTTAGCTGATATGCAATGGCTGTCGATTCCAGTGTCCTGAAGTGTTACACAATATGCTTGCTTTGGAGCTGGAAGCACCTCTTCCAGGACAGAGATCAGCAGCCAAAGCAGCGGGCAACACAAAAATTTAAGCTCCTAAACAAGGGAGGTGAAAAGATGTGATAGAAATGGGTTGTGAAGTGATATGAGGGTTAAGATAAACAAGGTATTAGAAGGAATGTATCCCATGTGATAACAATATTCATGGATCTTTGATCTAAAATCGGATTGTTGCTTTGTATGTGAATCTAATGGATGGAATTCACACCCAGATACTCCTGGCAAATACACCTATGGAAGAAATCTTAAAATGAGTGGGCTCATCTCCTGGCATGCTACAAAAAACCATTTCTTTAACACATGGTTACCTTGGTGCCATTGGCTTAAACTTGACTTCTATAGGACTTTAACCTTGTATAATAAATGAAATTAGAAGACATATTTGGGTTTTTATATAAGTTGAGAAAGATTAAAGTAATCTAAATTTAGGACACACATAAAGCACTTGTAACTAGTTCTGGGGCATGTTTTTACTTGCTGTAGCCATTTGTCCTTTTTCAAATTGAATCATATCTTTGCTTTTATATAAATGTTTGTATGTTAGCTATAACAAATGTAGGAAAAACGTGCACTTCAGTAAAAAGCCCACACACCATCAAATCCACAACACTTTTCTTCCTTTCCTCCATCTTCTTCATAACTGTTATTATTTTTTTCCTTTGCTATGTTCTGATTCTCCAGTGTAGAGGCTTTCAAATGAAAGTTAACAGATGCTCTTCCACACAATCTGACTGCTCCTGAGGGGAGCTTGTTCCCACCAGACGTTTTATAACATCTGTTTGAAGCTAACTTCACTTTCCCTCTGTTCCATTTCAAATTGGAAGCCCTGATGAGAAGAGATGAGAAGGTACATGTACAGAGGCAGGGCTTTGATCCACGATGCCACACACTGACTGACATTTCCACTTACATTGAAACATGCTGCTTTCAGATACATGGTAATAAACAGGACTCTTCAGCTGGCTAACAGAGATGGTGTTGAGACAGCAGGGAAAAAATTTCACCTTTGTTGGCAGAAAAGTTTCTTTATATCTAAACCTTGGAAATACATAAGCTTCTGGTAATATTTTTTTTTGTTGATGTTTTATTCATGTGCAGCATGAAATTTTGTGAATTTATTGATATGCTAACACACTTTTTCTAGTGAGTTTGCTGAAATTTGTTGGCAGGACTTCAGGATTTTTTCCTATACCAAATTTTATCCCTTCAAACTTATGATTCTATAGGGTGTAAATACAATTTTTTTCTCCGTTAGAGCGCTGCAAACATCTTTGTTCATATTAAAATTTTCTCATTCCAACTGTTTTGCCTTTCTGTTCTTAATTAAATTAGTTGCCTTTGAAATTATAGCTTTCAATGATGTCTCTTTAAAAAAATAAGGAAATGAAGATACATATTTTTCAGAGGGGGAAGGATATTGCAAAATTGTTTTCACAATTCTTCAATAAATCTAAAAATATAACACTGTAGAAACAAAGAAGTTATTTCATCACTGTGCCATAATACAAGCAGTTCTGAAGTCAGCTGAAAACTTTTCCACTAATACTGATGAACAGAATTTTCTAGAGCTCTTTCTTTTTTAACATGTTATCTGTTGAATGCTGACATGTGACAATAAAGAAAATTTTTGAAGCATTTAAAAACATTTGATAAGATATATCTTATTTTCCTTTTTGAAAATGGCACGTTTGTTATTTTAATCTGTAGCTTGAATGCCATTGAAAAATGATGAAAACCTTAATTTATTCTGGGTATTTTAAGTAAAGGTTCTGGAGTGAACTAAAAGTTTATATACTTTGAAAATTAATAGTAATTTTACCAAAAATTCCCCCTGCCCAGTGATCATGTCATCTTTCATTCCATTGTGGCTCCTCAAGCTTTCACAAGTTTTTTAATTCCTAGTCTGCTGATACAGGAATTTAGGAATAAATTGGGTCATCTTTTGAAGAAGTAGTATTGACCAAGTAATGATTTTGATAATATTTTATTCATCCTTCATGTGTTGCTATGGTCTGTTCTAGTCCTTTTCCCAATAATCCATCCTCCTGATTTACCTACTTCACTGTGTTGTGTCAGTGGCTGCTGGAAAGGGGGATGGCAAATTATCCAGCAACTCTGCCATTCCTGTGAGAGCCACAGTACTTGCCAGACTCAGTATTTGAACTGTTTTTAGCTGAAAATTTTCTTTTAAATTGTCTCCACAAATGAATTCTGAAGATTCCGAACAAATCTTCAAGAGTTCTCAGTTGCTTATGTACTATATTGCATGCACCAGGTAAGAGTGGTGGACTGAGTGTCTACTTGAAGATCATCACTTTGTCTTACCATGATGGACTCTGAGAGACAAAGGAATTCTCTTACTTTTTTCTGCAGATTGAATAGCTTGAACCAGTGGTATCTCCCAAGATCGGTAGTGCCAAATCAGTAAGCCAGGCAGGGGAAGTTGCTCCAAGAGGTGAGAACCTGGTACAAGAGTTTCTAATATTTTAGGCTATTTTGATCTGATTGAAGCTGGCTTTTGAAAACACTGAGAATCTTAGCTGAAGTATCTGACAGGAGGCCAAAATTAATTTCCTGGTCCTCCAGATCTTTTGTGAATTACCATGTCATGGCAGAGAGAAATTGTGGTAGTATCTTAAGATTCAATATCCAAATCCAAAGTTCCTTCCTTTCCTAGATGGTTGACTCCAAGAAAGATTGGAAGTTTAGACAGTCTGGTCATGTCACTTCAGTTCTGTGGTGGTAGATCTAGCAGCAGTGACAGGGATGAGTGACTTCAGTGAAGAAGTACAGTGGAATAGCATCTTCCACAAACCTATTTGTACCATATGTCATGTTCCCAAATGCTGCTTTAGTAGAATCCACAACCTTGGGGCCTTCTACTTGTTATTAGAAACATTTGCTGTGAGTTCCTCACTATTTTTGGTGGTGTGGTGTGGTGTGGTGTGGTGCGGTGTGGTGTGGTGTGGTGTGTGTGGGGGAACATGGAATATCTGAAAACAGTAACTCTTACTTTGTTCATTGACATAAACCGGCTGTCAGTTCCTTGTGGGACCCAGGCTGATAAAAAACAGGGAAAAACTATTTTATTTGCAATGCAAGGAATTTTAGCCTGTGGAGATTTTTAGTTCAACAGCAGTAAAGGTAGGGACAGCAACCAGTGAGGCTGTTAAAGGTTACATTCTCTCCCACCCTCTTTTTTTTTCCCAGTCCCTTGAGTCATAATTAAAACTCCAGAAAGTGAGAAGCTGTTACTAATGCTAACATACAGTTTGGCACAACAGAATCATGCATTTACTGACTTGTGGTTTTTATTTAAATTTCATTTTTTATAGGTCAGGCTGAAATTTTACTTTACTATTCAGTTTACAAAGGGCTTTTTTTCTGAATCTGGAACTTCTAATTTGATTAAGAGTTTCCCAGGTATAACAATTATGGAAACAAACATCTTGTTCAGCAGCCTGCCAATAATTATCTCCTAATGGAGCAATTAGGCACTTTAATCAGATGTGACTTTAGTGCTCTCAAGTTGAAAATGCTGGAGATGGTCTCTTGTGCTTTGTACTGTTTAGAATTTCACCCAAGAAATTAGCTGGACACAGAGATGAATTAGTTACTCTTTGTATCTTTTTGAGAGCTATTCAGATTTGAAGGAGTGGTTTCATAATAATGATATTTATATGCTATCTTTCCCAGGACTGAAACAGTATACAGGGTTACTTAGAAGGCCCCTTCTCAGACAAGATTTGTGAATTTGGTGGATGAAGTCTGAGAAAGAATTTAGGAATTTGTAATGCTGCTTTCAGCCATTTCCTTAATGCTCCAAAATGTTTTGTGACTCATTTATAAGAAAGGCTCTCTGTCAACACAGGATTCCTTTGAGTACCTGCCGGAGAGGTTTATTTACAAGTCTTTATGACTATTTGTGTCTGAAGTTAACTACCGATAGGTCTTAGAAAGCCATTCCACAGTAGAAGGTGATTATTTTTCTAAGACAAACTGAGGTGGAAGGCTGTTGCTCAACCCTGAGACTCAAATATGAGCTTAAAATTCCTGTATACAAATATCACGGAGGCAATTGAAAGTGGTCAGTGAGATTCTTGGGAAATCTCACAGTGACGTAGAAAGAATTACTGGTGCCTGTTGGATCGCCATTGCCATTTCTTAAAATTCATAGCCCCTTTTAAGGTAATCTGTTAAACTACTGCTCCCCCCCCCCCCCCCCCGACCTTGCAGTCTGGTGTGAATTCACCCCAAGGTAATATGGACTAGTAGTTTTTAAAAAAATTCTCCCTCCTGCTGCAGATACATTTCAGTGCTTAACCCTCATTTGTGTTTTCTTTCTTGTCTATGGGAGAAGACACCTTTGGTCTCAGAAAGCCTGGAAAGCCTTGGACTGCAGTTCACCTGGTGGCATACTGTTCACAATAGACCCCAGTTCTTCTTGTGTCCTGAGACCACCAGGTTTAGATCAGCCATTCCCTGCGTCCTGATTTGGCATTGCTGTGCAGGATATGGCAAACTGCGGGCCACAAGTTTTCATGGATTTACTGCAGGACCCCAGACATGCAGATGCAAAATCAACAGTATCTCTTGAAATGCAGTTATAGTCCTTGAAGAGTACTCCAGCTGCCATCCTCATTCTTACATAATTTCTTGATGCTGCCATCTCTCCAGTATGACATGAGAAACGTGAATTGCTGGAGAAAGTTTGCCTTGTTCTCATTCAAAGGATGAGGATTAAGTCTTCTCCATAGATTGCCAGTAACCAAAGTCTTTTAGATCAGGCTGCTTGCAGAGAACAAGGTGTTGCAAACTGTGAAATCAAAGAGTACTTCCCCTCTTGTTGTCCAGATAACATATCATAGTATATCTGTTGCCATATTTAATAAGGCAGAATTGAAATTCTGTATTCTATTATGAGATTGACGGCTAAATATAAACATTTTTACCTACTAAGATAGGAAAAGAGAGTAAAATTTCTTGATAAGCTTTCCTGTGCTGCTGCTGCTTGTGGTACTATTTTGTAGGGCTTATTTTCCACAAATATCCATTAATCCTTTTTTAATAAGAGTCAATCTCAGGCCGGGACACCAATTTCCAGATGCATTTTTGCTATCCTGGAGAGTGTTTATTTTCATTCTGAAACAAAGTGAACTTTACTATCATAGAATATTTTAAATTAAAACAAAAAAATCTCAAATTATGTATTTACATAGTGCACTTGTTTCTAAAAACCTGAGAAGAAGCCAAATAAGTATCCATACTGAGCAAACAGATTATTTGCTTTTTAAATATTTTTACCTTCTGGTACTGCTCCTAGTCTGATCTCTGGCTTCTTGATTATTGAATCCTGAGGGTAGGGTCAGAGAATCAGATGTTCTCTCTCTTGTTTTAGGTCAGGAGTTGAGAAGACTTCTTTCATGTGTTCATGGTTTGTGACCTGCAGACACCACCATAATATAAGTAATAATAAACACCTGACATGTGCCTGGTGGAACTCCTCTGAAGCCAAAAAGGTTATGCTAGTATAAGGTAAAAATTAGGCTGATTATTTGCCTTGGAGGCATCCTACATTTTATGTATCTGTAAAGACTAGTAACAGTTGCTCTCTGGGTAGCATTTATAGCTATGGTGAAGCTATATGAAGATTTTCTGAAGGTTTTCATCTTTTTCTGTGTCAACAATATTTAAGTATGTGCTTGTCAGGGAGGATTATTAGTGCATCCCTGGTATTGCTGAGCACCTTCTCATTCCTTAATGGAGCAGCATGATAAGTGGCAGTCTGTACTGCCCTTCGCAGAAGTGTATCCCAAGCTCCCAGGACTGTTCATCTACATGCCATGACTGGAGATGGCACTAGGATTGACATTCCAACACCTTTCTTGCCCACACAGCGAAGCTTCAGCATTGCCAGATGACACTTTCTTTTCATGCTGGAATTCAGTGGTTATAACTCAGTCTGTTTGCATGTCTCAACTTCTATTTTTAAGCACTGCTAATCCCCAGCTAAGGGCCAGCCTTCCTCTGGCCTTACAAGGGTGCGCGGTGGCAAGGGAGGTGGCGAGGAGGGACTCTCCCGGACCTTGTGTGGTTGTCCTTGAGAGCCAGGCACAACTGCTATCTTAAAAGCACAGAGAGACAAGATGCTCTTGCCTTGTCTCCCCATTGAATGCAGAAATGCCAGCACCTGGTGGAGCTGTGCCCCACCATATCCCATATGCCCCAGAGAAAGAATGTTCCCTCTCTGGAGGACACTTTGCAAATGGCAGTGTGAACCTACTGTTCTCTTCTATTGTGAAAATTGTCTGCAGAAGGCAGCTGAACTTTGAGGTGGTTGGATATGTTGGCTTTTTTTTTTCCCAGCTGTGAAGGTCCTCATTTTGTGTGTCTTCTCTCAGGTTCACAGAACTGTGGAATGGTTTGAGTTGGAAGAGATCTTAAAGATCATCGTGTTCCAATCGCCTGCCATGGGCCAGGGACACCTTCTGCTAGAGCAGGTTTCTCAGAGCCCTATGCAATCTGGCCTTGAACTCTTCCAGGGATGGTGCCCACACAACTTCTCTGGACATGTTCCAGTGCATCATCACCTTACAGGAAAGAATTTCTTCCCAGTAGCTAATCTAAACATATTCTCATTTTAAGCCATCAGCCCTTGTCTTATCAAGATTAGCAGTTGTCAGTTCACTCAAGGAGATTAGGTCTGTAGTCTGTGCAGGCCTATTCTTGCATTTGTTGCATGTTTTCCTAAACAACAGGAAAATAGAGATGATAAAGTGGAAGCCATGTTGCAAAATGAGCAAGCAGCCTGTGTGCTGCTAAAATGGGTAAGGAAACTCTTCTGTCAGTCACGGAGATACTGTTTCTGCTGGAAAACTCTGTTGGAAAGGAGTAAGGCACCAAAAGGGCAGCACTTAAACAAACAAATTATTGTTTCCTTGAGAAAACCCTAACATTGTTTTCCTCTGTATGGTTTTGCAATCCATCTCCTCCAGCACCTCAGTGAGGATGATATGGAAGGTGACTTTCCTGCTACAGACTCTTCTGACTACCAAGCTGCTGTTGCATCCAAATAGACCATGGAGATTGGAGAGCTGATTTTAAAGTCTTTTGAAATAGCTGGCTTATTGAAGCAAGGAAGGATCAAGCCTGCTCTTTTTTCTTCTGGGAATGTTGAAGACCCTACAGATAGGGAATTACATTATGCTTTCCAAAGAAAAGGATTAGTACATGCGATTGCTTCCTGGCAAATGCTCTTGTTCATTAAGTGGCCAGCAGGAATCTAACTGCTAAAGCTTGAAGCAGATATGGTTTCAGTGTGCTTCTGCAATCAAAGTAGCTGAGAATGATATGGTCTCTTGGAACTTTTATTCACATTCTGTTTACTTGATATCCTTTTCAGTCAGATGTTGAAATCAGTTTCCTGCAATGCCTTAAGAAGCCCATCTGGCTGATCAGTTGGAAGAAGGATGGTGATTTGCAGGACATGCAAGATCTCATCAGTACTGATATCAAAGGATGTCAGCCAAACCAGTGTTTGCAGGACGTGTACAGAGAGTCTCAATACCTCTAGGTTTAAAAGCATCTATCCATTAACATTAACCTTTTGTGACAATGTATAACACATTCAATTAACTTTTTCCTTCAAGTCAGAGTTTGCAATTAAAGGTTTGTTCATCCAGGCACAAGATGGACTTTTCCATCTTGCACCTGGATCCCTGGTATTAAGGGCCAGCTCAAACTCAGTACAAACTCATCTGCCATGTCTTACGTTCAAAGCCTAAGAAAGAGGGGCCATACATCCTGTGCAAATTAAGTAAGTTTAATTTCCAATAGATATCTTTCTACTTGTGCCAAGCAAGTATCTTGCGATATTCACCAATTTTTCCATTACTCACTTGCACTGATGTTTAGCAGGATGGGAAAGGTTATGGAATTTGTTGTGAACTTTAATTGATATTGTTCTGCTTTATTTACTAACTTTATTTATAGTATTTCCTTGAGTGTTGGCAAACAAGTATGAAATTGTCCAAGTCTGGACCTGAATGAAACGTACTCATTGGTATCTGCCTCAAATCTGATTCAGTGGTGAGTAGTAGCACACAGTGTTCTAAAAGCATCAACTATTGAAACTTCATCTTTTAATTTTAACAGTAGAAATAAGAAAAGGAAATAATTGGCACTCTGTGTATGGTGAAGCTATTAACAATAATTTTCTGTTTATTATTTTACTTTTTTATTAGGGAAACAAAATATACTATGCATTTTGTTTTGCCTGAAATTACATAGGCAGTAAAAGTTTGTGAACGAAGGAACACATTTTGCACTAATACCACAGCACTTCTATTTCATTTTATGATTTTTTTTATTTCACTTCTGAGAGTACTTCTCCTGAACTCAGGGAACAGTAGGAAACCCACCCACTGGCTAATTTAACTTTTAAAATTTGTCTTTCAGTGAAAAAGAAAAAAGTAGCCTGCTGACTGTTTTATATATCTAATTTCTGTTTCCAAGAGTGATCATTCATATCCTGCTGAACTTTGATTTTGTTTTTTTGGTTTGTTGTTTTTCTTGGGTTTTGTTTGTTTGGTTTATTGTTTGTTTGGTTTAGTTTGTTATTGTTTGTTTGGATTTTTTTCCTCCATTCATTTAATAATGTATTTCTGATATTAATCTAAACTAGGAAAAAGGAGCCAAATTAGATATGTGCTTAGAAACTCAATCAACAATTGTGTAAAAAAGATTAACTGTATTTATAGAAGCAGTATCTATTTAAAAAAAAAAAAGGCCAGGTTTTTTTCTGGTCAAATAAAATAAGACAAAAACCAGACTGGAAGTGGGACTCTATGAAGAATAGTATTCTAAAAAGAAGACATGCAAATATTTAACCCTATTTTTGTATGGTGAGTCTCAATACAGTTTATATAGTGAGCCTTTATTGACATGCCAGCTTGTCTAGGTAAGACAACTTTATATGGCTTATTTGCCCTATTACCAGTTGTCTTTTAAACTCCCATGTGGAATATTTTTGATCATCTGTTACAATCCTGTTTGATGCTTATCTGAAAACATTTCTTCTCATTTAAAAAGTCTAACTGAAATATGTCTGCAATCTTTTATTTTACTTCACAATTATTTTACAGAAATGTTTGGGTTACTTTTTCAGACTAGTTTTCTTTTAGCTATTTTCTTTATACAATCACTGTAGATTATGCTAATCAGATAATCACAGCTATGGAGATATACAGTAAAATTTGAATACAGAAGAGAATAAAGATTTGAGTTTTATATTTACTAGATATCTTTCCACATCCCTTTTCTATTACTGTGCTTTAGTGCATGATTCCAATTCATTTAATTTATCTTAAGAAAAAAATATTCCCTTGTTCTGCTTCTCTTACAGACACATGCATTCAAAAGACTTTGAGCCATCATGTTCTTTCCCGTTATTTATGACCCGCAGAAAACATGCTTGTTTAGAAAGTTATGTGACTTAGCCAACAAATGCTGTTCAGTATCCAAAAAACAAGCTGCAGAAACAAAAGAACTTTTATTTAAGAAAGAACTTATTTGATGGGATATTGCCCTGAATTCCTGGAAAATTCTGATTTTTGGGTTGAATTACGAATTTTTAAAAAGTTTGCAACTGCATATGGAGCAAATGTATGTGAAAATGCACAAGTAATCTACACATGCACTCACCACAACCCTGCCTACTGGGCTCCATCTGTACTTGAAATTAAATGAGGAGTCAGTGAGGCTGTGTGCAGCACTGCATGTGCAATAGGTGGGGGTTTGACCCAATCAGTTACATGTGATGTTGATGCGTGTTGGGCTGTGCGTCGACCTCCTTACAGGAACAGGAGGTTTATATTTCTGACAAAGATGCATTTTAGGGTGGATTATGGCATGGTTCCTGTTGAGGTTTTGCTCTTTGCTTTTATTGCGTGTCAGACTGCTGCCTTTTGCACTCCATGACAGCCTGGAGTGTGTAGCTGGTGCTGCTGCTTTTTCTAACCACATGGGTAAAAGTTGATGTTTTGTTGTTGGTTGAAATTCTGGCCTGGGTCATGAGGCTGAAGAGAATGGTGTCATCTCATTTTTCCCAACTCTCTGCCCTCAGTTTGGATCAAGATAAGCTTAGCTTAATAGCAAAGGAGCCTTGCAGGAAAGCAGTCTGAAGGCTGCTGCAGAAAGCAAAGAAAGACACTCTGGTATGCAAACACCATAAAGCAATGAGTGGTTTCAAATATAAATTTTTGCTGTCCACTCCATCTGATGTGCAGAACTTCTCTTGTTCCTCACCCTTCCTTTTCAGTACTTTCAGTTCTTCAGTGTTTTATCAAGGAAGCCTTGTGTGACTACTCTGTGGTGCAGTAGATGGTAGACCAGCCAGCATTAACAGTTCAAAATCTGTGATTAAGAGGAGTACTCTACCTAACTTACCTACACAGAGGCTCTGTGGAGAGAAAAAATTACTTGAATTGGTACTTAAGATTCAGAATAAAGTGCTAAGCATGTCTTATGAAAAATGATGGGGGATGAGCATGATTTTTCCTCTAAGTAGTGTGCACTTCAAATGTAATCTTGCATAGCCCTGCCAAAAAGCTCCTAATGCCAATACAAGGATTTGACTTGTAGTCAGTTGACATTCAGCCAGTTTTGACTCAGAGGGTAGAGTGCTACTGACGGAATTTTTAACAATGAGCAGTTTCTAGGAGGCCACTAAGCCAAAAATATAATCTTGTACAGCAATGCAGTACTTTCTGAAACATGATGAAATCATAATTTCATATGCTGTGACCTCCTCGAGGCTGATAACTGTTAGGATTTAGGTGGCCATAGGATCTGAACTGATGAACTAGAACTTTCCAGGGTACAAACTGTGTTGACTGCAAGGTTTGCTTTTCCACTATTTGCAGCTGCTGTCCAGCTATGACTGTTACCTGTGAGCTGGGAGCATCCATTCTATGGTTTGTGTAACCTTAAACAGGCTGGCTGATTTCCTGTCATCCCTGAAGGCTGTGCCACATGGAGGGCGAGCGAGTTGTTTGTGTTGACCTCTTTACTGTGGGCCTCAGGTCTGTGCTGCTAACAAACCCTGACCTACATAGCTTCAAACCAGCTCTGCATACTCTGTGAGTTACAGTCAGCACAACAGAGACTTAATCCAAGACTGTGGTGAGAACTTTTTGGATCAATCCCAAACCCAAAGGAATACAAGTTTGGCATCAGTGTAGCTTTTTACCTTGAAATATTTAGTTTTGAACCCTAGTTACTTGTCACATCTTAGGTATTCCCTTACTGTCATTTTTTATGACATGGCTTTTCAGGCAGCAGTGCACGTGAAGTTCATGTTTGTGTTTTCTGTACTGACACATATTCAATATCTCTTTCTTTATAATGATTTCTTGTCATTTCCATGAAACTTGTTTGGCAGACTAAGCTTTTTTCCATAGACTGTAGAATAAATGACTAGTATGATCAGTGGAACACTAATCCTTAAATACAGTTCACCAGATCAATATGTAGATGGTCTCAAATAGAGCCTCAGTTCATACCTCCTACTATTTGACCCTCTGCATCTGGAGGTGTAGTTCAGACTGTGTGTCTGTCTCAAGTTACGCTGATGGTGGGATAGTTTATTGTTGTTTGAGGCTCTGAGTTTTTCCTTGAATAATTCATTTTGCAAAATTCTCGCTGATCAGTCTCTTGTGTAATATAATAGAACCTATCAGCCATCTTAAACTGGCTGGTTAGATATATGGTAGAGCTGTTAGTGCAGTCACATCCTCATTCACGGAAAAATTCTGAGATGTTTTCAGTGCTTTATTATGTTTGTAAATCTCTTTGTGCACACTGAGAACTGATTGAGCAGGATAATTGACTGCTAGTTATAATTCCCAGGCCATTTACTGAGCAGGTATAATAGGCCAGCTTATGACTCTCTCATGCCTTTCAATCAGCTGCTGCTGAGACTGTTCACTCTGCACCTACCACCTCTTCAGTGAATAGACACAAAACAACATGTGGACGTGACCATGTCATATCCTGCTTGAGCACTGCTGGTAGTTACTGCTAGCAAAATAATAGAATGTAATGCCAATCTTCTGACTTCCATCCATCCATCCATCCATCTATGTAATTGTCCAACTGCATACTTCCCTGTGCTGAGCTATATTGATTATCTCATGTTCTAGGTGTCCAAAAGTCAGGCCCATTTCAGACTTCACAAGAGCATTTTACAGCCATTGATAACAGTGACTGCTAATTTCTATTCTTTTGGAAATACTTGCAAATGTGCCCCCTTGAAATGCCTGGCATGATCATTTTTTTTTTTTTGTTCTGCACCTAGCCCTTGTGTGTCTTTAATATATCTTTTAGTTTTCACTCCTCTGTTATCTTCTTTCTGAAAGATCACTCAGGTCTCTCAGCTGTGCTGAAGGGCTCTGGCATGTGCCAAAAAGAGCATGCTGCACTGATTCACACAGAAATGGAGAAGACAGTATCAGATACACAGCTAGATGAGGTCTAGCCCACTGGCCCACAGGCAGCTCATAGTGCTCCCAGGAGGACTTAGGCTGGGTTTCTCAGGCTCCAAGCTGATTAAAACAAGAGGTAATGTAAAGGCCATATCGAGTCTCGATTCTGGGGCTGGGGAAGAAGCTGACAGCTGTCTTGCAACTGGAGGTAAAAGGGGCACGGATAGCAGCCACAAGTATGGGAAAATCAACTGTAGGGACTGATAGTCAAGAGCAAATTAAATCCTGGTATGCATGTGTTTTTCTTCAGGATATACATATATTCACAAAAGAGCAATTACTTTTCTGTGTAGATTTTGAGGGTCAAAATTATGTGCCAAGTTCTGTGCTTACTGTCTCTTAATGCAGAGCAGCTCTGGTTAACAAATTTTAAGTATAAATATTGCTAATTTACTAAACGCCATGAGAGATCAGTATTGTAGAAAACACATGATGTAGACAGCTCCTATAATAAAAACCCTGTAGCATATGCTGTGTCTGACACAAAACCAACAGAACTCACTGGGAATAATTAGCATGCATTCTTAACATGTGGTGGTGTTTATGTATCTTACAGTTGTGATGAGAATTGTCACAGGAGATGCTTTTGAAAAAAGTGATCTTCATGATTTGTCCTTGGGCATCGTGTGAAAGTGTCACTTCTTTCTGAGGCATAGGGGTAAAAAGAAGCAATGTGTTATGTTAGGAAGGCAAAATCAGGTACTAGTTTGGGGAACTACAGAGATGCTTGTAGGGAAAGCTGGATACTGATGCTGTTGGAATATCATGAAACTAGTGATAATTATCACTGTAGAAACACAGACATGTTGTTGAAATAAATATGTTTAGGTCTTTTTGCCTTATAAACATACAAGTTGTAGAACACTCAGATCTGAAAATTTACTGACTATGGCATTGAGGGTTTGTAATTACATTTCTTCTCTACAGCTTTTTCTCTTAAAATATCATTGCGACATTTCAATGTGACTGAGAACAGTTACCAAAGCTCTGGTCAGATTTCTAAAGCAGGTACCAAGGGCCATTGAAAATGTATGATTGAGATTTTATGCTTAGTTTAGCTCATGTTACATCCTGTAAGGTGAGAAACTTTTTGAGAATTTGTAATGCTGAGTCTGAGAAATGTATGAAGTTCAGAGAACTTGCAGGAAGGATTTTGATTCTCTAATGCCTGGGGTGTGAAGCCATCAAATCTTATTGTCAGACTTGTGATTCTGTCTAGAAGTCTCATCAGTGACTTCAGTCAATAGCACTTACACAAAAAAGTTAAGCATCTCTGAACCTGATCTCTTAGATTTTCTGTTTCTGAAAAAGCTGGTGCCTAACCTAAATTCTTATGACTCCTCCAAAAAGTACAATTAAGTGTAGTGATAAATAGTCAAAGGCATACCCCTTTTCTCAAAGTATTCTTTCCCAACTGACTTGCCATTTTCTGCTGTGAAGATTGTTTTTATAGGTAAATTCCAGATTGTGTGGCTTCAGTGAGATTATTGTACAGTTTGCAGTTAAATATGGGCTGAAATCACTTTTGCTGTAATCCTGGGTTTAACTTATCACACATTTAGTCCCGGCTTAACTGCCAGAATATTGAACAATGGACTGCATATAGTGTCATCTTAATTATTTTACCTAGTCCTTTAGCTTCCTAAATAATCGAAAAGAGGAAGAATATTGACTGCCAACTCTTTCCACTAACCTCTTGCTCCTTGGCTACTTATTCTTTATAATATGAAGTGTCTCAAGCTGCTGAAAATGACCACTGCAGCTTGAATGTCTTTTGTAGTAGGCAGATAAGTAGCTGCTCTGTCAAGTTGCAGGGACTGAGAAAGGCTATAAACCACTTTTCTCTCCATTCTGCAGTTCACTAAAATCACAGTGAACTCTAGAATCATTTCACCAGTAATTAAACAAGCTTTATGTCAGCCCTTTTTAAAAAAATATATTTAAAAAAACCCACACCACAATCAAACCATCAGATGTAGAGATTACTTGATAGTGTAATGGATTCCTGGTATTAACAGAAGAAAGTTATTTTGGCTGATTTGAGTGCAAATTTTTACTCTTCTTTCCATGTACTTGTCTTACATACTTCAGGTATCTAAATACTTTTCAAAATGCAGCTAAGCTTTGCATGGTTAATGTAAGTTCTCTTTGACATTGAAATATGAGCAACTTTTTGCTGCAAGCTCTGCAATAATATCACTATTAGCATCACAAATGCTCCAAAGTAGCATACATGACAGGTAATAGTATGCTCAAGTAATAGCTAACAGAAATTTTAGGAGAACATATTCCAGGGACTGTAGTTTCCTGAGCTGGATCTGAGCTGTGGTATCAGCCAGGCTGTCTCAGGAGGGTGGTGCAACCATGAGGTTTATTTCTAATAAAAATATATATATTTTGCTCAGGAATGAAGCCAAAAAATTCAGTGGGGAATATCTGACTTCTCATTCAACACCACACAGTTTTGCAGTATCAATTTCCTTTTGGGCTGGGGAAATAAATCAGGATATTCTTGTGGAAAGCAAACTTCTTATTTGAAAATGAGAAAGTACAGAAGTTCTAGTTTTTCAAAGGTTCTTTCCTCTCCCCAAATTTAGTAAAATGTTTTTAACCATCCCTTATTCACACTATTATTAATATTGGCATGGGCTCTTTAGAGATGTGACAGACTCCATGGTGTCTAGAGGACAGTGAAGATGAAATGCTTGTTTTTCTAGCTTAATATCTTTTTCTGATAACTTAGTATCTTTCCTGATTACAATGCTCAGAAAACACAACAAATGTCTTTGCCTAGTCTATGCATGTATGAGGCTGATTGATGTGGTTGGGATTTCTTTCAGAAGCAGATGTGAGGAATGGGAAATGCTGCTGATGAGAAATGTTGCCTGAAGGGATGGGATGTACATATTATGAGGATAAAGGAGTGGCTAAGCTGCTTCCTTAAAAGGGAAATTTACCCTGAAGTGATTTTTACAAGCTGTCATCCTGAAAGGAATCATGCCTTATTTAGGAAATTGAACTTTAGAAGCAGGGAACATGTAAAGTGTACACCTTAGACTTCACAGAGTACTAAAGAAGCTGAAACAGAGCAGAGAGACTGAATGCTGCTTTGAAGAGCCTGGGAGTTGTTGTCACTGGTAGAGCTATTGTAGAGGCTGAAATAAATCTTTCTTCAGTGAAAATGTGGTGCTACAAATATGTTACTACAAATGTGGTTTGACAAATGTTAGTTATTTAGTTAGCCAGGCTTTGAGTATAAGAAAGACCTTTCTCTTTTCCAAGTTGCACATTGACATGGCACATGCTTGGGAGTAAGTAATTGCAGTCACGTCATGCTCTGGGTGTAACTTCACTGCAGAGTGCAGTGGGAAAGGGTGGTACCTATTTCTTGAAAAACCAGCAAGTACAAGAATATTTGAGTCAGAATTTTCTTTCCTTTTTTTTTTTTTTTTTAAACAGAGACATTGTATATTGAAATATGGAAGTATAGTCATTGTTTTGTCAGTATACAGTTGGTCTTGTACATCTGTCTTATACACTTCATCCATGTGCAAGCAATTTAGGCATGTGGCCCATTGGCATTTGGAGAAGGAGCAGGCTGTGTTGCTCCTGAGAGAGGACTCCATCAGGGCTTGTACAAGGAACTGTTCACACAACCACGGGAGCATCAGGAGCATGGCTGCTGCCTGGCTGCTTCTTAAAAAATATGTCCACAGGAGATTTAGTCTGACTTTCTACAAAGCAGCTCCCAAAGTACATGTTCTGGTGTTCTTTCAGCTTATTTTGAGGATTCGCACCCCCCCCCCCCCCCCCTCCCCACTAGAAGGGTAAAGATATTCTGCAGGACAAAACTGTATACATGTTAGGAGGGAGGAAATTCATTCAAGTGTGCATAAACAACAGAATATTATTGAAGTGAGTTTGGGTTTATAAAAAATAGCAAGAATTTACCTTGCACCCTTCTGATTATTTTGTTATATTAAAAACCAACTAATCCATTTATTTTTCTGGTCACAGAAAACTGAATGGACTTTATTCTTCTCTGAAGCATGGCAGCATAGGTCATGTATTTCTGTTGTTATTTTTCAATTGCTACCCATTTCACATTATGAGCTCTCGAAAACATGTTGTAAGATAAGCCATTCAGATTAAAACCACAGCAAGAATCTCACATGCCTATACATGCATATAAAAATACACTGGAAAAAAAGGAAGGTTATGAGCAAATGATAGTTGTCCCTGAAACAACAGGCAAACAAGGCAGCTGTGAAGGAAACTAACATGATGTACTAAAGCAGAAACACAATATAATGGGGAAATGTGGTTCTTTGTTCAGATCCGTTTCCTATTAACACTTAAAATGTTATGCTTGTGCATGCCATCCCCTGAGGACCACTTGGTCAGCCTTAAATGAATAACAGTGGAATATGTAAAAACTGCTAGATGCATAAAACTTCTGTGCACTCCTAGTCTGTTGTGTGTATGTGTTCCTTTTAAAGGAAATCTGAGCTATTTATTGCATGGAAGTTTGAGTTTAAATGCTGTTGTGTTGCCAGGGGCCAGCCACTAGCACTAATTTTAAAGGGTGAGAGTAGAGGAGATTAGGGCAATTTGAGCATGATACTTAAGGTCTCTCTGGCTATTAGTGAAGGAGAAAATGTTTTAGCATTGAAGGAGGGGAAGTGGACTTTGTAATGCCACTCAGCTCTGAGAGAGGCTTCTGCCAGGGGCTGTAAGTCTGATGCCCTAGTGAAGTCATCTCTTTCTTTGCTCTGTAGAGTACTGAAGCAGATGCTAGTCAGGTGTGTGATGGAGATTCACACACGGGGAAGGCTGCTGTGAAACACTCTTTCCTGCTGATTTGAAGCTGAAGTGGAAGATTTAAAATAACTATCCATATGTCTGATCTTACATGCTCTGCCTAATTTGGGGATAGATGTTGAAGTCCAAGGAGTAAACATTTCTCTTTTACAAAAATGTGTCTGTTTGAGGGAGAGTGTGCACTCACATGAAACAAAGATAATGTGGATATTAAACAGGAATACCTGTTTTATTGGCTGCTTTAGTTACAGAACTTCCCCCTGGTAAAAAGAGCTCACCATTTCAGGTATTTAAGCATCTAGCATTCATTAGAAGTTTAACACTGTATACAGTCTCACTGAAAACAATTCTGAAAGAAGCTGGATGTAACAACCTTAAGTATCATTGACACAGGAGCTGACATTCATATTCTGAAAAATAAGTGAGTTTGTTAACTGAATGTGGACCAGAGGATGTTCCTCTGGATGTGGACCATCTCCTAAGACTGTTTAGTGTTTTAATGATTGTTCCACTAAGGGCTTCACCAATGCAGCTCGATCCAGAGCCATGAATTCAGGGTCTTCCCTGAAGGGCTTTGTGATCAGCACAGGAGGATACGATACCCATGGTTTGAATGTAAACTGTTATTAAAAGGAGAGTATTTTTCTGTGTTAGCTGTCTGGCTTATTTAAAAGAATAATTGATGGCCTTCCTTCTAGGGAAAAAGTGAATTTATAATGCATTCTAATAAAAAAATAACATTTTGCTGTTTAGATCTATTTTAATGAAGAGAGAAATCTAGGTGTTAAAAATAAAGCAAGTCCTTTAAAGTGTAACAAAAGTGGGATCTCAAAATCTACAAGGGCAAAAGAAGTGTATTTTGTGTCTTGGCTTGTTAACTACCTTATTTATATCACTCCCAAAAGGACAGCTTCAGTATGTCTGTAATTAAGCAGAATTACTCCCCTAAAACTCTCTTACCACAAGACATTCTCTCAGTGTCTCCCTGTGCAATACTTCTGAACACTCATCATGTCCATTTCTCCACCCTGAGGTCTGAGTAGCTGAGACTGATGAAGTTTGAACACAGACTTTGAGGGATTTCGAGGTGGCTATGAGCTTCAGAACATGTCATTTTCAGGCTTCAGTGTTTGTTTTAAAGCTTAAAGGGCACCTTGGGATTCCTAAAAAATTAGTGAACAGGGCCTCACAAATGCTCTTCTTGGTTGGTTTGGGTTTGGTTTTATTTTTTTTTTCCTTTTTAATTTTATTTATTTATTTTTTACAAAATTGACAGTATAGTCAAGAACCTGTTAGGTAAAGGAGATAAATATAATGGAAGAGCAAAGAGTGGGAGAAGAAAGGACTTGTGTGATAACATATTCTTCCTGGATGTCATAGACCATGTGCAAATAATGAGCACACTGAGAGGAAGGCAGAACCTGGTTAAGTATTGTGTCAGGAGAGCCTGTGATCTCAGGCTATTAAATACTACAGCACGCCTTCAGAGCATCATAATTCAAAAGGAAGGTGACAGTGTGGTACCCGTGAGCTGCTGCCTGGCATCAGGCTGGAAGGGAGGGGGGAACAAGATCAGAGCTGGCTTTGGGTTTAAAGGAGGTTATCTCATTTTCATAAGGAAGATTGCTTGAATACCTGCTTTGACCTCTTGTGTTAGAGCATGAATTTCAATGAAGGGATAAATGGTGACATCTCACCCCTTTGCCAGTTTTTGAGGATTGAGCTGCGTTATATTAAATCATGCTTGGAAATCTCTGGTAAATGCATTTAGAGAAACAGCTCTCAGAAACATCTACCTCCCTTCCTTCCTCCTTAAAACAGTAATGAATCCAAATTGCTAATAAAATATAAGAGCTCAAAGATGTTGTACACAGAACATGTTTCTGGGCTGAGTCTTTTTTTAATGTCAATTTTCCCACAGCTGTTAAAATGTTACAATCATTAAGGTATCAAAACTGTCTAGCCAAGAAGAGAGACTTTTCTTTCTTTATGCTCTTGAATTGTTTGAATATTTTGTTTAGAAAGGCTCCATTCTGTTTCATTCTGTGGAGAAAGTAAACTTGTAATCTGTCTGTACTGTAAATCTTAGTTAAGAGCCATTCATTGAAGAATAAACTATGCTTTCTCCTGTGAGGCTATTTTTCTAACAAATAAGATTACGTGCCTGCAAACAAACAGAGGAGATTAACAGATGCATGTTGTCCTATATGCATTTTGAAACTCTTTTCCTAAATCATAGGAAAAACTCATTTAAAGGTTATGTTTATTGGAAAAAAAAAAAAAGTACTGACATTCAGGATTTATTTCTGCTTTGCCATGGGTTGCCAAGCAAAACCAGGGAGGCTGTGCTGTAGTTTGGAATTAGAAAAGGACTTGTTGAAGAGATCAGGAATATTTTGAAGTGTATGTATTTATTGCAGGAAATTAGGTCCTTTTTGCATGAGCGTGGGGAGCAATCAAAAGACCAAGGATGTCTTCCCTTCTGCAGTCCTGGACCCCTGTGCTAAGCATCTCGACCCAAGAGCATGTTTTAACTCAGGGCCACATGCCAGTACTGCTCAGGCTGTGTTAAACCTTTCTTCTTATTACATTTACATGCTGCCTCTTCATCTCCCTCCAATGTGACAGCAATCAACCCACACGGCTTTCCCTACAAAATAACTTGGCAAAAGCCTTTTTCCCCAGTCATTCTTATTACTGAGTAGCTTCATACTTTTTTTGTCTTTGTTCAAAAGAGAACAAAAAAGCATCGACAGAGAAAGCTTAACCTGGACTTTAGCAATGTGTTTTCTGGGAGTATGTTCATCCTTAGGTTTTTTAATGTGGGGTGCAAGAGGCCCTGTCAGATGAAAGGATTATCAGCTAATACCAGAACCATAATTTATGCTCCAGGGGGGTGATCCAAACTGTCCTGAACTCAGCAGATAAACAGGTAACCAACTGATGAGAAAACCTCCACAAAAAGTTGGTGTGTTTCTTGAGGTCATGCATAAACACTGGGGAATGTCTTCCTTGTCCCCTTTATCCCTACTTTCCCCTTTTTCTTCTTCAAATAAAGAAGGATCTGACACTTCCACAAACATAAATATTTTTTTTTTGTCATTCGTGGCATTGTTTATTGACTTAGATGTGAAACTCAGATCTTCTCTGTGACTTTTTGAGGAAAAAATGGTGGAACACTCTGGTTACATATATGTTAAAACAAAAAAGAAAAAAGCCAAGTGAGACAGATCACAAAACTAATTTTGCTTAGAAATCTTAAGAATGGGTAATTTTTGCAGGTATCCTCCTAAAATTGTGGCACAGTTTTTAAAGCCTATTTAATATAATGTGTTTTAAGGTTTTTTGGTGGGGTGGAATTATTGATTTAAAGTTAATATAAATAGGAAGAAATCTGTAATCCCAAAGCTATAAATATTTTGCTCTCATAAAAATTATTGAATCATTGA
Organism: Cinclus cinclus; assembly: GCF_963662255.1. NCBI lineage: Eukaryota > Metazoa > Chordata > Aves > Passeriformes > Cinclidae > Cinclus > Cinclus cinclus. The sequence goes on from NC_085046.1 coordinate 33,944,061, forward strand.
GCTGTATGGCTGGAGGGGACTTCAATGTTCATCCAGTGCTCTGCCCAAAGTAGGATTAAGTAACATCTACATCATTTCTGACAGAAATATCTTTAATGTGTTTTTGACAACCTCCAGAAATGCAGAATCCAGAAACACATCCTATTGCTGTGCTTAACTCTATTCACTTTGAGACAAATTTTTCTTTCAGCCTAACCCAAACCCTCCCTGATGCAAAAGCAAAAGTTCCTTTTATTTTTGATTCCACTTAATATAGAAACGGAGAGAGATATTTCTTCTCCTTTCTGTCTTCAGCAGCCTCTTGAGTGTTTGAAAACGAATTATGTCCACCTCCGCCTTGTCTTCAATAGAACAACCAGGTTGCTCCATCATCATCCTTAGTCGTCTTCTAGACTTCAGAGTATTTCTCCACCTGTCCAAAGGCTTCTCCTCTGCCTGTTGCCCCCTTTAGATAGGAACAGTACCTAAAAATGCACGTGGCATTTCCAATGGGACCTACTGAAGCAAAGGAAAGGATTCATATACCTGTGTTCAAAAATTTGAGTAGGAAATAAAACATTCATTTCCTACTGGTGACCACGAAGAAGTCCAGCAGCACTTAGAACAATTGCAGATGGTTCCCATTTGAAATGTAATGTTTGCCACTGAAAAAGCTAGAAATAAATTCTTTCAGCTTGCCCAAACTAAGGGAACTCTGCAGAGTGGATTGGTCAGCAGCAATGCCTCCTTTGTTTACAACTGCAGAATCCATAGCATCGCTAATAAATCACGACAGTGTGACAAATGACCCACCTCATCTGAGGATCCTGCCTGCAACCCCATTTGGTTAATGGTGCTGCACCTACCAAGATTTCTGCTGGAGTGGCTGGTTCAGAGCTGACTCCAGGGGAAGTGTGCCACCTACTGAATCACCAGCTCTGCTTCCTGAAGCACCCTGGGATTTCCTTGGAGGGCTCCCAAATGCATTTGGCCAAGACCAACCCTGTTTAGCTTATGAGAGCAGACCAGATCACAGCCTGAGGCTGTTATGGCTGCTGGCCATATTACTCATTGGGGATGTTTAGTCATGTATCTCTATGAGGGGAGACCATATTGCATTAAATATTTCAAGTTAGTTCTGCATATATTGTTTGTAAATTGCTTTGTGAGCCTTTCTGAGTGGAAAGAGCTGCATATGTATAAAATATTAAGAATTAATGGAGTGTATATAACATGTATGCACACTTTGAGGTAATTTTTATAATAGTCATTCATGTATAGCCGTGTCATTGAAAATGTAACAAAACAGAGCAGGAAGGCAGTCTCTCTTAAGTTCTGCTGTTTCAGTTCTGAATTATTTGGATTTAACTGTTGAAAGTCTGGCCTTGATACGTGAATGCTGCTAAATTTCAGCAACGCAGTTGTTTAAATTCAATAGCAGTGAGTACTGGGATAAACACTGTCCAGCTTACATTGATTGGAGTGCAGTTCCACTTGACGTCAGGAAGTCCTTATTGATATTTTATTATTTATACATTCACAAGTGGTAGATGTCTGTGCATTAACACACCTCATTTTCTCACTCTAGGCAACATGCCCCCTTTCAGTGGGTAACTTACAGCAGTACTGTACAAGTCTCCCAGTATAAGGAAGAGTTAAAATCTTGAGAGAGTGGATGCTGCTAGATTGTATGAGATATTTGCTTCCTCTCTCTAATTTTGCAGGGGATATGAGTTAGGTAAAACAGACACTGGTAGCTGAGTATCCTTACTATAAGGTGGACTATTACAGTTGGTCAGGTTTCAAAAGTACAGATGAACCCCAACAACTACAAACTAGCATGCTTTACACCTCTGTCCAAATTACTAAACTCGGCATTAAATTTATTTTTTATGTCTTTTAAAGGTACTAGTATAGGTACTAGCCCTGAAATATATCTTGTCTTCTGTGAACAGCTTCTGATCCTGGCATTTTACCCCTTATAACTACCCTGTCTGCAGTCTTTGCTCATTGTACCCCTGCTTTGAGTGTGTTCAGCAGGAATTGAAAATAAAAAAGCATTAAAGAACTGCTGGCACCTTGTGGTAAATGTTTGAAAAACATTTTTAGCAGCAGTTTACACTGTAAAACATATGAATTTTATCAGTCATTGAAACTATTCTGATGAGAAAGAGATCCATATTATTTTATTCTTCTTATATTATTTCTCTCCCTTCTATGACCCTTCAGTCCATTTTCTGCCTGCTGCCTATAACACTACCTGGCACATGCTAAAAAAATCTTTTAAAAAAAGCAGTTTGCAAAGTTACGGTGGGCCTGGCTGCTTCCAAATGTTATAATTTTGTTTGCAAGGCTACTGAGTGTGAGGCAAGACTACTGAGCCAGAGCAGATTTGTATGCAGGAAAGAAAGCTTTGCTCAATGGAAATGTGTTTAGGCAGAGAAGATAAGTCAGATGTTTCCTTGTGCTAGTTTTGCTTCTTATTAACTCAGTTCAGAGAGGCAATATGAAAGATGTGACTTGGGTGGGATTTGAAAAACACAGAGCAGTGGTTTGGTGAACTAAGTTGGAAGTTTTTGCTCAGGAAAAAGGAAAATGAGACTTCAAGGAACCTTATTTCAAGGGAAGAGACGGGGTAGAACGGAACAGAACTACAAAAGTCACAAATGCAGCCTAGAGTAGGCTGAGTAAGTGAGAACAGGAAGAATAAAATTGGTATCATAGACCAGGAGAGCCAACAGGTTAGATCAAATATATGTGTGAAGAAGACAAAACAGAAAGCTCTTATATTAAAACATTTATTGGGAATGAGCTGAGCTGTGTTTCAGACAGTATATCAGCCCATCTCTCAGCTGTGCTTGTTTCTAAATTCACTAGCACTCTGCACTTTACAGACCTTTTTCTTTCTATAAATTTTTTATAGTAGCTAGGTTAGCTGAAATGAAAAACTGATTGGTTTTTCTTAGGTGCATGATTTCAAGCTTAGCGAGAAAACCTGGGGAAAATATAATTGGCTTGAACACAACAAAACTTCTGAAGGGCTTCAGCAAATAAAATCTAATCTTTTTCAATACCCTTTTAAACATTTTTTCAGTGGACTGCTTTCATGGCAAAGTTCAACTTTGTTCCCAGGGTTTCTGACTGAACAACTTTTTACACTTTTTGCTATCCTTATAAAAAACAGACAAAATAGTTTAAGGAAATATTTTTTAAAATATTCATTATCTGGCAAAGACCAGGCCTGCTGTATTTCAGCCTAAAAAGGGAAAGTTTTGGAAGTTTTTAAAATTAACTAAAAAAGGGAGATAGAATGAAAATGAAGATACAACTGTCGATGTACACTTTCATGTCATTCGTCCTGCATCTTTTAAAAAATTCAGCTTTGTCTTTTTACATAGTCACATTTATTATATATGCATAATGCTTTCTGCATGATAATATCTGTTATCTAGGCATGTGTTTGTGAGAGATATGCCCCTACATATGGGTGTTATGAGCACAGCAGTGAGGCAGGTGAAATCAAAGCAGTCACAACCTAGAATTTATCCTGGTTTTGCTTTGTATTTACCCAATTTGCTCTCAATTGACTAAAGCCTTGGAGCTGCTTTTGGGCAGCTGCAGCTTGCATTTCTTTTACAGTACTTGCAAGTATTTACTATGTTTTTGTTTGAGCACTATGGAAATGCTGGCCAGCTAAGGAATGAGAGGCAACTGAATAGAGATATTCTGACTTGACTCCAAAATATAGATGACCAAGAATCTTATAAGCTGTCCTGGGTAAAAGTTTGGTGATTACTGTGAGGGCTGCCCATCTTTATGTCTCTTTAGGCTGGAGACATAGAAGAGCTAACAGATAATCAAAGCAAAATAAAAATACAAGACAGTGAAGACATATTAAGTGACCAATAAAAATAATAACATTCATGATAATCAAGCAACCAAACTGTAGCTTGTGCTCTGAACCTTGCCAAATTTGGGGCTGCTGGCAAGCCACCAAGAATAGCACATCCAACAGACAAGGGCCCCTCATCTGAGAGAGCCTCTCTGCAGTCTCCACAGAGCTTTGCCCTATGAACTGACAGCAAGAGCATCCCAGCTGCTCTGAGCAAACGGCATGAGATCGCTGGGAAGGGAGACTCGGCTCAACTTCTTTGCTGTGTGAGCTGAGTTTAAATGGAAGGACTCAGTTGTTATTTAGTAAAAACAGTTTCCTAGGTTACCTTGGAGTAATTTTTACTGTGTTGGTATGATGTAATCAGCTGGTTTAATATTTAAAGCTAGTAAAATATGTGCATATAATTTTTTTAAAAAAATATGTGCCTAATCACTTTCATTTTGAACCCACTTAGCTCAATATTAGTTGTTTGCGTTGGCTGAGGATTTACAAACAGGCTTAGGAGTGTAATAGTTTAGAATTCTACATCTGATGGTCTGAAAGTTAGAGGGAGTGAAGAGTTTTGTCAGACTCCTAGATCTTTCCTCCCACACATGCTGGCCACCAGATAAATCATGTGTATGAGTTTATAGTGGAGTCAGTGCTGGATGTTAAGCAACACCCAGAAGTGAAGTTCTTGAAATAATTTCCTGTGAAAGCAACAGTAGACAGATTTGTAATCACAGATCACGACATTAATCAAGTAAACAAACCATCCATTTTTTCCTGTGACATTATTGAAATCCCTTTTAGGAACACTGAAAATTGTACATAATGACACTGCCTAATAACAAGCATAACTGGAGCAAAATGGTATGCAGTGCAGGCAGCTTCTCAGGTCTGTGGAGCACAGATGTAAAATTCCTTTCTAAAACGTGCTGAGTGCCAGCAGACATCTGAAATACTGCTTAAATATTCTAGTAGCATTAATGCAACTACTTATCTCCGTTGTAATTAAAACATTTTTCCTCTTTAAATTTTTACAAAAAGCTGCTTATTGCACTCTGTCAGACAAGAGACGTTTCAGGCAGGGCTGAGAGTGAGCCTGTAAGCAAGGGTAAACTTTGTCCTGCACTGGTATTCACTCTGACAAATTCACACTCGGTAAAAGCTGCTGACAGCTGCAGACTGCTCGACAACTGCAGCTAATGTGGAGGAGTCTATCCTAGGAAACAGGACAGGTAGGTTTGATTCAATGTGATTTAAAATGAGGTTTGCTGGAGGGGAGAGAACTGTGTGGTGTTGAAAGGGAAAGGGACAGGTAAGGGGAGGCTGCTTGTGGGGCTGCACAGTGTCCAGTATAACCCTGATTTGGTTTAGTGTTATGCTATCATTAATGATGGTAGTGAAACTGTATCAAGTCCCGTTTGTGACGCAGGCTTTGGAGACATTGGCAACACCGAGACGGACCTGGATATCACACTAAAGAAAACAAAAAAGAAAAACCAACCCAAAAAACATGGATGAGCTTTGAGTACTGAAGTAATGGCAATGGAATGAAATTCAGTATTAAAAAATGCAAGGCTGTGCCTGGGGGGACTAATAAAAATTTCTAGAAGCAGAAGGAGTTGGGAGCTCATCATTTGGAAATGTCTGTGTAGGAGGAGGGCTCATGGATTGGAGTAAGTGGTCATGGAGTGGCAGCAAGCTTCTGTGATGATTTGCTCATTTCCTAGGAACTAGTACTTGTAAATAACACTACATCAGGAAGATGGCCTTTGGGGGAGGGGGGGGGGTGCTGTGGGAAGTATTAGATAGCACGGTGGACTGATCTGGACCTAATTTTTAATGCTGATGCACTAGGGAAGGTGGGGGAAGGTTGCAGGTAAGGAAAACTTAGGTGATTAAGGGATGCACAGAGAGGGTTGACATGCTCAGCAGAAAGGGCTGGGAAAAAGGTCCTTGCAGCAGGAGTCTGGGCAGATATGAAAGAGGTACAATTACATTGGTAAAAGCCAGAGAAAATGATGTTGCAACTATTGACGTGCAGGGTGGTGAGACATATGTTCCAGTTTTGAAGCAATTACAATAATATATAAGCCCTGAAGTGTTTTCAAGCTAAATTCAGGTTGGCATTCCATGCAGAATAATTAACACACAAAATCTTGAACGTAAAGAATGAAGACATTAGAAAAATTCTAAATCCTAAGAAATTAAATTCATGCTACCTGCAAAGAGGAAAGGAAGGGAAAGTTTTGGGCAAACAAGAGAGAAGGAGTAAAAGCTAAGGGTCTGGAAGGCTAAAAACTGATGGACAGATCCCAGCTAAGAGGGGAAACCGACTGAAAGGCTGCTTCTCTTGCATCAAAACGCTTCAGTTGTAATCACAGAAATGTTCTCTTATGTTATTGGGCTGTGAGTGAACTCTGCAGGTTCTCATATGAATTAGTCATCATTGTTTTAATCTGTTTATCCTGCTCTCATTATAAATATATTTTTCTCCTTTAAACAAGTTTAAAGCTTACTTTGTTGTTTGTTTATCTTTAAATTGACCTGTGAATTATTTTTCCACCTGCTGCACTTCTTCCAGCACAGAATTTACAGAAGTGCCTCATTTGGGCTGCAGTCACTAAGGACAAGCCGAACCATTTGGGTTTGTACAGCAGCAGGAACAAGCTAGTGTTAGAGGGTATCCAAAGAGAAGACTGTAAATCTAGTAGAAACAGTTTGTGTGGATTGTGTGTGTACTCACTGTGTACTTCAGAGTACATGTAAGTTTTTCTTTTTTTTTTTTTAAGCAAGAATGGAAAGGCTGTATGTTTTGATTTGTAGAAACTGATGTTGAAACCAAAGTAGCATACTCCACCTTTCACAGAATGTGAAAGTGAAGTTAGAAATTATTTCTCTTTCATTTATCATCACAGTAAAACTAGTGGTATAACTCTGACTCTGATGCTTTCCAGTCAGTCCTGAAAGGATTTATGTGTGTGTCTGTAAGAGGTCTCTTTGGTTTTAATATGTTTGGAATTAATAGATAGCCACACTTTTTCAGAAGAAAAGCATTGGAAGACTAAACAAGTATGTAAATCCTAAAACCATAAGTAGGTACAGCTGGACCTCACTTGATTTCAGAAAGGATCTGTCTGATAATGATTCTGTGGCTGGAGAAGTGTCTATGAAGGAAACTGAAATGGGATTTCCTGGTTAGGTCCTATTAAAAAAAAAAAAAAGGAAAACCCATTATTATCCCCTTTTAAAATATCTAATAATGTAATAGGTTTATATTATCAACTACAGAATTTTAATTCTTATGGCTGACTTTTGACACTGGAAACTTTACATGACATTATGTTTCAATGAGAGTCACTGCAAATAGGGAATTGCAGGCTGGCCCTTGGTTGTGGCTGCATCTCAGTTTGTGTGCCGCAGACCTGTGTGATTTTTTAGAAACATCAAAAAATTCTAATTTCCACAAGAAGAGGGTGACGTTTAGGTGTCAACATTCTGGATATGAATTAATTTCAGATTCTTGGATAAAGCCAAGTTGAAAATGGTACCTCCTGGATCGTGAATTTTTGTCATCCTGACATTGGTTGAATGCTGTAAAACCTGTGTATGAGGATGAACCAGGATCAACAGAATTACTTGGCTACTTGTAATTAATGGAACTCCAGAGCTTAAGTGTTTGCTCAGCAAGAATCTAGAAAAATTTCTTAGTGGACTGTTAGAGCTATTCATTTTCAAGGAGGAAATATAATACTACCAGCTGGATTATTAACAAAAGAGGGCATATCTTTAAAAACAAGTTATCTCGTATGTGTTCTTATCAAATAACACTAAGAATTTGTTCTGCTGTAATGGGGTTGATCTGAGTCCGAGGACTCTCTTTTTCCAGTTGGAACTGAGTTCCAGATACTTGCCTACTTAAAAAAATGTTTCATTAGAACATTAATTATTTCTATCATGCTGAAAAATAAAGATGAGAGCTAACAAAAATGGATGGAGATGACAGTTTAGTTGGAGAAAAAAATTTAGTTCAGTGCTAAAATTTGTTTTAGAGCTGTACTATTTATTTTTCAGTGCTTACCATACTGTACTTCAGAGCATATATTTTTAATTACAGCATATAAGTTTGCTCTTTCAATGCAGATTTTGCTATTTCAGCTCAGTTTTCTGTCTGCTACAAATAAAATGAAGACCATCAAAACCAGATCCCTTCTCCTATTACAACCTTTGAGATGCAGCTATATGTGATAAAGGGTTCACTGTGTCCAAGACAAATCCTGTAGAGTTTTGACTAAAGATTAAGATATTTGAGATATTTATGGTCAAGATATTTAGTGTAGATGTATGGCAAAGCTTCTCTGAACAATTCTAAAGAGAGCAGTGGCTCAACATTTTGACCAGCACATACTAATTATCTATTACAGTAATTACAATTGCAGTGGGAGAAAGGAACCTCCTATTCATTATGCATGGATATTAAAGATTACATGATTTTTTAATTTATTTTTTTTACCTTATTGCAGCTGTTTGCTTCTGTCCTTAGTCAACCTCTCCCCTCTGCACTCTCTTGCCATCAGCAGGCGGGCTGCGATCTCTCTTGCTGGGAGTAATTGCACCACATGACTTTCAATGGCTGGCCTGCAAGATGCTTTGGGATCTTTCAGGGCAGAAGGTTCTACTGAAATGTAAAACGTTATTAATTGTTTTGTAGAAATTGCTACATTATTTGTCTTGGGTATTTGCGGTTTACAGCTCCAATAGAAGAGGAGGCTGCTCACACTCCATGACTCAGTGCTGTGTAACTGGATACGAAGCTCTTCACTTCCAGGTCAGCCACTTGCCATTGGCCCCATGGCTATCTGGCAAGTATAAAATGAGTAGGCTATTCTATTTCCTAGTAGTTGAATGTTCCCAACACAAACTCCCCCATGATCCCAAGTGGCTTTAACGTGCTTAGAACTGTTAGTGGGGAAGTGGGGAAGTTTTTCTTGAGATAATTCTTGAAGGTTCATTGCCAAAATGTTTTGGGGAAGTTTACTGGCCATCATGCCCATTGCATATTTCTGACTCCAGAGAAGGTGGACCCAAACTTTGGCAGTTCTTCTTCCTTAAATATTTTCAGTGAGGTGAGCATCACATTTGAGCATGTGTGTGAGGGGGGGAGATCTTTGTCCCAGGTTTCATTTAGGCTTCGTCAAATCCAGTGTCTTAGAGTGCTTATGTTCAAAAAAATCTGGGGCAGTTCTCACAAAGGATATTTCCAGATATTTTGTTTCATTACGATTTGAAGAGTTCATATGAAAACCTTTGATACAGCTCAATACCGAGCTCTCTGATCTGAGTCTTCTTAAACAAAGAATTCTGATCTGAGTCTTCATAAACAAAGAATGTCTTTTTCTGAAGAACCAAAGTGACTTGGGAACATGTACCCCAGTTTCTTATGAGCAACTTGAAGAATCCACTCTTAGTACTGCTTTCCTTTAGTTTCTTGTGAAATTGTGGATATTTACATTTTTATGTCCTTGCTAGTGACAGCTAGCCTGCCCAGACAACCTCCCTTGTGCAGACATTTGTGCAGACAGTCCCTCTGTCCACTACAAAAACATGGGACACCCAAGTTGAACTAAATGCTGAATACCACCACATGGGTTTGCAGTGGTCTGTAACTGAAAAGGTTCACTGGAAGTAATTTGCAAAGAAATCCTTAGGAAACCACCTGGATGGTTATTTTAAATTAAAAAAGGAAGAGATGCCACTTTAAAAAAATAATTTTTAATACTAGGTTTAAGGTTCCATACATGTGATAGTCATTAAAGCTTATTTAACCCTGAAATTATCTGGCCTCTTTAATTCCACAGGGACTGTAAGACTCTTGGGTTAGAAATGAAAAATAATGTCAGAATGAAAATGAGACTTTCCTGAGTGCAGGACCATTATTACAGAATATTTTCTTAATCAAGCCTTTTTAAGTGCCAAGCAGTGGAGGAAAAATGTAATCAGGTTATGCTGCTTTTATCCACAGGGTCTTTGCTGATGCTTTGGGCCACTGATTGATATAGGCAAAAGTCAGTGCCAAAGGCTGGATGAGGCACACTCACCTAAAATGCGTGTAGGACCTATGATTTGTCCATCCACAATCTCAAGGGCAGTACACCCAGTTCCTTTTTACAATACACATTTGGGATAATCCCAGTGCACTCTGACGTTTGGACACTCAAAAGTCAGAGCTTTCTGGTTGCTGAGACTGGAAACTTTCAGCAGCAGCAGTGATTTTTTTGTCAAGCTTCAGTTACACCAAACATCTGTGGTGTGCCCCACCACCCTTTCCCCAAGGATGAAACATTCTGCAGGGAGGGTGTTGCAAGAATTCCTGAACTGGACAGCTAAGATGGAGTCATAACTGTCCTGGCCAGGGCCCTAGTTTGAAGAAGGCTCCCATTAGAATTGAAACATCCCATAACTCTCATCACAACAGCCCTATTCTTGATGAACATGGAAATTTAAGGCTGGGGTTGGAATGGGGGGAGAATGAAAAGACAGACAAGTAAACAGATAAAGAGGGAGCTCTTGCATGCAAGTGGAATTTCCTCTGAGCACAGGACATTCTTTATCATTAACTGGTCTGCCACAGGAAGGAAAAGGGGAAAACAGTGCTTCCTGTTAGAGGGAAGAAAAAATCAATAGGCTTTGGAAATACCTGCCTGGAAAGAACTTTTTGTTTTCCCATCAGCAAGAACAAATAAGTTTTTAACTCCTTTGGAACATGATGTCTGTTTTAAAACAGTTTATTTCTTGAAACAGAGCTTCAGTGTAACCATGTAATATAGAAATGAAGTTCAGACTGCTTTGATCTTGTTCATTTCAGGAAACACTCTCAGTCCTGGAAATATCTTATATAAGACACTGTTTTGAAAGCAGTTTAATTCTTCTGAGTTTGTGTCTACTAAAGTAATAGTAACTGTAAGGGCCATTTGCCATACACACACAATCAATCTTGATATATTATGGTTAAGATGCTCACAGATGGGCAATGGATCTATTATTGCTTCTGGTGAACAAAATTTTCTTTTGGAAATAGAAGACTTGCCAAGCAAGTGCTCAAAGCCTCAGGAGGACAATGAACTACCCTGAAGGTCCTGCATCATCTCTTTGGTTGCATTTTGCTTTGAATATCTACGGTGGCAGAAGTGTGGGTTTTTCAGAAGAGTGAGAAGGGGCTCAAAGATTGCACGAATGGATGTATGTGCACAAGCAGCCCCACGGTAACCTGAGTTGCTCAGAGTAATCCTTTTTCTTTTTAGCTGGCAGCTTTCTTCTTTGCAAAGCTAGAACTGGGGATTTAAAGTCATGCCTCAGTTGTAAACATTTTCCTGTGTTCTGAGCCAGGGGTCTGTCCTGGGCCCATGAAAAAGTTTACAGCAATGCCAGTGGATAACTGAATGAGCAGAAACTATGTAATCCAGCAGTGTCAATGTAAGAAGACAAAACAAAAAGAAGGAAGGAGGGAAGATAACCTCTTAGAGATGCACAGAAAAGGGGGTGGAAGTTTTATTTTTTTAAATGGAGAAGAGAGAAATGGGAGAAGATTAAAATGAAACTATCAACAAGGCTGGAATTAAAAGAGGGCCTTAGGAATGATCTAACTTTTATTTTATTGCATGACAGAAGACAAAAAATCAATAGCTGGTAATTCAGACACAAATGAGTTATACAGGCCATTGACACAATGGACCAAACTTTATAACAACCACATCTGATGCTGTCAAGCCACAGGCTTCAGTGGCGCCAGTAATAATTATGGCTGATCACCTCTAATTCAGAGCTGCCTTGCTTGATATAGGTGTCACTCTGAGTGGCTGCAGCATCAGAATCAATTGAGGATGTCATCCAGCAGGTCAGGTTGCTGTGGAGAACTGTGTTTTTTTAAATTGAATAGGACAAATCCTTAGTTTTCTCCTCCTCTCATTCTGCCTGTAAAAATCATATACATCTTAAATCATTTGAATTCATGACTGAATCTACTTGAATTCAAGATCAAACTGTGACAGAAGCTAATAGTGTTGATCCATAGAAATATATTTTAAAGATGATTTAAAACCATAAGAGTATTTTCAGGAGGAGACTTTGGTACTTTACAATAATCTCTGTCGCACTGCTGATGTGATCAATTAAAGAACCCACCCCAAAAAAACCCCAGTGTGGTAAAATGCTGCTAGGCAATAGAAATTGATTTTCCATAAACTCACATCATTGTAAGGAAGAAAATGAAGCACACTGACTTTGCTATTTTCCTACTCTTTCCTAAATTTGGGGGGGGGGGGTGTAAGTACATCCACTGAGTGTTGGAAAACTGAGTTTCACTCAGAGATATGAGGCAAAGTGGCTTTGTGAAATAATTCTTGATCTATAAAGAAAGGAGACTTCTAAATACCTCTACGGTATTTCATGTTCCATTACTACCTACATCTGCAGTTTGATGTTGAAACTATTAGTCTTTGAATTTCTCAGGGATGCTCTGCTGCTGCGTGCTGAGACATTTTCATTTGTTATGATGACGATTATTATTATGATTATTATTACTTGGGCTTTGAATTCTTTTGTGGACCAGCTGCTCGGTACCGCATTGACTACAATCAATTGGGAGTGATGAACAGTGAGAAAGGCCTCTGTGATGGGAGGAGATGAGAGGTATTTCAGCCACAGCCGCTGTAGCATTGAACATCAGGAGCACTTCGACGAGGCAGAGCGCTTTGCACCGCAAAAGCTTATCCTTGTGTGAGTGAAAGTTTATTATAAGTTCCATTTAGAAACATTCTCTATGCCTAAAGAAACCATACTTGCGAGGGAAACACCGGAAAGGCAGTAAGAGCAGCACAGCAGTGAGTTAGTTGCAAGCTTGCTGGGCCGTATGCCTTTTCTGGTACTTTTTTTTCTGCTGCGGGGTAGAGAAAGTGCCTCGCACCTGTGTGTTTGCATACGGTGCAAGAAACAGCGCCGTCGTTTCCCTTCGAAAACCCGGGACTCAACTCCAGCTGTGCTCTGCTGAGGCAGAGGAATCCCGGTCTAAGGCAGAACCCGCAAAGCCAGCAGCGCTCTCCGTCCCACAGACCCACGCACACCCCCGCTGCTCCCGGCCTTCTCCGCCGCCCTCCTCAGCTCAGGCTCCATCTCCTTCCCCTTCCAGCGGACGGAGCTTCCCGCAGCGCGGACCCTGCGGGCTCTCGGGAGCGGTGCGGGATGTTCTGGTGGTCCCCGGTCAACCCTGCCAGCCCCGTGCCTGGTCCCAGGGTTTTCCTGCGCTCCGGCAGGCAGCTGCGCAGGCCCTTCGCAGGCAGCACTGTTTCTCTCTCTGTTTACTCGTTTCCAATGGCAATTGCACCACCGAGTCTCAGTACGTCTGGAACTTGGCCTGGGGCTGTTTTGGTTACATTGAAGTTTTTGCTTCAGCGCTGCCAGATTTAAATGGTGACTTCACCAGCGCTGAGCTAAAAAGGAGAAAAGGGGAGGAGGGAGGTAGTGCAGCGAGCGGGAGCGAGGGAGAGGGCCAGGGCATTACATCATCGCTTGGACGGGAATCAAATGGGAAGGATATGACTCACTCGGGCTAGTTAAGCTTTGGCTCAAGTTCTACATACACTCATTCCAGGGCTCTCATGTTCTGCACCTCAGCAGGGAATTCAGGCTCAGTGATGTCCATGAGGTTTGTTTTTAATTTTCTTTTCCTTTTCTGATTTCTATATAGTATCCCCCCCTCCTCGCCTTCCTCCTTCTTTTCTCCTCCTCCCCTCCCGAGTCCCCCTTTCCCACTCTTTTCCACTTCTACAGAGTTTGTTTTCTGGTGCGTGTAACCTCAGCTCTTAGGAGCAGAAGCTGGTTTTTTTTTTCTTTTTTTTTTTTTTTTCGACCAAACCAAACCCAAACAAGGAGCACAGCAAACTTGAGAGAAGTTTGGGAGTTTGTTGTGGTTTGGTGTGTGTGTCCCCCTCCCATCATTATGTTGTTCCTAATCGGAGGAGACAGGGAGAGAGTTAAAATGCGGGAACCAATCGCTTGGACGGTGATGTAATGCTGGAACTGCAGGGTTGTTAAGTAATGTGAGAGGAAGGGGGTCAGGGTTGCAAAGCATTTACCTGCTGTCAAGGGGCTTTAAGTTTATTATCAATTGCAGTGACTGTAACTGGCTTCAGACCGGACTCTCTAATTATTCGCAGACTCCCCTTTTTAATCTTTTATTATTAAAAGTAAAACTATATTACGGCATTTTTAAATATGTTATATTATCACAGCTGCGAATTATTTTCCACCGGGGTTTTTTGATATTTTTTAAATGGCTTGAAAACTTGATGTCTCTTTCACGAAAAGCCCGGAGAGTGCAAAAAGAAAAGAGAGGCAAAAAGGGGTGGTTCTTCGAGCGTGGCTGGCGAATTTGAAACTGTTTGAAGAAAGCAGCTCAGCCTCTGCCTAGCAGAGCGAGTAAAAGCTTCTACTGTTGGAAATCCGCTGTAGAAAATAAAGCGTTTAAGGGAGGCACTTTGCAGAGCTCGTCTCAACGAGCCTCAGCTTTTCATCCCTGACTCTTGCCAGCAGAGTATTCTGATCCTCAGCTTACCACGGGCTCGTGTCTCTTCTCTGCTGGGACCAAGGAGGTCCCGACCCTGCACAGCAGATCCCCTCCTGTCACGGTTCTGCTCTCTAGAACTGTACCAGGGTCTTGGGCACCTGCTTACGTGGATTTCCTTTTCAGGAAAGAGAACTGTGCTTCTCTCATTAAGTCTGTCAATCTCCCTACAGACCTTTTAGTCTTTTTACAACATAGCTAACAGTCTCTAGGTCTGGTGTGCAATGAGGAAGGGTACCTCTTCCCTGAGTTCACTGTGAGTACTTTGCCCTTAGGATGGGCCGCAGAGTTTAACTCTGAGCCCGTGCTCGGGCAGTGGTTTTGTTTAGATGTGGGATGAATGCGAGCTGTCAGGTGTGTGTTGGTGTCCTGAGGATACCCGTTCTGCTCGGAGGTGCTCTGCATCAGGTTTCTTTGTCAAGAGCTGCCTGCTCTTAAGGTATGACTCTCAGAAATGCCTCTTTCAAATGGAATTTTTTTCTCTCAGGGAAGCACTGTGTTGGTACCCACTGGAATTGCAGTGAAGTACAGATTGGCTCGGTTAACTAAAGATAGTCTCAAATATGCTTTTGAGGGTTTAGTGATTTTTTGCATTTTTTTTCTTTTAACAACCTGTACTGGGGACTGACTGAGCAAAATAACAACAGTGTTGTGCTTTGGTTGGTGGCAAAAACTTCCCCTCTCTGTCTGAACAAGAGACCTGCCTTCCCTTCCCTTCTCTTCACTCTGGTAGCCCTCTGCAAAGCCATCCTATGTCGACCTGTTACGTTCCTGCACTTTACTCACAGGTTTTCCCTAAGTGCCCTGATTTTCAAGCTCCTCATTCAACCGCTCAAGCACAAACAATTGCTCAGAGGCCAAATGTTTATCATTTGAGAGCCCAGCGTTGGGCTGCACCCGGCCCCGGCCCATGTTGCAGTGCAGATACACCATATGGACTGGATTGCGCAGTGCTCTGTTGAGGAGGTGTGAGTTGAGGAGGGAGCTCTGCTGCTGCAGGAGTTCCCCTAGGATTTCTGACTCATACTTTCTCCTAGAAATATTGGGAATTGCAGCTCCACAGACCATCAGAAGAAAGCATAGTAGACTCTTCCCTTTGCCTACTCACTTGAGATGCTGGGATGGACTTGTCTTCTGGCTGGAGACTTGATTCAGGAAAACATCAGTGCTGTCCTAGGATAGTGTCTAGCTATGCTGGCAAGATGCTGGGCAGAGGATAACAGACTGTCACACTCCATCTTTCCTCTGCAGAAATGTATCCCTGCTATTTCTTTTATAAAAACACATGTAAAATACGCTGTGCAGCGTGGCCTGAAAGTCTTTGGGTATCAGATTGCATTCAGCAGGGGATCAGAGTTGTCAGGTACCAGCTATTAACATGTCACCTGTCTGGAAGGGCAGCAAAAGAGAATGTCTTGGTGCTCTGGACAGTGTGGACTGACACTGATGACCCTGCTGTGTACTCAAACTTCCACAAATTACCCACCCTGCTGATTCACACTCGGTGAAGTTGGGTAGAGGGTGTAAAGATGTAAATCCTTCTTACTTTCAGAAGTGCACTGCAACTCTGAGTTACAGTTTACTGCTGCTACTTCATGATTTCAACACAGCACCACAGGAAAAGCAGTTGTAAAAGTTTCTTTCAAAAAGCTGCATTTGTGAATTCTGTATGCATACACGCAGAGGTGTGCATGTTTGTATGTATGTATATTGGTTGTTGAAGCAACAAAACATATAATTAATGAAGTATAACTGTCCAGATGAGAGTCAGGTAGCTCTGGTTGTGCTTGACAAGTGCTTTTGAAATGCACATTCTTTTTGGACAACAACAAAAAAACAAAGTAGCTGCCCATTTGGATTTCTCTGCTGCTAATTGCTGGGACCCAATGTGCATGTTTGCCAGTGGACTTGCAGCTTCATGGTCAGAGGTCAACAGTCCTGACAGTCAAGATCCACACATTTGAAGCTGGATCTTTTGGCAAGAGGATTTTCTTATTGAAGGATGGTATCTGAAGGGAACTAATTTTTAAACAGCAGCCAAGAGAAATGTTAACAGTGCTCTGAAAATGAGCATCAGAAGATATATTCAGAAGCACATGTAACCTGTCAAATAAACCAGAGGCCAAACACACCAGAGCTTTTGAGTGATGTTTGCACTGGAGAGCCAACTGTGCGTGGTCGGCCTGTGAAGAAAGGCAATCTGCTCCTAGCAGAGCCTGGCTGGACCAGTCCCAGTAAATTTTCCCCACCAAGATCCCAAGTAACATTTCCGCCTGCATTGATGGATGTGTGCATTGGCAGAATATACACTCTATAAGCTGTGTGATTCAAAGCCATAATTTGGTGCTCCTTAGCTGGTCTCTGCATGCACAAAAGAATTGGCTCTGTTGTTGAGGTACAAAAGCAAGAGGTAAACATCAGACGGCTTGTTTTTATTTCACTGAATGTGATCCCTCTGCTCCTGAATTCTTCAGTGTTCCTAGCTCTAACTTGAGACCTTCCCCTTAAACTATTTTTGAGGACTTGGTTGATGTTTGTGAAGCCCCGTGAAGCTTTCAGAGCTGGTGTCATGTGCCGGGATCAGAGCAGGTCAGATGCTGGACAGAGGTGGTGTTGGGGCTGGCCGCTCACCAAGTTTTGGACACAGCAGTCAGGAAGACCAAGTTGTTTCCTGCACACTTGGGTGAGGGCGCTGGGGCAAAGCAGCCTCCTGTGCCCTTCTCCATCTCTTTGTACTCTCACGTTCCCACCCTTCTTTTGTTCATCCTGCACATGCCTGGGTCATGTTCAGCCCAAACTGTTGAGATTGGCTTTGCTGAAAATTGCGTTTCTGATCAAAATGTGAGTTAGGTTCCTCCAGTGTGAAGTGAATGCTGGGTCTTTCTCTGCAGCTACAGATAAACCAGATAGTAAGGTAATTACATCTCATTCCTATCTGACTCTCTTATTTACCATAATCTCTTTTAATCCCTTTGATACTCATCATAATAATGTTAATCTTAATGAACTCATTTGGTATTAATGCGGATGTGATTTGTAAGTTCAGAGCAGGCTTGCCATCCTTGTTTAGCGATCATTAATATCCACTTAACTCTGTTTATGCTCTCTTTCTCCTGCAAATGGACTTGCATATCTTTGTCTTCCACCTAGATGATGTGGCAATTCCCACAGTGGAACTATCTTTCCACACTCAGGTTTGTATTTCCTTTCTGTTCTTCTTCCTACTTACAAGATCCCAGAGCAAAGAGCTGTTGGAAACACTGCATCCATCTACTAGTGGCTCTCTGTACCCTGTTGCTTAGTCATTTCTTCCACTTTTAACTTCAGAATTGAAGGAACCCTTATCCTCTTATTTCTTGTTCATGTGGCATTCCTTCTTAGATCGCTTCAGAGATATTATCTTACTATAGCCCTCATTTTATTATCTCAGAGGGTGAACAAGTAACAGACACAGCCCCTAGTCTTGTCAAAGAGACAAATTATTTGTTGCTTACTACCGTACTCTCCCCAAATGCTCTGTTTATGGGTGGGGTTTCCAAAAACAGTTTCCAGTGTGACCAGCCAATTTTAGTGAGTGAGGACTACATTTGGATGTTGAGCTTGATCCAAAGGTTATTGCAGTGAATGGGAGAGCTGAGCTGATGGGCTCAGGATAAAATCTATGGAACTTTTCAATCCTTTGAGCACCCACATATTTTTCAACATCTCTAGCTTTGGAATGTGCCCTCATGAAAAACTACTTGTTCAACCCAAGTGATTCCAGAGACTGATGAACCTTGGATCTCTATTAATGTGTGATTTCCTCTCTACGTGGGTGCTTGTGTTTGTTTTTAAACGTGGCATGGAATTTTTGTGTTGTGGTGCTTGCTCTTTCTTGACTTCCTCCAAACACATTTTTATAGTCTGTATTGTCAAAGAGCATGAATTATTTTTCAGTCCCAGTGACACACATTTTGCTTTTTAGGTCTTTTGAACCCTGGCAGAGCCAAGAAAGTATAATTTACTTAACACTCTTTATTCCATCCTCACTTCCATTCTTTATTTTATGGCCTAATGTTGCCTTGTAACATCAACTTCCAGTGTTAAAATTAGTACCTCCATTGAAAACATACGATTTTTAATTTACTGAAAGATTTCTGTGCAGAAAACTAGCCATTCTCTTGGTAAAAACTACTAATTGAGAGTGAGAATTGTAGTCTCTTAGATGAGGACAAGGTGTATTTCTGTGGTGGTCTTTATTTTTACATCATATCTTTAATTCAAGAGCATTGAAGTTTTGAAAATTGCAGCCATTAGTCAAACACAGTAAAGCTCTGCATTAGTATAAGTACAAGATGTATTAGTGTAAATAACAAGATGGAGAATTTCACTGCAGATACCTGCAACTCTTGTGCTGCTCCATGACCATAAAGAATACAGGCAATGTGCTTCAGGTGGGCACTGTTTTCTACAGATCAATAGACCTGTGCCCATTAGCAGAAGAAAAATATTATTTATAATAATAAAAGCTCATTATCACAAGCTCTGTCAAAAATAATGTCAGTTGAATGTTTTACCACACTGGAAAAGTCGATCAGCACCAGTAATTTTATATGTCAGATTTAACATGAGCTAGTTTTTTCCAAATGAAGTCTTACAAACCAGAACAGAAAAAATGTGCTAGACCAGATTCTTCCTTGACCTCAGTTAAAGGCAACTCAGGATCATGTCAGAAAAGTTCCAGTACCGTGTTCTTTTGTGGTCATTTGGTTTCCAGGTCAAAATGAACTTTTCTTTCATTGCAGCTAAGGACATGAGCTCTATTGCTCTTGTATCACAGAACTGCAGGAATTCTCATTACTCTGAATACTTTTCAGTTTTCTGATATACTTCCAATAAATGAGTTTCTTTAGAAAACTCATGTAGAAATAAGATTGCCTGTAAAATCAATATCAACACAAATTAAGGTTAATTTCACAGTTTGCCTGAATGACCATATTCCTTGCCACTGAAATCCATTGTTGACCAGTATTTCCTGTGGCCATTAGAATGAAAGAGAGATGTGTTGCACAAAGTGCAGATTGGTACACAGATCTCTGTATGTGTGGATCTATTTTTGTATGTAAAGGTGTGTGTGTGTGTGTGTGTGTGTGTGTGTGTGTGTGTGTGTGTGTGTTTGTCCCCATCTCTGAGACTGCAAGACAAAATTAACTTCTGCTATTCCTAAGCAATCATACCAGAAAGAATTTATCACCTGAAAAAGATTCCAAGGTGCATGACTTAAGGTGGTGATATTGGTATATAAATTTGATTGATGGTTTCTTTCTTTTTGAAGTTGACACTCTATTAGCACCCCTCAGCTCTCCCTCACATTTCAAGATTTTCTTTAAGAATGAGAAATCAAATTTAGGGCAAAAAATTAAGCAACAGTTAAAGTGGGACATTGCTGTGCATCACTAAGTGTTCGGTTTGGCTTTTTACTTGCTAATCTTGTGCAGTATGGAACTTTTCCCAGCTACTGCAATTCAGTAGATATTTCAATATTTAGTGATTAGTTAAACCATTTTTTCATTTAGTTTAAACTATTTTGACAAGACTTTGTAGTGCCCTATAAAAAACCTCTAGTACATACTTCAGGAAAAGTAGAAAATCTTACCGGCAACATTTGTAAAAATATGCAAAAATAAGTGAATGTTATGGGGAAAAAAAAGAGTATAGTGATAGTTGAAAAAGCATAAATTTATAAAGGTCTTCTAAGAAAAGCAAAATGCAGCTGATTTAAAAGTTTACAGCAAGGCTAAGTAATTATTAAAATTTGAGCTTTTGATAATAATTTTTTCAAGAGAAACTGGGATTTTTTTTTTTTGCTGACAAATACCTTTTTTGTTATTTAAGAAAGGTCTTGAAAAAGAATGGGTTTTTTTTTGCTGTGCACTGAAAGATGATTAAGCTTTATACATTTCATTTTCTGTTTGATATTCAGTGTAACTTCTAAATAGTTCTGTTACATCTGATTTGTTACTGTGCGAAAATGCCCAGAAAGTGTGACCAGTAGCAAATGATAAAACAGGCAATAATACTCAGGCATCTGCACGTGTTACATTCCAGAGTCTTAAACTTTGGTCTCACCTGGTCTTACCCAGGACAAGTTCTTGACTGAAAGCACAGCCAGCTACAAATCCAATCCCATTAATAGACAGTTCTTTATCTCAGGGAGACTTGTTTTAAAGAGGCAGTGCTCCAATAACAGGACATTTTAGAGTGTAGATCGGATTGAGCTGGATGTAGGAAGGATTTGTGGCTTCCCCAGGTAGCACTCAGCACAGGAGCGCTAAATTTCAGCAGCACATCTGCACTGGCATGTTTCTTGTGCTAAGTAATTATCAAATAGGACAAACATTACATATAATAATTAACTGATTGGCTTGGGGTCAGATATTTGGGTTCGCCCAAACAATCCCCAGAGGACCCAGTTTTGGGTGAAATATGCTTGGACTGTTGAATAAATCCAAACAAATGGGCATCACAAAACTGGACACGTGCTCTTGTGTGAATCTACAGTGTCTTACTGGAAGGTGGGTCAGTTGCACAGAGGACAGATGGGATTGTGGACATCTTCCCTAGGCTGAAGGGAGAGAGTAGCCACAGAAATAGAGATTGAGGGAAGTTGGCTTATTTACCCTGAAGACATGGCTAGCAGGGGATCTAATTGCAGCCTTCAGCTACTTACAGAGTAGTTACAGAGGAGACAGGGCCTGCTCCACATTGCACTATGAAGACAGAAGACATCAGGGAAAGTTTCAGTCAGAGAAAATTCCATGAGACCTAAAGAAAGAAAGGTTCCAGCAAGAGTACTGCACAGCAAATGGCTGGAGTCAGTCTCTGCTACTGTAGATTTTCAGACTTTGTCTAAAAAGCAAAAGCCCCCAGCAGCCTGCTCTGATACTGCATTTAGTCCTAGCTGGAGCAGGAGGTTGGACAAGGTGACCCTCTGGGGTGCACTGGGAGCTGCTGATGGCAGCACGGGCTGTCTGTGCCAGGGATGGAAGCACGAAGAATTTTGATGAGCAAAAAGCAATAAGAAAAGCAAAAGGTGAGATAAGAACATGAAGTAATCTAAAGCATATCCTGTGCCTGCTTGTGTCCACCTTGGCTTAAGAAATAAAGAATTCATGCACTTGACGTAACACTCTAAATGTGGACTCTGAATTGCTCTGTGCTTCAAGGTGCACAGTTTCCTAAATTTCCCATCATTGTGTGACAGACACTCAAGTTTTAGTAGATGCCTGATAAACATGCAAAGATAAAACAGTAATCATGAAAAGCAGCCATTTCTTGGCTGAAATGTTAGCCAAAATACAACCAAATATATTTTCAGTTTATGAACAGCTAAAGGGATCTTCTTCCCTTCTCGACTAAACATCTCTGCTCATAGTGAAGAATTGCAAGAGAATTCTAAAATCCTATGAGAAGATCTATCTCTGATGTATTTCCAAATTATCCAGCTCTTTAAAAGTACCCTTCCCCCTCCTTTTTTATTTTTAAAAAAGTAATGGAATTCAACCATAAACCACATTAAAACTTTTGAGCCCCCCATAGTAATTTTCAGCATGTTTTGCAAAACTAGGAGATGAGCTTTGTCCATAAACATGTCCATAATCTATTTGCTAATATTCCTATAAGCTCAAATGTGTGTTTTACAAGAACTTAGCTAGAAAAATCTGTTCCCTCTATAAAAGTAATGGCACATTAATGCCTTTTTGCAGTGAACTCCCTGTATACCTTATCCTGTGTTCATACTTATCCATTAACTAATGACTATCCAATATGCTGTGACTACTATCACGCATAAAATCATGCACGCTCAGTTATTTTATTACTGCAAATTTAATAATTTATTGTCACTAGAAGATGAAGACTGAGGATCTGTATATGACTTTTCACTGACAAAATTTTCTGGGGTGGCACTGACTCAAACTTATATTTGTCTTGAGCTAAAAGGCTCAGAGAAGGATGTTCAAATTCATGAAGTTTCTATAAGTGCAGTCTTAGAGTGTACGGCCCTGTTCTCACTATGCCATTGGCACCTTCTTTATTGTTATGCATTCACCTTGTTTGCAAACTCCTTTCCTGTAATCAAGACAAGCTTTGTCCTTTTAAAGTGCTGCGCCTGACGCTTCAGTAAATGTCAAAGATGATTTTTGTACTGCTGTTGGATGCAGAGCAAATCACGGAATCTGGACATGTGGTAAAAACTTCCTGGCTGGAAGAGCTAATCCCCTTGGAAAACAAAACAAAAAGTCCCATACTTTCCTGTAGAATATTGTATTTTCCCTTGAAAACAGCATTCCTACCCAGTTAATTTATTACTGAATCTAATCAGTCTTTAAGATAGCTTTGAAAGACTGGTGTTAGTTCTGTTTTTCATTAATACATTGATATTGATGTTCAGGTTTCTAACTAGCTGTTCAAATCAGTTAGGAAAAATCTAGGAAATATGACATAAAAGAGGAACTGGGTGGTTTTTAATAGAGCAGGAAATGAAGAAAAACTGACAGATTTAAGGTTTCTTTTGTGTCATTGTTGAACTTCATGCAGGTGAGCTATAACGGTAACCAGTATTATGTGAATAACAAGGTTGTTGACTTAGAGGCTGAAATGAAAAATAGTAATTTATTTTAAGTCAATGTGATTTAATTTCTTAATTATTCTTCCAAATAAACAATGAAGATATTCTCAGGTTTTCAAGACAATTACATTTTAATAGGACATTCCAGATTAATAGGACATTTCAAACTGGAATGTTTAGAAATGCTAACACCTTCTGCTTTTCCAAATAATCTATTCTTCTCCACTTCCAAGATTTATGAAATACAATTTTTTAGTGAATTTAATAATTTTAGTCAACCTGAAAGTGCTGCTCTAGCTTTTGAGATCGGCTGTAATTTTCTGCAGAAATCACAGCAGTTACAGTGCAGTAAATTCATTGTGACAGAATATATTTAATTTGCACATACTCCGTAGATAATTGAAGTTTCTTATCCTCATGTAACTTCAGGGGTTTGAGTTGATATCAGGAGCCTCCATAAAAAGCTTTCTGTCATTTCTAACACAAGCATGGCACCATTCTCACAATGAAAAGGGGGTTGGTGCAGAAAAGGCTTTTGCAACTTAATTTTTTCCAGTATATCTTTGTCCTCACCCAGTGAAGGTTTCAGGGCCAGCAACGCATTGTGCTATACTTTCATCATCTCTTTCCCTGGTAAAACTAACTACAAGTTACTGCGGCTGAAGAAATCTTGCAAGGTTTGTAAAACTGAGGAATATTAAAGGAGGGCATGTAAATTCATGTAGCTAGATGATTGCAGGATTGGAGACTAGATGTCCATGGAGGACGATTGAAAAAACTTGTTTTTTCACCAGCGACAGACTAACAATAACTCTTCAGTTTTAACAGCATTTCTAATCTTTTCAGACCACTGGGAAAGACGTTCTTTTTGTGGAAACCTACTGACCTAGAGAGTTAAACAGAGAGTTAAATCTTCTCTTTGGTTCCTTTATTCCCTGGAGTTTCAGTGACTTGTTATTTTGTCTGGGGTTTTGATGATTTGAAATACCAAAGGGACCTGTAAGGGTTTTCACTTTCACATAGTGCTAAGGACTGGTGGTCAGTGGGGCAGGTGTGACTGGATGCCCACAATGCTCATTGCATTTGAAAATCATATTTTTGTTCCAGTGGGGTATTCTTTGGTTATTTTTTTTCTTCAGGTGAGAGTCGGAAGTTAATGAGGAAGCACATAAAACTCCATTTTAAGATTGCATTCTTTAAGTCATAAAATGAAGGTCCTTTGGGTGAGACAAAATGTACTAAATATTAAACACATCATTCAGAATGACTATTTTTATTTAATGGCCTTTTCTCTCAGGAAAGAGCACAAATGAAATATATGTAATCCTCCGTCTAAGAGGAAATCTATCAAAACCTGACAAGCTTTCAGGTTTTTTTTTTTTGTTTTTTATTTATTTTTTTTTTGGTGAATAGCAAGGTTTGGCTATGATATACTTTCAGTTGGTAAACATTTTATCCCATAATGTGGAGTTCTCATTTTGCTATTTCTCTTTGCACTGATCCTTGATATGTTGCTTTAAAAAAAAACACAAACCATATGTTTATATCAGCTTCTAATGTTAAAATTTTAATTGATTTTCCTGTATTCTGGGTTAGGAGGGGGCTGTATCATGTTCCACTACGTCATAAAAACAAAAATATTTAAAATATGTTTCAAATAAAATGAAGGGGGAGAAGAAAAAAATGCTTAACTTAGAAAAGATGTGGGATTCATTAACAAAGGAAAATATTGGCCACGGACCAATGGCAAGCCAAATGTTTTGCCAGCAGTTTGCAGTTCACAGTCACCACTGCGTGTCACTCTGCCTGCTGCACCAGCCCCTCCAACCAAATAGGCCTTCCTTTTAAAGAGAAACCTATCTGGTTTGAGTTGAATAAATTAATTTGGGTTTACTTAGTTTAAAAACAAAAATATAGAGGGTCCAATTTTTTTTCATTATGCCCGTGGGTAAAGCAGTCCAAGGTAATTACAACCACAGTGCTGGTTGCTCTATCTTAATTAAAGAGGGTTTTTTTTTTTTTTTTTTGCACAGAGGCTTTTGCACAACATAATAAAATAGTTTGTGGTCTGGCTAGCTTCAGTATCACAAGAGTGTACTCACTTGAGAAATTGTCCAGCTTTTCCAAAAGCTGAGGCCCTTCCACTGGAGAGGAAGCACAGAGCTGCTCAGCAGAGCTCAGGTAGTTTACAGTAAGGGCACCATCGTAAATCACACAGCAAACAACCTTTCCTAAGGACTCGTACACTAAGTGGCAGGCTTGTCAGCAGCAATGAATCTGGACTTCAGTAGGTCTTTAAGCAATAATGTGCTCTGCAGTGTGCAACACTCTTTACACACCTGTGACTAAACCTCTTATTTTTCCAAACTTTACTGGGAGTGTTTTGGTTTTGGATTTTTCTCTCTTTCTTCCTCTTTTTTATTTTTTTTTAAATTTATTTTTTAAAAAACTTTTTTGTGGGTTGTCTCCTTTGTAAATAAATATGACTTATTGCTTAGCAAATAATTTTAAAGAAAAGGCATCAAAGGAATTTAAATAATGTATTTGGCGTGCTAATTAAAAAATCTCTGAACTCAAATCCCAACAAGCACGGGTGAGATGGCCTGTTATTAGAAAAGTCAAGGGAGGCATGTTTGCTAGTTGAATAAATCAAGTGGCATTGTAAAAAC
Source organism: Cinclus cinclus (assembly GCF_963662255.1). Lineage (NCBI taxonomy): Eukaryota > Metazoa > Chordata > Aves > Passeriformes > Cinclidae > Cinclus > Cinclus cinclus. The sequence continues at coordinate 33,969,815 of NC_085046.1, forward strand.
ACTGTCTCGGGGATGATTAAGGGTAAGTGATTTTCATTACTACATTAAGTTCTCCTTTCTGTTGTGGTGCTTTTTATATCACATCAAGCTTAGCTATTTACTTATGCTGCTTTAAACAGCCCCAGCCCCTCACTTACTTAAATCATGACCCAGTGCCTTGATTCAGAAAGACAGCAACCCAAGCTAACTTGACTTAATGCTCAGGAACCTGACACGGGTCCTTTCTTTGTGAGCTCTCTCACTACGTTGGTAAAACTGACTTAAGTTTTGCAAATACCAGTGGACCAGACCCCAGAGTGACTCAAGTCAGTAACATTTCACTGCTTTCAGTAAGTTCTCCTCCCTACCTGATGCCAGTGGTTTCCTTCAAGTTGCACAATTTTCCTTTTTCATAGATCCAAGTACTCTGATATTTAGGGCCACCAGTTGTCCTGAGCCAAATCATAGTTGTGCTCCCTTGCACATTGGCAAGGGCACAGCTCACAAATATTTATTAAATTAGCAGGAAGGGTCTCAAGGTTGGCATAAGGAGCATCAGAAGGGCCCTAGATGCCTTAATCAGTGAGTGACCAGCAGTGGATTTTGTTTCTTCCTGTTGGGGACATGGATTCTCCTGTAGAGGGACAAGTGAGTTTAGCTTCAATTGCTTGAACTGACACAGTTTCACCTGAGCTTGCATTTTTGGAGAAGGAAATGCCAATGGGATGTGCGTTATACCCCAAAGCAGGACTCCAGCCAAGGGGAGGGCAGCCCTCAACTGTATTTGCGCTGCTCTGAAGCACCACTAGCTGTGGCTGCCTGCAGGACAAGGGGAGCTGGAGCATGTGGTTTTTGACCAAGCTGAAGGATCTTCCAGCCTCCTTAGGCATGGCTCAGGTCCTTGGCAGCACTGGCTATGTAGATCTGGGTGTGCGATTACAGACAGCTGGGCTTCCTAGAGGTCTTCAAGCCTAGAATTAGCTGTGTGTAAATGGGGAGGATTAGCCTAGAGGTGGACCAGAGGGACTTCCATCCTCTGCTCTTAAGTTCAGAACATGAAAATATTGGCTTACTTTCCACTCTGTGTGGCAAGGCTGGAGCAACAACATCCAAATACGCTTCTAGGATGCAGCTGCCAAAGAAACGTTTCACAATGAATGCAGAGGGGCATCCCTGTGGCAGCCTCAGCTGAGGTGCTAATGATTTCATAACCTGTTGCTTTATTACACAAGCTATAATACCTGCTGAGACTGTTCAGCATGGGAGTGCCTGCTGCCAGGGCAGGAGCCAGGGTGCAGTGGTGGATTGATAATGGGTTTGCATGTGGGACAGATCTCTACTGTGTCTTTTACATACATGGCTTTGAAACTACAAGAAAACAGCCACTTTCTATTTACATTTGCATTAGAGGCTTCTTATGAATATATGTAGACATTTATTGTGACCATAACCCTACTACAAATTAAAATCAGATCCCAAGTCCCTTCGGAAAAGCAGCTCATAATATGTGGAGATGTCAAAATGATACTAAATGACACTTAAATTTAAATCTCAAGCACTATGCTTCTCCATAATTTAGGGTTAAATCTACATTGGAAATAAGACCAGGAGCTAAGCAAGATTTACAGGGGTAGGGGATGTCCCAGTAGATGTATAGCCACAAACTGAAGAATAAACAGCTGGTTGTATGTGTCTGCCAAATACAAAGTGTCTTGCATACATACTGCATTTTCTTTTCTCAAGTTACAGATTACCTTTGTTACATATCCTATGTGGACTGGGTCAGATTTATACGAGGTGCAATGTTGTTGATTCACATGGTTTGTTGCTATAGAGGCAGATTTCTGGTCTGAAGGTACACATATTCCTAAATGCTTAGTTTCTCATCAAATTTTATGTATGAGCCATTTTAAGGACTTGTTATCTGGCAGGCTAATACAAGGTCTAAACCCATGCTTCACAAAATACAGAGACGGGGGCAAAATAAAATATAAACATTCCGACCTACAAGCTGACTTTGCCACTATTCTTTGTGCTCATCATATTTGCCTTTCCCATTAAAGAAAAAAAAAGAAAAAGAACAACAGCAGAAAATGTGGAGTGAGTAAGCTATGGCTTCCGACCCCTGGAAATCGGCCATACTCACTGCTGTGCAAATTCCTGCTGCTCTCTGAGCTGAGATCATACTGTTGGAGATGGCAAGTGTATAGAGAACAGATCTGTATCTTTCTTCCATTGCTAAATATCAACAGTAAAAAGTAAATGCAGGTGATGCAACAGGCTTGGACTGGGTCTATTTATGTGACTGTTGAGATATTTTAACCAGATCAGTAAAATGTCTGTTTCCCTGTGACCAAATCAAATAGATATGATGTTAGTGCAAACTGAGTGGAGCTGCCGCTGTTTAGGTAAAATTAATATTTTTTAACGTTTTCACCTGCAGTATATTGATGTGTCTCAGGGTACGTGGGACAAACACTTATTTTATAGGAGATATCTGGAAAAGGACACATCTCCTTTCCATAATTAATCTTCTGCTATGTCCCCTCCCTAAGCTAAGAGTCCTTTTCCTCTGCCCTCCCAACTGCTCCGAGCAGTTAAGAAAAAGAAAAAAAAAACTCATAAAACCAACTAATGTCTCTTGAATGTCAGCATGCACTGACTGTAAGGCCAGCAGGACAAACAAATTACATTGTCAGAGGTCTTCCACTGACAGCTCCAGCCTACCCGTTCCCACAGTTTAAATCTGGAAACTCTTGAAGCAAATGCTGCAGTTGATTTCGATGGCTATAGTGGCACTTCACTGAAAAGTGGTACTTTGGAGTTGGGTTTTGCAGCATTGGGAGTTGATGGGAGTTGAAATATTGCTTGTGTTTCTGGGAGGGCACTTTCAATCCTGCATGTGTACAGGAGACTCGGCATGTCTAGATCTGTGGCATTACTTCAAATGTGCAAATGCAGCAAAAGAGCTCCTTGTAGCCTGGTCAGCCAGGCCTTTTTGAAGTATTTTATGCAAAAAATTAGTTCCTCCTTGCTGAATTGTTGTGTTGCAAACCACAGGGTAAAATATCTTAAAGTTATCCAGTACCCACAGTGTTTCAAAATTCACCTGACGCAATTTTTGTCTCTGCTGATCATAATGCTGCCCTTTTACTTCCCCTGGCATGGCAGCTTTCTAGTTAAAGCACTGTTTCAGTGGCAGTTCTCAAAGGGAAAAGAAACAGTTCAATCCATGACTATTCATAGAGTATGCATGTATTTAATGTCTTTATGTGAACACTTATGGTTCATGTAAAGACATTAGATAAATAATTGGCAGTCTGTTAGTTCATACTGCAGACTCTTGGAAGCTGGCAAGATGACCTGAGCTTTTACTACGTGACTGTCTACTGACCACTTTCCTTTAAACTGGTGCAGAGGGTGTTGTTTTAGTCTTCAGTGCAAAGTTCTGGTTTAGGAGAACGTTTCCTCTTTAAGACTTCATTTCTTTCAAGACAAAGAACCTCCAAACAACAAACAAAGAAACAAAAAAAAAAAAAACAAACCCATCTGTGAAACAGTAAACCAAACACATCAGTGCAAACTGGAAAGTAGAGACATAAAATAACTTTGTTTCTTACTGTGATGTAGCATGTCAATAGTAGGCATTAAGTCAGTATTCAGAGTATAATTTAGGAAAATGTCTTCATAGGGGTCACATATTTTTATGGGTCTCATTCTGTTCTAAATGACTGTATTAGCAGCACTCCTGTGAATTTCAGTGGCAAGAGCATCGCACCCAAAAGAACATCTGGCACTTCTCCTGTCTTTCTCAACTCAACATGCTGCATGAGGCAAATAGGCTGAACAGAATAGTGGAAAGGTGCTTTGCAGATCAGCAAAGGCTTCAGTGATGGTATCAAGAAGAGCAAAGAGTTTGGCCAGTGCTGTCAGGAGAAATATTGTGAATATTATGGTGATCCCTCTGCTTTACTTCATACACTAGTCACCACCAGGGATCAGGAGAATTTACTTGGTAGCAGTCCACAAATGTAAAAGTGGAAGATGGGGATTTTTGTTTTCATTTGAAGCATAAGACACAGATCGCTGTCAAACCTTGTTTTACAACTGGATGTAGTGCATGTTGCATACTTTCTGTTTATGGAGTGTGTGTGCATGTGTGTATGAGATTCCCAATTGGTTTAAATCCATTGTCTTTGGCAAAGACGTGTGCTGTACACCATTGAGAATTGGCTCTCTTGCTGTTGATGCGTCCATTCTATTCTTGTTTTCCCAAATCATTGTGTTAACTGGGCTGCAGCTCATGAGGTCTCTCTCTTTTCAGGTTTGTATTTCCTCAGCAATAATTTGGTCATAAATAAGCACATTTTGAAGATCACCAGATAGACTAATGAGGAAAGATTTTTGGGAGGAAAGTTTTGAATATGATTTTTGAATATTGATTGCCTCATTTTGAAAAGAGAACATTAAATTCCTGGTTTAAAAAAACCAAAAAACCAAACAAGTTAGAGATACTTACCTTTTCATATTTTATTGCATTTCCACTTGCTTCTATTTAGAACATTTTATAGCAGTAAGTATCCTTTCTGCTTTAAGCTAGAGAGTAAAAAAGTTGTGCTTTGCTATTTGCATTACTGGTCATTTGGGCTTGCAGCTTTCTATCATGTATATTGGCTGGCTTGTGTGCATATTTCTTAAACCAAGATTTAAGATTTACATGTTATCTGGAATTTGATCTATAACTCGAAAGGCTACTGTAGCCACAACAAAAATGAAAATAACCCTGAACTGTTGAAAATTCAGCTCAGAGTGCTCAAAGTGGTAACGACTGCAATAGTAGTTTTGTCGATATTTATAAATCAAGGCAAACCAGAAACTGGATGTTTCAATTTACTGCAGTTTCAATGTAACTGATACCCTCAAGTTTAGAGCTTTAAGCTTTGTGAAGTGCAGTGTTATTTCAGGGCATGCATCCAATTTTTAAAACATTATATAGATTGGAGACAGATGAGTTTTTCAGAATTATTTTAGGCCTATTTTGATTGAATGCCTGAGATGCATTTTCCAGTGGAAATTAATTGCATTGATGTGAAAACAAATGAACCCCAACCTCAAAATTATCTGCAGGTTCATGCTTGAACCGGCACTTAAAAGGGAGGGAGTGGACATGGATAGTGACTGGGAATTATGATGTCAATGCACACTTTGTTGGTAGAATAAAATAACCTTTCTTTAATGCCTGCTGTTTTTTGGTGTCTCTTTTAACATGCATGCATGCGTAGAGAGAGAAATTTCCCCATGTATCTGTGCTTGGACATGGGTGGACAGCGGCTTTTATTTGCTATCATTGCTTCCCTTTGCATGCTGCAAGAAACCTTTGCTGGCCTGTGTCAGCAGCTAAGTGTCAGCAAAATCTCCCGCAACCACCTGTAGAGCTTCTGTTGCTGTCATGGGGAATTTCTGGAGCACACATTTCTTAGGGAGTGTGCTAGGTGAATTTATCAGTAAATAGCAGCTAACATGATTTCCACCGATCAGTATAATTTGCCTATGTAAAAACCTCATTTGTGGTTCCTGTTTCTCTGACTGATGCTCACTGATGAGTGGATATCTCCCAGTGAGAAGTAAGCAGAGAAGGCAATGTGAATCCTTTAAATTAAGAGAGCAAATAACACTGGCTTGGAGCTGATCTCTGTTGAAGCACAGCTGCAGCAGTTCTCCATGTCTTTGTTCTGTGCGCCTTGAGATTCACCTCTTCCCTGTGCTTCTCATCATTTGTACTAATATAGCTGTCAGCTGGGATTTTTAGCATGTTTAAGAGATGAAGAATGTGCAAAGGTTCCTCCTAAGGAATGGCATATATTAATTTTGATCTCCATGAAAGTTTGAAGGGAATAAGTGAAATGGGTTGGGGGTGGGAAGAGGGTCACTGAAGATGCATTGCTATGTGGTAGCATTAAAATATTTTTACACCTGAAGATGACTTGCTGAACAGATAATTGAGAGTACACCCTCATGTATGCGCCCCTCTGCCTCCTTCCCCACTGCCACCCACTGAAACAGCCAGCAGCTTTGAGACACTGAGCATATTTGGGGCTGTGACCATGGTGGGCTGTGCTAACTTTCCTCTAGGCTGTAGAGTGAGGTTGGCATCACAGGAACAATGTGCTGATGGCAGAAGTGCTTGGGATGCAATGAGCATTTTAAAAACACAGAGTTTCTCTGCGGTATTCTTGCTAAAGGGTAGGATTAAGAGTTGGATTTTGGTCTGCCACTGATGTCATATATCATCTGAGAGTTTTTCAGGCTTTCTAATTTGCTTCTTTCCTATTTTGTTTAGAAAATCACATAGAATTATCTTATATAATGCCTTTATTAAAGATCTCTACAGTATGTGTTACTTTCTAGTATTTTTAGTGCTGAGTGTAGAATTTAAATCTCAGTAAATAAACAGTCTCACATGTACATACATCTACATATTGTCTTCGTTAGTGACTGTGCTCTGCTAACCAGAGCAAACTCTGCTTTCCACAGTGGATACAGAAGACTTGTGTTTGTCAGCAGGAGACAGGCTAAATCTGCCAGTGGCAGATGCTGTACTTGGTTTTCTCTTATTTTGGCTGTTTTCTTTAGTCAGTCTATTTTCTAGCAAAGTTGTGATCAAATCTCTGTTCCATGCCCAATCATAGCATTGTGGCTGCATGTCCTGTGAGTTGTATTGCCACATGGTCTTGAGACTCAGCAACACTTGGAGCCACTGTCTTTGTATAAGCTCTAGACTGATGCACATGAATGAGAAACTGATGGTTACAATTTTATTGGTTTATTAATATGGAGCTGAAGAAATGCGAAGATTCAAACTAATTGCCTTTTAATTAATATTATTTTATATTTAAATTGCTATAATCTTCTTTTGGGGTCTATTTTGTCTTTTTGTTGATTACTCACGACAGCTGTTTTTTTGTGGGGACTTAAATTAGGTACCTGAAGTGAATTAGCCATGACCATAAACTGGCCTGTAATTTAAAGCCTTCACTTAAATAAGAATCTTAATTTGACTAATTAATGCGGGACCCTTTTCCCAACCTCTTTGTGCACAGCAACCTTTCTACTCTAACTTTTACAACACTGGATGTGGGGACCCACAGGGGCAATGTTGACGAAGAAAAAGTCAAGAGAGGTAAAGCCACCCAAAGTATTAGTATAGCAGTCCTGTCTGCCTGCAGGCACATGAAGACATCAGCAAGTACATCTTTCTTAGACACCCAGGCAGGCAAACATCTCTGAAACACGGGGGCATGAAACTGCTGCCGCAGCATCCATCATCCTGTGAAGGACAGTGAAAACATGTGCTGTCATCTTTGACATTTTAATTGAAAAGAAAGCTTACACAGATTTTGACCTTAAGCAGTATGTTTATACAAGTGTATACAGAGAAATAATCTGTCAGTTCAGTGCAGGCTCATTGCTATAGGAGTTGGTTTAGTAGCTGAACAATCCAACATTAGCTCACACACCTTGCCTTGTTCCATGCCTCAATAATTTTTAGTAGAAATACTTTGCCTAGAGGCATGCAGTTATTAAAAAAGAGGCTCAGCTTTCTTAAAGTCTGGAATTATTAGCTCATGGTAACAAGCCTGCACTGGAGAAACTGTTGGTTCTTTGTTTTCATAACTTTGCTGTAATTCACCATCTTATTTTCAGAGACAAACTTCTGCATTGTTTGGGAAGTTAAAAAAAAAGGAGAAAAGAAAAATAAATCACTTCAAAAAGATTTTTTTTTTCATTTTTGTTATAAAGAGGGTTTAAAGCTCTTTTATCTTCATATTTCTATTAAAATTGCACTGGTCCAAATAACAAGGATAAATAGGAAGACAGTTTTAAGAAATTTGCTTTACCTCATTTCCAGTATAGGAGTCAGTTGGTAGTGAATAACCAGTGAGAATTCTCTGAAGACCCTCTCAGCCCTTTAAGAGTAAAATATACATTTTCTCCTCCATCCTTTTTGCAACCTACTATCCCTTTCAGATGCAAAGCTGTGAAGGTCAAATAAAATCCATATACAGTGCTATAACATGTGTGTGAAAGGAGTCACTTGAGCAAATGAGGGCTCCAGCACCTTTAGATAGCCCAAACCTGGCAGAAGAATTAGTTGGGGTTCAGTTGTCACTTTGTCTGGATGCCTCGGGTAGGTTTCTTTCCAGCTATTTAACCTGTCAATATTTTTCCTCAATGAGCCTCATATTTTCAAATTTTCTTGATTTTGCTTGTCAGGCTGGAATCTTAAACCCAGATTTTACAAAGAATGGTCATGTTAAAAAGTGTTTGTGTAAGCTTTATTGTTGTTGTTATTATCCTGGGGTTTAAGACAGCTGCCATTTGATGTATTTGTATGTTATAGCTACCTATTTTTTCAATGAAAAATTATATACCTTTATCTGTGGGGCTGCAAAATAATTTGTTTTCCTGAAGAACAAAGCTTGGTTCTGTCTGAGCTGGCAGACTGTGGTAGCAGTGGAATCAGTTTGTCATTGTTGCTTGCTTTTATAATCAAATCACATTTATGTTGCAGTTTTTTGGGGTTTATCCCACTTTTTTTTTCTTATTTTAATGCAAGAATGTGTTTTTATAAGGGCTAGTTCTTTACAATCCTTGAACCTGCCTTTTGCAGTCTTTCCCTGATTTGCTTTAACTATGCTGTTATCCTTCACATATCATTTGTGAGTTCCAGCTGTGTGCATAACACTGTGCAGAACATAAACTTCTCCAAGGAGGTTATATTCTAAGAAACCATTCTAGCTTTTCTTATTTTTCTTGTAATGGGTCAGGCAGTAAGACCCAGTGAAATATTTAGAGGGGGAAAAAAAGATTGAAACCAGCAGTTTCTAAGACCTGTAAGAGCCAAAAGGCAAAATGTTAATGGGTTTTGTGAGGCTTCCAAGGACCTGCTGGTCCTTGTACTTGTGCTGAATTTGCAGAGGTTCCTTGAACATGTGTTCAGGAAATATAGGTGGCATTAGCACAACTGGAGTTTCCAAAGGCAAAATTTATCATTGACTAAACCTTTAAAGAAACTTTGGCCCACTAAATATATGATGGGGCTGCTGATTTGTGTGACTTTTCTCCTACAAGCTCAGGTGAAAAGTACAGAAATCTTAAGAAATTTTGAAGGCATTTTTCCATAGCATGATAGCATTTTACTGTGTGTATATCTATATCTATCTATATCGATACCGGTATCAATATATATCCATTCTCTGTCTGTTTGTTTGCTTTACTCATTCTTTCCTTTCATTTGGGTGTTCTGTCCTTGTGAATTAGAACAAGTGACCAAGAATGCATTTCTGATGGAGTTGCTTTTCTTCCAATGAGCAGCTTCTCCTCAAGTGACATTGAGGGATATTTGAATTGAGAAGTAACATCTCTTTAGTTGCTTTTGACTTCTGTTCTGTATAATTTCATATCTGTATGCTGCATCTTGCTCCTTTTGTAATGCTTTTTGCTGAATTCCTTCCTCCTCTGTGCCCATGTATAGCTTGTTATGTCAATTGTGCCAGCTTTTCTGAGACACTTACATAGGCTTTCCCTTCACTTCTGATTCAAGTTTCTTGTTCTTAAGACTTTTTGAAACTAGCCTTATCTTATCTCAGTCCTCCAGTTTCTCATTACAATGTCAAGCATCACTTACACTTTGCCAGTGTCTTTACCATCAGCTGGTTTCTCTTTCCCAGGCAGAAATCACTTCTTGTCCAACACTGGGAAAATACCTAAAGGTAAAAAATATATGAACACCCCATTTAAAAATCTCTACAGAAAGCATAGCTTTGTCTGGATGCTTCCCAAATCCTCTAAGTTATGAGCCACAATTTTTTCCTCTCCAGAGTGTTGCCCTTTATGTGTCTCAGTCTTAGATACTCCCTTCCTCTTGCAAATTTCCTCAGTCCTGTCATTTCTGAGCCTACCAGTTAAATAAAAAACATACGAAGAAACAAAAAGGCAACCAGAGTTGTGCCTCTAAACTGTCTCCAGTTCTTTAGCGTATTTATTTGCTTGTGTGTTCTATCTCCGTCTTCTACTTTTCATCTGGTTTGTGTTCCTAGAATGTAAACACGCTCTGTATGAATTGTCTCTTATCTGTGTTTGTACAGTGCCAGGCTCAATGGGGTCCCAGTCCCGACAGGGACCTTTGGGCACCACCACAGTGTAAATGTCTGCTACTGATAATAATAATAATCTGCCCACATCATGCAGATGTCTGAATTATCTGAGAAATACAAACAAGGATCTTTACTAGATTGGCAGAGAGCCATGAATTCTAGGTGCCAGTTTTCCCCTGAATATGGTTTGGCTCTCTGGAAAATCCTGGTGACACAAACCTCCCACTTCTTGGAAAGCTTGGCTCTCTGATGGTGATGTGATTAAAATATCATTAAACATGGGACACAGAAGGTCAGGTGAGGTCCCTTGCAACTATGTAAGGTATTCCAAGTACCGGTCTGGTGCTTTGTTGTTGCTTTTCCTTGTGTTTATTTTTTCCTCCTCTGAACAACAAATGGATAAATTGAAACTAGACAGAACTGCCCTACTTTGAGGGGTGGGAAATAATGGATTACAAATGAGGAAAGCTCTACATAGGTTTAGGTTTATATGGGCTTCTGATAGGTTTAAAATACAGGGTTCTGATAGGTTTAAATTATGGCAGTGTGGATCAAAAAACAGCAGACAAGCAGTAAATGAGTCAACCTCTCCAGTCAGAACACATTTCTCAGATTAAAACATACCCTCCATTTCTTTGCCTCTGAGTGAATTATTCAAATGTTGAAGGCCCAGGACAGCACTTGGGCCAGGTACTCTGGCTGCAGTAGCTGCAGTAAAAGCAGCTTGCACCTGGTCTGTGGAAACACATGCTCCAGGAAACTTATTTCTGCAATGAAAAGTTTAATTGTGACAGTACCTGGCTGTGAATGAGACTTTTAGAGGGTAGACTGCAGCCAGCTGTGCTTATTCTCAGTATGGTAGGCTGCTTGGGGGCTTCAGCCTGAAAGCCACTCAAACCACAGGCAAATATTGACATCCCTTGAAAAGATCCAGGCTGATCATCAGTGATTGCTCCTCATTACATTGATCATAACAATATCCTTGCTGCCTTATTCACCTCTGTCTCCCTATTGCTTCTACTCAGTCTCCTTCATTTTTGCCTTGATCTCTAGGCTTTTTGGGGCAGAACCTCACCTCACCCACATATTTTAAACCAAGGCTTCTAGGCACTGTTGTAATAAATGTGTAGATACATACATGTTTATACTTGTATATATAAAAGATGAAAGTCTAATCAAGTGTGTCGTGTGATGGCAGTGTGGTACAGAAATACCTCAGCCAGTGCTGACCTGACATGGCAAATTTCCACAGCACAACCAGCCACCTGTGGGCTGCTTTGGTGTGAGCTGGCTGGCTATGAAGGCTATGGAAAGTCAAGAGACAAGCTCCTTTACTCCAGTGCAACTCAGTATTCTTCTGGCTAAACTTTTTCCGTACCAGAGCTAGCTGGAGTGGAACAAACAGGGTTGTGATGTAGATATCCTAGATGATCTTACACAAATGTTACATGCAGGGGAGTAAGGAGGAGGAGAGAGGTCATGGTAAGACCCACTGAACTGGAGTGTTTCACCATAATAGAAAATATTCTGCAGTGATGCTTTAAATAGCATCAGTCCTTTTGCACATGGCCCCAGAGGGTCTGGATCAGTAGGAACCTACTCTCATGAGACCTCAGCAACAAATTGTCATCTGCCCAATTTGTCCTTAAAGACTTCAAGTTAAGGGAAGCCTAGTCATTTACCAGATGAGGTAGAGTTTAGGCATCAGGCAATCAATTGCATCATATCAGACGGAGTATTTAGTATGAATCAAGAAGACACACACTGAAGTATACATTCTGGATATTTGATTGCATTAGAGGAGTTATCTTTAATCATTGGGAAGAGTCATATGAGGGAACATGATCGAGTCACCATGGCTTAGCAGGGCACCACCCATCTGTTTAAATGTTAATAAGGGTGACTCAGGGTGTTAGCATGACCATGCAGAGGAAGAAGAGCCAACATGGTCAGTTACAGCAGCTTGGCTACCGTATTTTACTAAGGCACCATAATGCTGACTATCCAGGCCATGTGTGCCCAAAGGGACAGCACACAAATGATGGCCTAAACTCCATCATGTTCAACAGCAGGCTTCCACTGGAACACAATAACAATTCTTAAATTTAAAAAAAAATTCCATGGATAGCCAGATTTTAAGTGAGGTTGAGCATCTGCCAGTTCTCTATCTTATAGGTCCTTTATCTGTGGGATGTTTGCCCAACAGTCCTATTTATTTAGCAACACAGGTGCCAAGGAATGAAAATCTCCCAGTCAGCAATATTGATTGACAGGCTGCAGGCAGTACATCCTCAGCATTTACAAAGAGAGGAGCAGATTCAATACGTCCGCTATTAAAAAAAAAATAATTATCAACTCTCAGTGACTTTCTTTGCTGCCAGATAGAAAGCAACAACAAAAGAGATTGTGCTGTCCTTGGAAGAGATGTCTTAGACAAACTGAGTATCTCAGCCTGTACGGTTCTGTGCCATACACATTCCCTGAGCTCTGTGAGAGTGAGTGTGCAGGAGCACATGCTAAATCCATGACCTGTGTTCAGTGTAGGAGCAATGGAAGTATCCACAAGTACTGGCCAATGTCAGTTTCCCTGATATGGGAGGGGGAAATCTAGAGTGCATTCTGTAGCGCTTTTATCAATGGCAGGAGAGCACTGCAGGCTTTTCAACAAAGAGGCTCAACCTTGAAGTGCAAAGCTTCTCTGACAGCTCTGCACCTCTTTTAAAAAACAGACTTGGGAACAGACTAGCAGGGGTGTAGTAAGAAAAAAAATACCTGAAGAACTGAAGGGTTTTTTCCCCCTCTAGCTAAGTGTAAAATATTTACTTTCCCCTAAAATGAAGCACTGTTAAAGGTAAAACTGGGGACAGCAAGGAAGCTTCTTTGCCATTTTAATAAATGCCAATAATTGCCTTTTGCCCATACCCCATATTCCCAGACTCATTAAAAGAATTTTGGAAATTTTTTGGCTCTGGAACATATAAGCAGAACCTAAACCATGCAGTCCCTTGAGAATCACTTGCACAAATTGTATAGGTCAGGCTAAAATAAGTTTCTGTCAAACAGCCTAACACCTAAGCTTATTATGAAACTGGTGAATTGTACAAAGGCTCTGTATGTAGGGCACTCTCAGAACAAATAAAGGTGGGGGGAGGCTCTTTTCACGGTGCTTGTTTTACTTTGACCCCACTGAAATCTCAAGCGGTATTTTTATTGAATATGTGGTTCTGGCCAGTGCAGTTCCCATAGATTCTGTTCCATAGATCTAAGTTCCCACACATCTGAGCTGGTGGACTTAAGAGGGCTGCAGAGTGGACAGGTGGGTGCACACCTCAGTCTCATTCCAGGCCAGGCAGGAGAGTGCACCAGTGCTTTCTCCTTTCTTGCTCAGTCCTCCTGCCTGCTGTCTGGGAGGAAGCCCCATATGCATCCCCATCCAGGGCTGCAGCACACTCTGTTCTGCCCCTCAAATGCCCCAGCATGGGGCTCCAGCCCTTCTGTCTGACACATGGACTTTAAAGCATGAGGTAGAGAAGACCTGTTTGAGTTTGTTGTTGGGTGCTCTGCAGGGCAGTAGTTCTGGTGAGTATGGGCCAGTGGGAAGTGGACCCTGCTTATGGGGGTTACCACAGCCTCTAAAAATCAAACTGAGATCTCCTCCTCACATTCAACCCGATATCTCCTCACTTTTTTCTTTTCAAAAGAGCATTGAATCTGCTTTTTATGCTATTTTGACCCTGTCCCATTGATTTGTCAAGTCCTCGTGTAAATGAGTGCTGGTACACAGAGCAGCTGAGTTTAAGTTGACAGTAGAATGGGTCAGGGTCTCTGTACTTGGAGTGTAATTCCTGAGCTCATTTTTCCTGCACTGCATCCATTCCACTTGTGCCACCTCCGCAGCTCCCCAGGCTTAGCCATGTGCTGAGAGACTGTAGAACTGCATATCCCAGAAATTCATTCATGCTTCCTCACAGAACTTACTGCACTCTCTCACAGGATTACACCACACATCTGAAAAATGTTGTCTTGAGTTTTTTTTAGGGTGATATGAAGATGTGAGTACCTCATATTCCTCCATCAACAGATAACCAGGAAGGAATAGGAAGAGCTCCTTGTCTGTGTCTGAGATATGTTTACTGTTATTTTTGGGTTTCTTTCTTCCCCTTCTGAATAAGTACTGTATGTGTCTGGGAGGATTTTTAAAACATCCTTCCGAACACAGGCTTTTTCTCTCCCCGGAGAACCGAGACAAAAGGATGGGTTCAGTTGCATGCAGCTGCTAAAAGAGGGCAGCTGAGGGCAGAAGGGTGGGAGGAACCGAGTGTCTGAGTATGAGGGAATTGTCAGGACAAGGATTTTGAGGTGGCATTTGTTGGGATAGAAAGGTTTCTGGGGAAACAGAGTTGAAGAGACAAGTGTTGAACGACTACAAGTCCAGGGATAGAAAATACTGGGGAGTTTTAAAGAAAAGGGCATTAGGTGGTTTGAAGTCTTGGCAAAAGAGAAGGAGACTTGTATGTGAGAAGAAGGTGGTTTTGCTGTCAGACAGGCACCTACCCTTTGGGACCATGGCTGTGGTGTCCTCCATACAGGATGTCTGTGAATCCCATCACTCACAGCCTCTGGGCTTTTTGCACATGGTTAGATAGCTGGAACTGACAGCTAAAGTTAGAGAGGGGTTGTATGTATTCATGGTTGCCAGTACCACTTGCAATTGGAGGGGCAAAGCCCCATCATTTGGTGTGGCACAGATCAGGCCAAGAAGGACAGTCTTACCTCTTGCTCCACTAGGGTTATGACTCTGCTTCCCCTGACCAGCTCAGCTTATGACTGAAGCAGAGGATTCTTCTGCCAAGGCTTTAAATCAACCCTGATATTTAGAGGCTCTAAACATCTTAGACTCTTTTCCATGATAGCCCCTGCAGAGGGTCTTCAGGCTCCCAGATTATGCATCCCCTTCTCCAGTCCATCTTGTACCTTTAGGGGCAATTCTCCTTCCCAAGAAACAGTCTAAACCATATGCTATACAGAAAATCATCCTGTTCTCTGGGAGCTTAACACACCTTGTACCATCAATGTTCATTGAGGCACTGTTTGTAAAAACTTTTATTTTCAAACTTTTTGAAAGCTTGAAAAGGTAGCAAATTACACTCACCCAAAACTTCAAGCAACTTACACTTTCTTCAAAACTAAAAAATACCCCAAAACAACAAAAAACTGATAACATCATTCCCAAGGCCACATTCTTAAAGGCTTTCTTCAAAGTGTAATCCCAGCATTGTTTAATCTATTAATTTTATGAGTGAGGCCCTTTGTGAGTGGGCCTGCTTTCTCACATGCAGTTTTCCCTGTGCTGTACTTAAAAAAAATCCTTCTAAATCTTTTGGATCCCTTTTGCCAAAGTAATTCACTCTGCTTTTCTGGAATCCATATGTTTTCCTTTCATAAACTGCTTAATCTGAATGTAATTTTCCTAATTTTATTTCTAATTTGTTTTTCCCATTTTTTTGTGTTCTGGCAGTGTTCTAAGTGGTGAAATTAGTAATCTTGCTTTGGAAAAAAGGCTTGGTTGATTTTCACAGGAGAGAATATCAAAAGTGATTTGAAATACTCATTTTAGAGTAGCTTATTTACAGGTAGTTAATTTTCTGTCACAGTCTGCAAATCTCCCATCCAGATACTTTTCTTCCTGAGGGCTAAACTTGCAGCAGTGCACTAACGCCAGCAGATTTTTCTGGTTTGTCTGTAGAAAATCTTTTTTGTACCATCTTTATCTAGCCACTATACTGTGCAGCAGTGCTCAGACTGAGACCAGCTGATACATTTACATTCATGTTATATCAGATGAACTATACTGGTGCTTTAACAGATAAAGAGAAGAAGGAAGGTGATTCATCTTCTTCTTGAAAACTTTATGTTTCACTGATTTATGCAGGAAAGGACAAACCCTGGATTGGTTTATCTGCTCCTGCTTGTCCAGAGCTGCCTGTGCCTACCAATGGCTGGCTGGGTAAGGCTTGTTTTGGTATCCACAACCCATGACAGCTTTCTTTTATTTTCTTTTCTTCTAGGCCTGTCCCAGGTTCTCTGTCTTCGCTACTGCACCTACACAACCGACAAAGACAGCCTATGCCTGCCTCTATGCCTGGCACCCTGCCCAACCCTACCATGCCAGGATCTTCTGCTGTGCTCATGCCTGTAAGTTTTCTGAATTGGCTTTTTTTGCAGGGTAAGAAGTTGTGTTCTGTTTGATTCAATCTAAGCAGAGGTGAAAGTCTGCTGGATTATGTAAAAACCCAGTGTGATAAGTTAAGGAAGCTGGACCTCCTTTGGTGCTTCACCTTAGACTAGTATATTTCTAATTAAGTTAACAGCAAGCTTAGTGTGAGAGTGATTAGAAGCAGCTTCCACGAGACTACAGTTTGTGATTCTCATACTGGTTCACGTAGGTGAGATCAGTATGTCTGTGCTGGACCAAAGGGATTTTTCTGATTTCAGAAAATAACTGGAAAAGCAATGTACATTAAAGTTATGTCAGTGAACTTGAAGTGATCCTCTTGTGTGGGAAATAACCGGCTAATGAGAAAGAAATGTGTTTTACTTTTCTGGCCTGTTAACTTGCACTTACTGAGAACTAGGTAACAATTGCTGCTCATCTTTAATAATTTCTGGAGGGAGGGGAGTATTTCCCATCTTATGGAAGCCAAAGAGCTGCCTTCCAATTGTAGCATCAAACTTTAAATTATTTTAACCTTTTAACCTTTCCAGAAGAAGACATTTGGGCAGGTTAGGGATGGAGAAAAGTAAAGATGACATGGGGAAGAGGGGATGGAGAAAGGAGAAGTTTTTGCTTCATTTCACTGCCTTCAGTTTGCAAGACAAACCTGAGAGCCATTTACCATGGGAGGGAGAAAAGCAGTGCTTGTTCTGGCTTTGCTGGATCAAGGGGAACACTCCACAGGGATGCAAAGATTCAGGTTTGGCTGCTATTTGAGCAGTCATGAATAAGTTATTAATTATTAACTTGTCAATAAGGCTCTCCTAGAATATCGATCAGGAAGTTAAACAAAAAAAAAAACATAAGACATATCATTGTGGGAACTTTTTTCTGGCATGATTCCCAAGGAACCTGAACTGCAACAAACATCCAGTGACAGTGTAAGTTCAGTGGCCTCAGTCTGCTGCCGGGGAGCCCTCTGGGCAGCTTTACTTGCAGACGGGCAGGTGTGCTCTGGCTGTGAGCCCTGGAGATATGAGCACAGAGGCGAGACAGACCCTGTCAGCACTGGCTGCTCCTCCTGCCCCCAGCACTCCTGAAAGGGCTGCAGGGAGATGGCAGTGGGAGCTGCTCCTACCCCATGGAGATAGGGTAAGGGAGCCTTGGCAGCTTTTCCCTGCCAGCAGGCAGCAGGATATTCACATTTCCCCAAAGCCCAGCACCCATTCTTGCAGGAATCATGGAGAGTGGGACACAGCACTTCACCACAGGGCACAAAATAATAACTCCTCTGCTTGGATTGCTCAGAAGGACACAAAAGTGTCTTTTGTCAGAGCCAAAAATCTGTCAGACGGGCTCAAAGCAAGGTGGGATACTCAGCTCTGTCTGGAAGTAGCACCATAACCCTGCTTTATCACTCCTGACAAGGCCTAACAGTGTGGGGGGCTTGTCTCTTTTTGGGGAATACCTTTCAGGAAATTAGAGGATTTACTGCCATTGGGTTTTGTTTGTATCACTCCCTCCCAGCATAGTGAGACTAGCTTGCAGAAAGGGCTCTGAACAGCCAGGAGAAGTTTCGCTTTGTTTTTTGCTATCTCAGCAGAGCATGAAAGCTTCCCTTACAAGACACTGGAAAACTCATCCCAGCTGAGCAGCCTGAGTGGAGGAAAAACAGCCAACTTGTTTTCCATATGCTTGAGATTGTAGATTTTTATTTATGCTTTTAACAATATAAGTTGGGCTGCACTGGGAGGGGAAGCTAAAATTTTATACAGTGATGCTTTTAAAACCACTTAACTCTGAGTGTTGTTATACTGAAAGGGAGAACATCATTACAAAAAAGCGCAAACCTGGGTGGCTGCTGCATTTGTTTATTAAAGAACCCCTTTCTTTATAATTGGCTGTGAGTTTTCAGGGCCGATTCTGATGAAACACACGCCTACATGCATACACATATGCAATTCATGACACAGATTGTTAGTTTCCCAGTCATGACTTGAAGAAATAAAGCTGAGTCCATTTAAATAGAAACCGAGAGTAAATTCTTGCAAACGTCTCCAGATGTTTTTTCAAACCTTTTTTTTTTTTTTGGTTTCTTTTAAAAGATGGAGCGGCAAATGTCAATGAACTCCAACATCATGGGGATGCAAGGGCCGAACCTCAATAATCCATGTGCTTCACCTCAAGTTCCCCCAATGCATTCAGAAGCCAAAATGGTAAAAAGAGAATTTTTAAAAATTACTGTATTTTCTCGTATTACTGTTGCATACCAGTTACCCAGACAGTGGGGGGGATGTAGCCAGACACTGCTTACTTCATTCTTAGTCATACATTATATTCTTTTTTAATATGCTGCAGTAAATTGCCTTTGTGTCTATGAAGTTACACGATGTTCTTGGTCCTAACTGATCTCTCGGTGAGAGGGAACTGAAGGGTGAACTATGTGATCCATACTGTGCTAAATAAGATTTTTTGGTGCAGATCAGTAGAACTTAAGTGAATGGTTGAAAATTGTTAGTTAACGAAAACTACAGTATAAAGTGTATGCTACTGCAGAGAGAGTGTACGTTGTCCTTGTTTTTTCCAGATTAGAGGCATGGTGTGTCAGAGGTGCACAACAAATAACACAAGCAACACACACACACACACACACACACACACATACATATATATATATGACACTGTGATAACACTGTGATGTTTTCTTTTTCTGGAATGAAACAAAGGTGTTCCCATCAAAAAGAAGTGTCTGAATTCTGACAAATGTAATTTATTTATACGAGTGTCATAACAAAAAAAAAAAAAATATTTTTTAAAGTTCTTCTCCATCTTAAGAGGTCAAGGCTTCTCAGGAATATTTACTGATATTGGATTAATGTAGGTAAACTAAACTACAGGTGGACATCTGTAAGTTTTATTTAAAGTGCAGCTTTATATGCACTCTTGAGTATATATTCTGTATCTTGTGCATATATTTGGGACTAATATCCTTGGAATCAAGTTATCAGAGTAGAAAAGCTCGGGCTTTTTACGTTTCAGAACTCCCATTTGCTGCTGTGTAATGGAAATATGAAGACAGAAGTTTTTAGCTTTAACTCTGTAGGGCTTTTATCCTCTCAAGATACCTTGTCATAGTGAAAAACAGGAGTAACTTCACTGAACTTCTTTCAGTGGCACTTTGCCAAGGTAAAATTGTCGTAAGTGAGAGAATGAAATCAAGCCGACAAAGATTAAGCAACCACACATTTTTATATATTTCTACTTTGCATGACTAGTACAGCTTTAAAGTTGTTGTCATCTATCCTGAGGCAAAGAAAATTAACTACTTGTCTGTAGGTATGGTGCATAGAGAAGACTCAGGATTAAGAGCAACAACATATACAAGTTTATTGTATGTGTTTATACTGTTTTCTTAGGTTGAGTAGGTCATGCCTTTGCCTCACTGTTGGTCTAGGTTAGGCTGTTAACCCAACCTCTGTTAACACTCTCTCTAAAACCACATTCCATAATCATGCAGCCATTTGGCCAGAAGAAGAAGGATAGCCAAAAATGCTGGCTCCCCCAGCCAAGGAAAACCTGTGGTCCAGAGTTCTCTCTGCTGTACCACACAGTGACGGTGACATGCCAAATGGCAACAGCATCTGCAGCAGAGCTTGTTAAAAACTTTTTGGAATAGGCAAGTGTTTTTTCAGTGCAAGTGTAGCTGAGCCAAGCTAAATACTCCTTGGCTGAATAAATCAAAAACTGGCATCTGTTTTGGGGACTAAAGGTTCTGAAGTTTACTCTCTCCCCACACCCCCTGCCTCTTTTTTACTGGTAGTGTGAGGCTACTTAAGAACAAGATTAAATTATTAGTGCATATGGTGAAAATTCTGTGCTTTAATAACTGAAACTGTACATTAATACAAATTACCTTTTAATCTGGGTAAGCAGGTTTTGTCCCTAAATCTAACGTATGAAGGCATTTTAATGTACGAAGAAATTGCTATCAGCTCCAAAATGTGGTGTCGTGAACAAGCAGAACATTTACTTCTCGGGGCCTTTCTGCCACTCTTCCAAGGGTAGAAAAAAATCTGCACACATTAACTCTTAAGAGGTATACTTCAAAGTTCCAGGACTCTTCCTCTTCTCAAATGCAGGTTAGGGGTTTTAAAAATATTTAATATTTCTATATTCTAATTTTATGCTTTGTTTCTGTGTGAGCACACATGCAATGTAAAAAGCCTCTTCATTTAACCACTGCTTTGAGGAATATGAATCTGTTGACAATACTCTGAATAAATACAAAGTAGAAAAAAAGTAGGAAATATTTGGAGCAAAATTATTTCTTACATGTAAATTCATGGATTTTAAATCAGAATCATCTGTGTTACAGGGATGTTTGTTCTTATTGTTAACTGTTTCACTTTTCCTCATGCTTAAAGCATGATACTTCACATACTCTGGTGACTTAGTTAAAAGTTAAAAGTGAGGGTGCTTAGTACCTTATCAGACTGTGTCTTGCATCAGGAAAGAATTTCAGATTTCCCTGTGTTCTGCTAATGCTATTACTGCTGGTGCATTCAGCATTGCTTTTGTTCTCTTTGGCTGGCCCCACCCCAAAAAGAATGTATGTGTCCAACACCAGACAGAGTCATCTAAGATGCTTGTAGCTAGTGACTGAAGTAACTGGAGAAGTCCAGGGGACTTTGGGCGTGATTCATCAGGTGCCCAAATCCATAGGAGTATCAGAACTTTCAAGAGGCTTGTATGAGAGAATGCCTGATAGGCTCCTCTAAATGTGAAACCCAGATGTAAGACCAGATCCTTCTGGTCTTATGGCAGTATGTACCTGAGAAGTGCAGGCACGATTTGACATGCAGCAGTCGTAACACTGTTTGGTGACACGTGTGACTTGATTTGCCTCTGTGAAATGCATGTGAATAAATAATATCAGCAGGAATGCTGTGGGATGCCAGGTTTTTTTAAGAAAGCTGAAAGATGGCAAAAGATTCACACACTTAATTGGTTCATAATTTGTTTATAAAGGGAAATGGAAGCCAGTATGATAAATATATACATTTTCTGATATACAAGCACATCTACACACAAATATAGAATATGTGTGGCATTAATGTAATGTTTCCATGATAAGCAATACGTATTTTAATCACATTATATCACCTGGCATTTATGGAAAGCCACGCTCTGCCACCCAAGATGCTTGTTTCCTGGCTTAATTTTTTTTCATTCCATAAAATCTTAAGGTATTGTAGATGACATCCCAGAACTGATTTAATTTATCACAGCAATCTCAGTTTCCCTCACAGTGTGCGTCTCAATTAGGTTATCACCTAATGCTTTAAAACTGTCCTAGTAAATGAATGAGTGAACATCTAAATCAATACTGCTTTCTTCTTAGATTCACAGCTGAGTGGATAAAACTCTTACACTGCCCACCAAAAACACACATTGATTTCATATTAAAATATATTGCTCTGGAAAGAGGAGGAAACATATAGCTCTTAAGTGTACATGGTAAAAAATATGCAGAGCTGCACGTGTAGCATATTAGCATGTGGCTCAGTAGGCTGAAAGTATTATGAAGTTGGATCTGTTGGTGGTGTCTTTGCTTTAATATACTGCCTACACACAGCTTGGCCTTGCAGTTTCAGAGTACTGGAGGTTTTAGAACTCGGAAGTGCAATACTGTGTGGGTTACTGGAGTGAAAGATAAATAGTGTGCACTGAACCTCTGGATGCCTGTTTGGAAGCAGGTCTTTTCGATGGAGCTGATGCCTTTCTGCCTTAATTTTGCAAGGCATTGATCTTTACCTGCAGAAGTTTATGGCCTCTGAAAGGAGGTATAAAAAGCAGGCTGCAATGAAAGAATTGCATTTGAAAATACAGTTCTCAATTTAATCTATTATTTTTTTCATTTACAATTTCTGTCTGCCACTTGCTGGATATGTAGTTTTATAAAATTTAAATTAAATGTTATATGTGTTGCTTGGCTGTGCCTGTAATCCTGACAGAACGTGCATGGTTGTTCAGAAAAGAAAAGAAATTATTTCTGTATCAGAAGTGCATAGGAAAAAAAAAAAAAAGAAAAGAAAATATTTGAAAGAGTGAAAATGTAAGTAGAAAGGAAAAGTAATAAATTGGTAGAGTGAATGCTCCTAATTATAATAGTAAAATAACCGAGCCTCTTAATATACCTAAGAATGCTGGACAGCTTTGGCAGAGGAGGAGAGAAGTAAAAAAAGTTATAGTGAGCCAGTTGTCATCAGCACTAATTTTTACTCAAGGTAATTAGAGGTAAGGGTCCAGATCCTACTGGTGGCTGTTAATGCCAGTGCAAGCATCACTCAGCTCTCCATCCCACAGGAAAGGCCAGGCTGTCTGCAGAGACCTGGCTGCATTTTGTACGGCTCCAAGACAGGCACGCCTCACTATCTGCAGGAGCACAACATGCCAGCCAAACAGCAAAGGCTCGGCCACAAAAGTCGATGGCTTCCATCAGATGCAGACCATGGTCTGAGTTTGGATGGAGTCTTCTGCTGCTCCTTGTTTTACAAATAGCATGCACTTCAGTGCCCATGGTGCAAGCGCTGCACAGCGAGCAGCAGCTGGAGTGAGCTCTCACCCCAGCCCCGCTTTGGTACTTGCTCAGCCATTGCAGCAGCCCTTGGATGTGGAAGCAAAGAGTGCTGCCCAAACAGCAGTGGCTGGGACAGCTGGCAGCCTTGGGAAGGACATCCCTCTGGATTCCTGCTCTGGGTACGGGTTTGCAAGGTTTCCGTGCTGATTTCAGGCAAGGGGCTGACATTGGCAGCCCAGGCAGGATCAGAGCCACAGAAGCTGTAGGTTTAAGTACTTCACAATTTGTGACTGAAGATACTTTATTGAACAAAATAAACGGTTTGAAGTCTATGTTTTCCTATCAAGCTGGCTGGGAATGGAATCTCTTTAGTAGAACAGCACATACTGCTTCAGGGCCAGAAGGTTTTTCTTTGCATGGATTCTGAACTGCTGAGCAGAAACAAAAAATGTTGCATCTCTGCAGAGCTTTCAACAATTGCTCATCTTGTACTTCACAATAAAGCAATGAAAGCAACATAAGAGAAAAAAAAATGTGTGAGGCAATGTCTTCCAAATAAAAAATAGAGTTTTGATGAAACTTCCTGTATCAGTAACTGAGAAGTGTTTTCACAAAAGGGACTGCTGTATAGCTAAAATCTGCGGTGCTTCTGCAACTGTTGACAAAACTCACTATTCTGAAATTGTGTCTCCTGTTACATTTGCGCTTATGTTTTAAAGTCCTCAAAGCCAAACTTCAGTGTGTTCCTGATCTGTGATCCCCTTTCCTGGGCAGTAGCTTTGCCTGCAGACAGTGTGCCTTGCTGTGGATTAAGGTATTATGGTGATGGGTGAAGATAATCATATTCTGGTTTGTTTACTGAAACAGGACCTTGCACCCATCATGCCTAAATTCTGGATTATGTACTAGACTGGGTAGGAGCTAATTCTTCCTAAGCTGTCAGTGGCTCAGCAAGTTCACTAGAGAAGCAAGGCAGTTCAGTGTCTCAGAGCTGCTGAAATAAGTGCTGAATATCTGATCTTGCTTCTCCTGAGTGCATATGATTATGTGTTGCTTCTTGCAGGCACAAGTTATAACAATTCCTTGCATTTTTCTTTCTTTGTGTCACTTCATCCCGCCGTGATCTTATCAGCACTATTTCCCTAGAAGAACTTGGATTTTTATTATTTTGTTTGCCTTAGTTCAGCTGGGTGTTAAAGTGACCTCGCTTTCTACCCCACCCACCAGCCCTCACCCTGTCTCTTTCTCCCTGTTTCTCCACCACCCTCTTTCCTTAGAGGATTTACTGTCTTTATAGATTTGTTTCTCCTTTTCTCCCCAGTGTCCACCCTGATTTTGTAACCATAGCAGTAACTGAAATACAATCCCAATATTTGCTTGCTGTAGCTATCATCTAGCCCAACAGATGAACTGTTGGCTTTTTTGTGTCATAAGGTTTTGAAACTTAAGGCTGATACATCTGTATATGTAGGGGAAATTTGTTTGGTGCCCAACTGTCCCTTACAGAAAAGGATTTGTTTGTGTAAAGCTCTGTGTCCGTGGGTGCTGGTGGAAGTAAAAGCAAGCCCTTATGGTAGTGAAGCCAGGGAAGGAAACTATAAAAAAATAAAAAACATGGTTGTGTTACAGGGAAGTTCTGCTTCACACAGATATAGTTCAGTCTCGTTCTTGGAATATGTACAGCTTTCATTTTGCAAGATTTTTGCAAGATCCACAAATAATAGAAGCTGTTCTGAGCTTCAGGCTGTTGCACATTAAGCCCAGCATTTGATTAGGATGTGCTAGTGTGTCTCATGACAAGTGATGGGCTTTGGATGGAGGAGATGGTTTTACACACTTTACCAGCCCCATATTTTAACCACCGAGGACACAAGAGCTGGAAGAAAAATTCTCATGGCAATAAATCTCTTCTTTATGGACAGGCTTAGAAAGTATTTTCTAAAAACTATGCAGCAGCTAATGAAGCAGTTTATTAATTATGGTAGTCTTCTTGTGAGATAAATAATTTCAGACTGTTCAACTGAGAGAGAAAATTGAAGTGACTCACTAGAGGCCACACAATTTGTCAGCGGAAGGGCTGAAACAAGCACAGAATAATTTCCGACTGCCAGTTCCAGAAAATACAATTTCTGTCTGAGAAAAATTAATATATTTTTAAAGTTAATATTAACATTGGTAATATCAATATAATTGTTGAGATACACTGGTTTTTCATGACTTGTGAAAGAATGGGAAGATTGAATTTCTCCAGTTTACAGGGGGTGCAGGTTCAAGTTTAGGATTCAAATCTGAATGAAGGTGGTACTTTGTATTTGGATTTAATGCCCCTGAAATTTCCTGAACTTTACTGATGAGATTTTGGCTCAAAATGACAAAAATTTACTGATCTTCTGAGACTTCTGTCATCTGAGATGATGGAAACCTTGTGAGATCAGCATCCCTGGCATCGTGGCTTTCACTGAAATCTCAGGAGAGCACTTACTTTCACATAATGTCAACCATATCCAGACCAGGACTAACAAATACCCCTGCAGAGCTCCTTCTAAGATCACAGACATATTTGAAACCCTGCTACAAGCTGTGTGCAGTCCGAGGGAAATGTTCACAGCATTTGTTGTTTCTTCTATCACACATGGCTGGTGACACTTCTCAGTGCTGGAAGGATATATACTGTCTTCCAGATGTTCATTAGTGCAACTTCTCATTTATGTTCAGAGGAGGTAATTTAAAAATTGTGACAGGCTGGGTCTCCCACCCTGGAAACACTTACATAGCAAACTATGCTAAGCTCTGGTTTTTACTTGCAAAAATTGCTGGCCGGTAAAGTTTATCTGAGATTTTGTCATACAGAATACTATGAATGTGCTCTGTAGTCAGACTGCATGGGATGTAGCATAGCTAGTTGTGTCCTATGCACTCTTTATCTACTTTATCCTGACTGCTGCACAGCTCACTTTATGGCATGCCCCCCCCCAGGGGACCTGAGCTGCATTTTCTCAATTTATTGCTCATGTGCTGAGGACCGACTCTGGCAATGTGGGCACGTCCAAATTACTCTGCTTTAGATAGCTTCCTTTGTTTCAAAGAACTTATATTGCAAAGAAGACAGTGAAATACTGGACATGGCTGGAATATTGCAGCAGCAGGGGAAACATGGACTTTGACCAGCTGAAGGTGAATGAGAATGAAGATTTGACTAAAAACTGTCAGGTTTTTTAGGAATAGAATTCAGTTTATGCAAAACCTTCCTCTTCTAGTCATGGATGTGCTTTTTTTTCCTCCCATTTTTTATATTAAGGTCAAAGTGATACCGACTCTTTTTTATATTGAAAAAATGTTCCACAAATATTACTTTAAGATATCAGACTCTTCATTGAGTAACAATATCAGTGGGGAAGTACTATAATTTAGGATTGTTACCTTCATGATGTACAATTTCATTCATGAAAGCTTGGTCTTAAAATTATGTTAAAAACAAAAAAGAAAGAAAGAAAACTTTTGTGAAATAGAAAACAGCAGACAGGATTCCTGCAGTTTTGTTGTTCAGTCTACTGGAAATAATTTAAAACCAAGCATCCACCTTCTCACTGCAGCTCCTCTCCTCTCCATTTTAGCTTTCCAAAATAAGTGTTCAGAAAGGTGACAAGTCCAATAAGCAACTTAAAAATAGCATTTCATAATTCTTTACCTTTAAAATACCAGACTCAAGATATTTGGTATAGTCAAAGATTACTTCTCAAATTTAGCCCTGATCCTCAGCTGTAAACCTGGATAAGTTGACTTCAAATGAATTGTGTGGTTTTTTGCACCAGCTGAGGACCTAGTTTATACTTCTGAATCTCAAAATTTCCTTTAGGCAAGATTTGGCTCTTCCAGAATTTGATACTGCCAGGGAAGCAATTTGTTTATTTTGGCTTTAACATTTTTTTGTTTAGAATTCATATTCTGTATTTTACAGAATGTCATACAGACTACATGCGTTCTGACTACAGAAGCGTATGTGGGAAGGTTATTCATAGCATTTTATACACTAAATATTTAGTACATATCTGCCTCTTATTCTTGCACACTGGTGTTTTGACAACTGCTTCAGAATCTCATAACTTCGTCTAACTTCATTTTTCAACTCAGCTTCCTGTAGGTGTTCATTACATAATATTTAAGCGTACATTATTTTCTCTAATCCCCAAAATAATATCAGAAGATTTTTACAATTGATTCATCACATCAAACAACCACCAGCAATTTTGTGACAGGTATTGGTATCTCTCCCTAGTGATTCATAATGAAAAATTGCCAGATATTTCTTTGAAAGTGATGGATGATTCATGTTTTTTTATTTAGGTCACATTATTCTGGAATGTTTAAATTAGACTACAAGCCACCTCTGAATATACATGTGCAAACATAGAGTACATTTTTAGTTTCCAATCTGGAAATACATATAAAGTCCAGGACTGTTTGCAAGTCACGAGAAATATTGTTATATTTTTATTTTGGTATTTCAGTTCACACTCATACTAATATGAAAAGTTTAGTAATGGCATATCCTCAATACTGCCCTTAAATGCGAAGGTTACACATGAAGTCCAATGGGATCTAGCAAATGTTTAAACTTTTATTAAAGCCCAAAGCCTAAAATAGACTTTACTAGACCTGTACAAATTATTTTCAATTATGTAAATATTTTTAATATGTCTGGCTTCTGACAGAACACCATACACTGAAGTATGACATTTGCCTTACTGTGCCAACTTTTTGCTTTTTTTTTTTTCTTCCCAAAATACCTATCATCATTACTGGATTTGACTAGAGTCTGCTTTATGTGCTGCTTGTGGTTCAGGAGAAATATATGTGAAGAGGATGGACTGTGTTCCCTGACTGTTAACAGAGGCTCTTTAGCATGAGGTTAAGCATGAACTTTGTTTTGGCTGCCAACAAAGCAGCCAGGAGATACCCAGGATAAGGGTGGGGAAGTCCTGATCTGCTTTCCATCTAATGGTTGTGTGCAGCTGCTCTGCAGGCTGGTGTTGGTGTGCAGTGTGTGACTATGTCAGAGAGAAAACTATTTATTTGGAGGTTTGTAACAGATACTGCTCTAACTTCATCTTCCAGGAATTTTAT
Organism: Cinclus cinclus; assembly: GCF_963662255.1. Taxonomy (NCBI): domain Eukaryota; kingdom Metazoa; phylum Chordata; class Aves; order Passeriformes; family Cinclidae; genus Cinclus; species Cinclus cinclus. Next base: position 33,997,869 of record NC_085046.1, read on the forward strand.
TAAATTTAAAAAAGCCTGCCAAACATTAATATATGGATGCATACAAAATCTGGGGTTTTGAGTACTTCATTTAAACTAGAGGCAGAGGTGAGCCATAGCAAGAACTAACAGTCTGAAGAGCCCTAGGTTTATTGGTCAGATGTTTGGATGTGTGCATGTTTGTGCACATGTCCATTTTTCTTTCCTGAGGTTACGGTGGGTCTTTTTTCCTCCTCCATTCCATGCAGTTTTGCTATGCAAGCATAATCTTATCTGGGTCTATTTGGCTAACTTTGTCCACCTATTTATTTGCGTATTACCTTATCTTCTGTTTAGAAACCACTTTTCCTGAAATACTTTAGAATGCCGAAGAAAAATAAATGCCTGAAAATCCATGTGTGCTATCCAAAGAACACTTACCAACACTTAGGGCGACCACCATTTGCACAAAGAAAAAGCAGTTTGTTTGGCTACATGAATTTGCTGAGGCTTGTCATTCTTCTAAATCATGTCAGTGGTGGATTAGTGTGATTGGAAACTTGATCCAAGCAATGTTTGAATTAGTTGCATACACAGTTCCCAGAGGTAATCTAGAGTTTATGTGAAAAGAGGTACATAACCACATCAGTATTGAGAATTAAAATAGGAATGAATTGCCCTTGGTGAAATGTGTGGTTACTGGTATTGTACCCAGTATAATATCCCAGTATTTCGGGATACTGAAATCCTTCATTTAAATAAGAAATAAGAAAATAAGGTAGCTTAATCTCATTTTAAATAGTTCAGAAAGCAAAACTTCCTTTTCTACTACACTTAAAATTCAAGATGTGTTTATGCTAGTCTTAGTAAAACTGGTATATGTGACTCATGATGCTAGTTTAATACTGCCCACAAAAATCCAAATAACATGTGGATACTATGACTTGCAGTATCCATCCAGTATGTTCTTTCCTCCTGCCGGAGTGAAGGAGGAAAGCTATCCCTAGGGCTCCTGATCGCCACAGTCTGGGTGATGACCAGCTGGATGAAGTAGCCCAAAACTTCCTCCCATCTTTGGTTTGTTCCCTCCACAGTGAAAAAATCGTGAACATGCATTTCTATGGAGCATGTAAGGTCTCCCTGCAGGGACTTTTCAGGTCTGAAGCAGAAGCAAAGCTCTCTTGAGTTGCAGGTGTGAAGGAGATGATAAGGAACCAGGATCAAGTCCTGGATGTCTTTAAACAGATTCTAAATTTTGTTTTAAAAAATATGCTGTAGATTCTGTTGAGCCTCCTGCCAGTTACAGGACAAGAGGAATCATGATGTGTATGTAGCTGGGAAAATGGCATTTGCCTGAAGTCCTGAGATGGCTCCTGTCACTCTCCATCCTTTGTTTCTCAGTGGGATGTTACCATCACAAGTAATGGACCATATCCACACTGATGGTGACAGCACAATGCCGGGAGCCTCCCTTGAGAGCCCGAGGCAAAAGGGAAGGAGAGGAGCCCAACAGGCTCTATTCAGGCTCCAGGTGCTTCCTGGGGTGCTGATACTGGGCCACCATAGCCAGTGAAGAGAGACAGACCACAGTCCTGGTACTCCTGAGGTGAAGGAGCATATGTGCCATCTCTGCAGGCAGTAAAGCAGACCCCCTCCTCCACAGGGTTTGTAAAAGACTATGAGAGCCCAGTTCTCACCAGCAGACATCTTCAGACGCTTCCCAAGCCTTGGTGTAGGGTAGGCAGGGGCTGGTGTTGGGCTTTGCTTTGCAGGACAGCTAGAAGTGCATCTATGTCTTTGTGGCTGCTCCTCTTCTTTGATGGAGAAAGCCACTCAGGAACACCCCCAAGCCCCTCTCCTCTGGTTTAAACACCCAGCAGGTAATGTTAGCATGGCATCAGTGAAAACCTTACCTGTCTACTTGAATCTCTGTGTAGTATTTGATGTATCTTCCATAATAAATTATGTACTTTGAGGAGCAATAACAATAGCTGAGATTCTTGAGACAAGAAGAGTCACGTTACCAGAAGCACCAAAAAGGCTGATTAAAATTAAATCGTAGCAGACAACAGTTGTGTTACAAAGGAAGGCTCAATTACAGCCAAATCACTTTCTTTTCTAACCTCTGACTTATTTATTTCTCCTGCATGCTGCAGTCTGCATACTCTTTCTGATTGTAATGAGCATTAATTGATTAGCTGGATCTATGAAGAGCTTGAGCACTCGTAAGTACTATCCCAGTGGGTACACAACTAAATAGTTTATGAGGTAATTAGTATTTTAATGCCTTTTCTAATGAGCCTTTTCAGTAATGAAATCTCATGAGAACATTATTGCTTCATATATATTTCTTCAGACAAAACAAAAGGTAAGCTAATGCTATTAAGAGATTTTAAGGCTAGTTTATAAAATGCTTTTCAGTAACTTATTTTTGAATGCTTGCCTTGGTTCATTTTGCTTTATTAAAAAAAAAAAAAAAGAATCCATCTTAGTTTCTTCCCCTGCTCTGCCTCTTTCACTCCTGTCCTTTGACAGAATTCTTACACTATACTGCAATTTCAAATAATTGGGATAATTTCTGAGGCTGCTACCCAATCTCCTAAGCTCAGCTGTAAGTAAATAATACCATACTGTCTGAGCATGTTGTTTCAGATGTGTTTTCATCCTGGAAAAAAAACTTAACTCTGTGCTTGGCTGCACAGTGCTTTGGATTTATGACTGTCAGGTTTGAGAGATTGACCAACCTCTACAAAGCTTTTCAATGTCAAACTGAGCTCTGTTCTGGAGGCTTGAAAGCAGCACAAAACTTGCAACCAATCAGGCAGTCTTCAGCTTTGTTGTATACACTCCATTTTACCTATGCTTAATCCATAGTGGAAAGGACAAGTCATTTGCCTTGAATTTTATTTTTCTGATATCTAAAAGAAAACAGCTGAATATAGCTTTTCTGGAAAGAGATTTTTCAGAGTATGAATGGCTCATTTTATAACTGGCCACAGAGATTTTTGTTCTTTGGAGATCACAAGGTCTCACTAGCTTTTATGTTCTCACCTCTCTTAGGACTCACTTGTAGATGGAAAGTGCAGTCTTGTCCTGAGTGGGACTTACTGCATTTTAACTGCAGATAGAAACATGGAGAAACAGCCTGAGCCAAACATTGAAGCATTTGCATTTTGGAAACATGTTTCATAAATTGGTTTTACATGATCTAGGTGATGTATGCCTTGAAATGCTTTAGAAACTTCATTTAAAGTTAGGGGTGCACAAATCCTATTTAATATTAGAAGCTGTAGGTATAAAATGGTAGGAAATTCCCCTGTAGAGCTCTTACTATGTAATGTAAGATGTAATGAGTCTAATTCATCCTCAGGGTGTCTTTAATGGTGTCAGCATAGTGTTTGCAAACGATAGATTTGGCCAAGGGACATCACCACCATAAAACCTGTCTTGCACTGGCATTTCTCTCTCTGTCTCCAAAGCTTTACTGAGACATGTAACTCTGATATATTAGCAGCCTAGCACTTTTTGATGACTGGAAGTTAGTATTAGTATGGGTGTTGTTTTCTCCAAATGAATATAAAAAGCCCCATTTTCAGTTAGGGCAACCCTAAAAGCCCCCTCCAGAACACAGAGAAATGGTGTCTTTGGCTTCATGTGTGTGACATTGCTTGCAGTACCATGCATTAGCAACATTTATGAGATGAAGAATGCCCAACACTGAGCACTGCTTTCCACATTGCCTGCCATCTCCACACCCTTTTGCAACTCAAACCCAACAGCATAGGCGAGGTTGATGCCTCCTGTGTCAGCTCCTAACAGCGCCCACAGATTGTCAGGCTCTCAGTGCTCACCCATGGGGGTGCTGGAGCCCTCTTGTCAAGGCACAGCCCAGCACACTTTTATGGAAGCATGGATGGAAGCTGAACAGCCTGATCTGTTCCCTTGGCTAAGACAAGGTAGTTTCTTGTGTCCATGTTAATGGTTTGTTCAAAATGCAGAGTGAATCAGATTTACCTGCCCTTGCCTCCCGAGGTGAGACAGCCCCTGGTTGCTCTGGGACCCTCTGCATGGTCTGCAACCCGACAGGCTGCAACCACACCAGTGTTCAGAGAAGCAAGTTCAAGAGAGAAGGTGCACATCAGGTTACAAGCCCAAGAGCAGAGGAAAAATATCCTCAGAGAAATATTTTGGTTTCCATTCTGGAAAGTTCAGAGAGGGTGTTTCTGCTCTATATTCAGAAGCTTCCTTAGACGACAAATGATCCCTCATCTGTCTGAGGGTAGGGGCTCCTAACTGCCTCCCTTTCATGTCCTTTGGACTTTGCTGAACACTATTGGAGCACAGTAAGAATGAAATTGGGGTGGTGGGAAGACCAGGTACCAGATGTTGCTTTTGATTCGGTAATATTTCTTTTAAACTTGAAACGGGCTGCAGTTGTTTTCCTTACTTTTTCAGAGACTCTCTCTATTTGTTTGTGCTTCCTGAGTCATCACCTGTCTTTGCCAAGACTTTATTATATCTAACAAAAGGTATATTATTGATGCCCTGTGGCATGCACAAAGCCTTTCTATGAACTCCACTAGACATGTGTTCCTTCCAGATTCATTTTGCTTCCTGTCTCTGCTCCTGAGCAAGTCCCTGCTCCAGGCTCTGCTTTGACAGTGTGTAAATGCTCAGCAGGCTTTGACACCTCATCCCCTTGAAAGCACAGCCTTCTCAGCTTTTGATGCATTTGGATCAATCCTCCTACCTTTCTATAATAACACATATATGTATACATGTAGGCACTGAAGAAATGTCTCTATTAGAAATACTTGGAAAGAGCAAAAGGAACTTAAAAGAGAAGTTTGCCTCTTTCTTTCTTTCTTTCTTTCTTTCTTTCTTTCTTTCTTTCTTTCTTTCTTTCTTTCTTTCTTTCTTTCTTTCTTTCTTTCTTTCTTTCTTTCTTTCTTTCTTTCTTTCTTTCTTTCTTTCTTTCTTTCTTTCTTTCTTTCTTTCTTTCCTTCTTTCTTTCTTTCCTTCTTTCTTTCTTTCTTTCTTTCTTTCTTTCTTTCTTTCTTTCTTTCTTTCTTTCTTTCTTTCTTTCTTTCTTTCTTTCTTTCTCTCTCTTGTATAGTACTAAGGTGTGTGGAGTTTTTTGGCCTTGAAAATGCATTAATTCTGCCCTGAGCAATGGAAAGATTCCCCATCCTCTGGAGAGGCTGTTTAGGATGGAGTGAGTCTTAATGTGCAGGACGGGGGCTGTGATACACTTCTAGTGATGCAAACTGGGTTCAAAAGAATAGGAACCTCTAAACGAAGAGTACTTGAAACAAAGCTACTATGAGATGGAGAAGTATACACAGTGGAGAAATAGGATATCTTGACACTTATTCATGGCTTTCCTGGGATGTCTTGGGCTGTACAAACTCACTGCCATTGTGCAAATGAAACCCTAGATTCCCTGAGGCAATAATTGTTACTGAAATTTAACTTCTTTTGCTTTGAAGAAAGAAAAGAAAAAGTAAATTTATTACAGTAGTGTAACTCCTGTCAATCCCACATATAAAGGAATTATGAAAACATACAATTTAAGAAATTATGGACAAACTCATAATTTCTTTCCTTTTATTTTAAGAATATATATTTTCTATAAAAGGAGGAGTGGAGTTGAATGCCTTCTTTTTTTCAGCCTCTTGTTTCAGTAAAACAAAATGCTGTTCAAGACATGTCAGGTAGTCTGTCTGGTGTCATTGAGAATCTCAGTAAAAGATATGCTATCTCTATTTTGTTTTTAAGCTAAATGAATACATTCAGAAGGCATGGATAGTGTAAGCATGGTATTCTCAGGAAATCTTATTTCCTTACAAGCTACTAAACTTTAATTCAGAATGATTGTGTGTTGTATTTACAGTTCAATTTAGATAATGTTTACTAGTGTTTACATGTTGTGCCTGGCTAATAGATGGCAGATATAGAATGAAACTAAAATACAGAGAATCCAGGCAATAAACATCCCAGTTCACAGTTTGAATGTGAGTCTTTGTGCTTCTTCATAGTGTGATTTCAGAATCTAATTAAGCAGATGCTCAAGTAGCTCAGGGATCCAAGCCTTAAATTGGTCTATTAAATTACTTTTTCCTATCAGCATGAGCTTAAGTATCAAGGATAAATTTACAATAAGGAACAGATATTTAGGATTAAAAGAATGACATCAATTAAAGCACCTCAAAAAAGCCAGAAATAAACTGTTAGCTAGCAACATAAAATACAAACCAGAAATGTGGGAAAGTACAGTATATTATACAACAAGATTGCTTATTGTGAAGAAGATAAAGGAAAATATATGCCTAAATGCCTGAATTGTTTTCTGGGAATATGGTACTATTTTGCATGCAGGTGTTGTTTACATTACTAAGTATGTTCATTTCCTTTCCCACCTGACAGTCACATCTGAATCAAAAACTGTCCCAGTGCATTCGGGAGGACAGGAAACAGCTAGCAGCATATAATTTAAGCTAAGTAGGAGGAATATCCTAGTTTATGTGTAAATAAAGTAAAAATCGAGGATGTCTTACATTGTAATGTCTCCTTATAAATATTACTTCTTTATTTCATTAATGGTGTTATTCCTCAGGAAAAAAAAAAAGTTTCTGGGTTTGTAAATGAAGCTGAAACCATGGGGTTCACAGTATGAGGGCTACCCTGAGTACAATGCCTGCATTAATCTTTGCTCCTTGCACAGAAAGCTGGAGCTGCCTGCCAGAGCTAATGAATGGATTCTGACTCTGCCACGTTAGGCTATTACCAGATACAAAGGCTGGTCACACATTATAGTTTGTCCAATAGCTTCAGATATAAGCATTAGAAAAAACATTTGTTCAACAGCAATAGCTAGTCAGCAATAGAGGCTAGTTTTACAGATTACTTTGGAGCGCTGAGGCAAATGCAACTTTCTGTGGGAAAAAGCGTGTTGTCTGTCTAATGATTCATAAAAAGCATAAAAATGCACTTCAGCTGCATCTCTTCTAGAGGTGAGACCAAACCACAGCATTTCTACAAAACCTTAATAACCTCAGTCTTCACTGCAAACAATGTAATGTTTTAAGAACACTACTTTTCCCCAGTTTAACAACAAAAATAAATGTTGCTGGGGATTTCTTCCTGGCTTGGATTAGGGTCATGCTCGCTCAGATACAGCGCTTCACTGAGTGGACTCTTTTTAGCTTAAACCTTAACAGTTAAATTAGAAGAAAACTCACAACTGGCTCAGAGGAGCTCAGCAAATCACCAGGCAGCCTGAGCTGCTGAGATGCTTTCGTTCTTTAGCAATGAACTCATACCTTGGGCTTTTGTATTCTCGGGGAGAAGAAGCCATAGTTCAGAGAACTGCTAGAAGCAGGATGGTTAAATGAAGCCCAACAGTAAGCAATTCGTGTTACTGAAGCATGTCATTGAAACTTGGCACAAGTGCTAGGTCGGAGCTTGTGCTGTGGAATGGCTTTAAGTGCTTGTCATCCCATAGATACCGCTGCAAATGTTCTGTATTGTCTCTCCTTTCCTGCGCTGTCTGGGAGAGTGAGTACAAGAATAAGTCTATGCATTTTCATTTGTTTGACTTTGAGTTTTCTGTGCTTTGGTTTCAGTAGCGTAGCTATCAGATGAATGAGGTTGAATCCTTGCCAGGAGGGATGCAAAACAGCACCTTACTTCATTGTGTGGTTGATTTGCTTGTTTGTTTTAAAAGTTTGCATGTACTGGTGAATGCAAGGGGATGATAGCATCTAATAATTGTAGTGCTGGCAGGAGCAATGCAAATTTACCCACACAGCCTGCCAAGGTACCTCTAGTCTGGCTTGCAGCACCTATTTTTTTTTTTTCCAATGGTTGTCCTGCTGCTGTAGCACAGACCCAGAGAACAGCTTTAAAGTACTCACAACTGGCATATGCAGGGAGACCACCAAATTAATTTTCCTTTTTCATGTGATTAGTTTTTGACTGCTTTGTTGCCATATCTTGTGCCAAGGTATTTAACAGGGGGCTCCTGCTGTGAAAGTCCTCATTTCCACTTTTGCTCTGATGCAACTAATGGGAAATTATTCCCTTCCCAAGATGATCGTTCTGCAGAAGATTTTCAGAGGGATCTGCCAAGAGAAGAAAGTATGAATAGATTAACAAATGCTGGTAATCCCTGTATTGCAGAAAGATGGACTTCATATCTGTATATTTGCAGGCTTGTGTCAATAGCCCGGAGAAATATAAGATTGTCCTAAAGAGCCGGTAATAATTTCAATGCATATAGTTTGCTTCAATTCTACCATTCTAGAGTTCCAAGGATGAATTACAGGTGTCACAATGAGGGCTTCCTCTGCTGCACATATTCTCTTGGCATGGACTCAGGCACGGTAAGGACTTCACTGTAACAGTGACTTCTGTGATCCAGAGCAACAGAGCATGGTTGGTCATTAAATAATCCATTGTTTTTAAGGACATCCTTACCAGTGTTAATTAAAATACCTGTAATTACTAAATTACTTCATTAGTTAAGATAAATCTCCAGATTATTTTCTGTTTACTGGGTTGCTAGGGGTACCTAATACATCAATATGTGTAGAAGTGTTCAGTGAGGCTGCCAGGTTTTTTCAAAGAGTTTTACATGCTTCAAAAGTAGACTCCATTTGGCTAAGGAATTGGCCAAAAACTAAAAATGTGACATCATTCTTGGCAAGTCAAAGAGATATTTTTGTTAACAGACACTGTATAAAAAGTGTACTATACTTCTTTTAAGCAAAAATCTGTGTGTAAGAAAGATGAAATATCTTCTCATTGAGAATAATTTTTCAAAGAAATGCAATTTATTGACTAGCCCTGTGTTTGAGTCTGTTAATGCAAAGTATTTGTCCTTTTATATCCTTCTTCTCTTTAAATGCGATTAGTGTGTATGACCTGAATACTTTTAAATCAATATGATTATTTAGCAGATAAATGCAATTATTCCCTATTAATTCTTCCATCAATTCCTTGTTTGTGTAATAGACATACTGCAATTGTCTTCTTGAGTCCAATCACATATTTCAACTTCCAACAATTATGTTTTAACTTAATTCCAATGACTGATTAAAACCATGTGTATTCAGGTTTAGATAGATGTGCTTACTACAGGATTGTTAGACCTGCAGAAAATATGTTTTTAATAATCCATTAGTATTTAATTAGCATGCAATAACTGTCTTATTAAATCTATATTAATTCCTTATTTGAAGCATGTAATTGAAAGTGCCACTGGGTAAAATCTAATCTGTCAGGGATTAATTTACATTGAATAACAATGCTAAAATTTTCTTTTCTGCAGTTTTTAGGGTCTTCAAAACATTTGCTTAGTCATCACAGTGGAATCTTGCAACAGTCAGTTTTCTGCAAGTGCAGCATTTAAAATGTGTTTTGGGTCAGAGTTGTCATCTTTTGAGAGTTCATCTCGATTTGAAAGATGATTCTTTGGGTGGAAGATGTGGAATTCTTAAACCTTTACCAGATGCCAAAATGTGTGTGAATGTTTCCCACTAGCCAGTGAAGAAAGAGGGATGGTTTGCAACACACACCACGTGCTTAGGTGTCCCTCAGCATACACTGCAAATATGAAAGGAAAAGAGGGTTTTGTGACTCTACCTCTTTATAATAAAAAGTTATTCTCATGTGTTGCTGTGTACGCGTGGGTCACACAACACAGCTGGTGACAGCAAATTACAGCAAAATTAGACTACTGCAACACTGTGCAACACTGCTCTGGGGTAAGGGGGATCCATAATCCATCCAGAAATATGAATTCATAAATGCTACTGGTGGACTTGCATCAGCAGGACAGCTGGAGGAATCTGTGTAAATTATCAACCCAAACTGCTTGTAAAATTCTAAACATCGTCGGTTTGAGATTAATAGCTATTAGACTCCCTGTAAAGATGGGTTTAATTAACTGGCTAACAAATTTATAGCAGAAGTCGCCTCTCAGATCTGCTTTGCAAAGTCCAAGTTTGTTGTTTCCTTTTCTCATGGTAACCCTGTCCCTCCTTGACAGTAAGTGGCAAAATTGCAAATGCAAGAAAAGCAAGACAGGAGAGCAGTGATTTATCATGTGAATCGTGGGAAATAATTTTCCCAAGGTACTTTGTATTGGTGCTTACCCTTTGTCAGCCTCAGTCTCCACTGGATGCTAAGGAAGGACTCTATGGACATCAAAGTCCTATTTGGGAGCTAACCATTATCTTGCTTGTATCATTATTATTACCATGATCTGGGCAATGTCCTCATGAACCTGACTCAGTTCACCAGATTGGGATTTGGCAGTAGTGGATGGGGAATTCCACATGTTGATGGGGGCTGTCTAAGGATCCAAGATTGTGGTTAGGAAGGGAATAAAAGATTACTGAGGATGGAGAGCATGGAGAAGCAGCAAAATATTTTGCTGATTTCGTAGACAGTGTTGGCCAGCAACACCTAGAGTGTTGACAGACCTCAGTTCCTGAGTTGTGGTGGACAGTTCTGTCCCTTCTCAAACTGCTCACAGGACAGAAATTCATCTTCTCTGTCTTTTATTAACAAGCTGGGGAGGATGAAGACAAAAAATCAAAGAAGGATGTAAACCAAAGAAACTTTCAAAGAAGACGGAAGAAACTTGCAAACAATCTCATATATGGACAGGAACTTGGCCTTTGAAGGAGGACAGGAATTTTCAAAGACATGTACAGTACAAGTGAGCTGAACAGAAAGGCATCAGGGCTCTTTTGAAGATGGCCAAAGAAAATGGTGCATCCAGTGATGGGAACAACCCCTAGAATGACCTAAGTCAAATTAAATGGTTCCTTTTATTTGAAATGTGTTTATGTTTAGGCCACACGTGAATAACTGTCAGGGCGAATGCACTACACGTATAAATCGTGATCTGTTTATTTGAACTTAGACTCTAAGTGTTACTGGACACCCATGAAAAAACTGGAGTGCTCTTATTCTGGAGCTGTGAAAAGTGTCACCACATCTGTAAATAGCTTATTAATTTTGCTGCAAATCACTCCCATCACCTGTGTTGTGTGATTGCTTATACACAGCAGCGTGTGATAGAAACTCTTGTTACGAAGAGATACCGCCCATGAAAAGCTCATGAAAACCCATGGGCAGCAGAATTCACTCAGACCACCTAAGCCCTGTAGTAGTAACTATCCAAGTACATGAAACACAGTCAACACAAATGACTGTACCCCATGGAGCTGTTCAGAATCAACACTGTGATGTTGACATGGTGGGGCAATAGCTGAGGCAGAGAACCACTGAGCAGAGAAAATAGGATGCGAAATTATTTAATTGCTCATCTTCATTTGAAACTGGTGGAATGTCAGGTCTAGGTATGGAAACTATCTGGAGTTTATTTACATAGCCCGATTTGAGGCACCTGTCTAAATTAGGAGCCAAAACTCCTAACAGGGTTAATAGATCACTTAGGTTAAGAGCTAATTACAGCCTAATGTGAGATTCTCTGAATGGCTCTCTAGTGGCACCAGTGGACCGCCCAGACAAGCGGCTGATTCAGGTGGTGTAAGTAAGCACTCAGACCCTGAGCTTCACAAAGTTCAACAGTGGAGTAATTCTAAATTAATTCTATAGTTTTCATGACTATCTGCATGGTTAAAAACTGTAGAAGTGACAGAAAGTAAGACATTAAACTTTTAGTGAAATGGCATGTATATTACTAGCAGCTTGGGGTCAGGGTTTCAGCAAGGAGTAAGTAACATCTATAGAGCTGTGTTTACTTCAGCAACACCAGTTTACACCTGCTGAGAATCAGACTCATGGTTATTTTTTAAGAATTAGTCTTCTATCCATACTTGATGTTTGCATGTGCTCTATTTCTCTCTCTTTCTAATATTTTTAAGCAAGAGAAGCTGCTGTGGAATCACTTAGAGCAAGGATATTAACATGGTTATTAGAGAAATTATTACATGTGGTTCATTGTCTTGTGTTTCAATGTTTGCTTGTAAAATCAGGATTACTAAAAAATAAAAAACGCTCTTGCAGATTGCAAAAAGTAGAAGCATTTGACTTTAATTTCTAATCAAACAGGCTAAATATTCATGTTTATGTGCCTAAATGAAACTTTTGTATGCAGTCTTCCACCCCATCTGTATGAATAGTGGCATTGTAACAGGGTGAGGTCACTGCAGAAGGGAAAGTGAGGTAAGAACACAGCTGAATCTACAGCCTCTCTGCTACATGGTGCACCAGCTTGTGCTTAAAGGAATACAGTGCTTTTGCCTGAGCCAGAGTCACTGCGGGCACTGCCTGCAGAGCTGAATGCCTCTTGCAGGGCTCTAGATGCATTCCTGGCTCTGCTGTATGGTCTGATGCACAGTATAACTTTCCCCTGCTTTTACAAACTGCTCTTTAGAGACCTCTTTATGCATCTAGTATAAGTGAAAATCCATATGGTTTATTTTAAAGCCTTCATTAAAAAAAAAGAAAAAAATAAACAAACAGTTCTGAGGCCTCATTCTGCTTTGACTTATGTGGCATAAATCCTGAGCAGGCCCTTTGTAATATTCACTGATGTTCAGGATTTATGCCAGCATTGGGGGAGCAGTGTTTGGCCCATCAAAGGGTTTTTCCCCTCTCTTTCTTTTCAAAAGAAATTACTTAACTTTATAGAGACTGATGGCTTCCTATTGGCATCACCTCTGTCCTCTAATGGGAATTCTCATATAGAGTATGGCACAACCCAGTCTGTTCATCTGAGAACTGGGCAGTGGAAGGGTGATATAGTAAAGGAGTGTTTGAAGGAGTGTGAGATTTGCTAAGTCTGTGTGCCAGTTCATATTTTACCTACTCCTTGCATTAACTTAAAAGGCCATATAAACAGGTTGCCAAGGGTACACTGGCAAATCGCCGTCCCTCGCCCACCATCATAATTAGAATTCTGAGAACTTGGAAAATCCTGCCTAGTGAGCAAGCCCTTCTCGCCCTTTTTCCACAAGATTCTCCAAGTTCACAAACCCGGGTGGACTTGGAGCAGCTGCTGCTTCAAATGAGACTGTCCGTCCTAGTCTCACCACCTAGCACGGGAGCCAGCGGGGCTCTTTTTTCATCCCACGCTGCCTCTTGCTGCTTCGGCTTCCCAGTGTTGCTCCCTGAATTTCCAGCAAATTTGTCTGAAATAGAAATAAATACCTTCTTGATTGCCTTTGCCATATGATGCAGCAATGAACCCACTAGCCTTCCCAACCCAGATTTACTGGAGCAGCCTGGTTCTATTTCATCTGTCAAACTCTTCCCTCAGTCAGCTGCTGATAAACTTGGGATCAGACCAACGTGCTCTCAGATATTTCAGAAGCAGGACACTCAGCACTGTGATCCTGCTGCACCAGTCTCAGTTCTGATCAAGCCAACACTAGGGTTTATTAACCAGTTCTGGATCTTTTTTTACTTAATGTTCCCCCCTCACCTGATGAACTGTGGGTTGAGCCACAAGTGTTAACAAGGTAAAATTGTAGAAGTTTTAGAAAGGTTTTTCAGCTCATGTTGGTATCCTCTTTGTACAACACAGGAAAAACAGGTAGGAGCTGGTGAGGCAGTCTGCAAAGCTTGGAAATTCTTTTTTTCTGTGAAAACTAGCCATTCTTTGGTTACCTGTGCCAAAACCTTGTTGACCCTAGGTTGCCAAGCAGGAGAGTGTGTGTGTGTGTTCTCCCTGTAGAAAAAGTAGCTCAGAGGCTCTTTTATCTTTGCTCTATTTATTCCCCAAACACCAAAATAATTTCTGTTTTTCTTACCCCTGCAACATCCAACTTACTCATGAGCACTGGAGCTGAAAATGGCATCTGTCCCTGGTCAGTCTTGGTCTAAAATCTTCTCTTACCTTCAGTGTCTCCAACCCATCTGGAAGTTTGGGAGTGTGGCAGCACGAGCAGCAGAGAGGTGGTAGAGAGAGAGAGGTACAAGACTGGGTGACGAGAAGAGTGATAGTGGGATGTAAAGTGGCATAAATGTAGGGGAATAAGTGAAGCAGAAACTTAAAAAAACCACCATAATTGTATAAAGACCCTGCAAAAGGAAAAGAGTGTCCAGAGTATTGTGGGCAAAAAACAAGTATCTGGGTAGTATTTCAAATAGCCACATTCAGTCTATGAAAGCTAAACATGCACGAGAAGCTGCTTTTAATTAGGAAAGCACAGTAAATGCAACACAAAAGAGTAAATGCTTGTGCTTCTTTCCAGTTCTGTCATTTGGTGTAACTTGCATCTGACTCTATAATAGCAAAGGAAACATTATGGGGCGGAAGCAAGAGAAACTTGCAGGGCTGCCGGAAGGAGAAGGCTGTCTGATTCCCTTCCCTCTCTTTCCTCCTCCTCCTGCCTTTGGCCACCTGTTAGCATCCCCTCGCCCCCTCCCCCCATCATCCTCACTCCTGCCAAAACCTCCCTTTATCTTAATGTGCATTTTGAAGCTTGGTCTTGTTATGCTGTAATTATATTTTCTGGTGACTGTTGCTTCTTTCCCAAATGTCTGTGGCCTGTTTTTGTCAGGACAGGAAAGGCTGAGAATGAGAAAGTGGAGGGGGAGGAATTCAGGCTTGTGCAGTCCAAGCATAAATGAGCCTTTTGCTTCCAGGTCAGTAGTTCAAATCTGGTCTCCAGAAGTCAAGTTGGAAAGCGACAGCTGCTTCGGAGCCTGCATGTAAAGCATTATAGTTTGGTGGTCTAGTTGGTGGTCTCATTTGGGTTCAGAGCAGACAGGTGTCCAAATCCCTTCTGGCCCTAATTGGCATCTTTGCTGGCAGCTTCAGAAGGAGGGCCAAAGACTGTGTGGGCTTTGAGCCTGCGATGCCCTCGCCTGGGTGGTCCTCCTAAGGCAGTGTCCAAGCAAGCTGGTAAGGTAGCCAGGGGGGCTCAGACTGCTCTTGTCTGTGTTGTAGCTCCTCTGTAAATAAACAGGGATATTCAGTTCTGAGTGCTGCTCCTACAGCTTTGATTCCACTTTCAAGAAGGTACTACTTCTTTTCTTTGCACTAATTCCTTTATTTTCTGTATTTTACCTTTGAAGTAATTACTTTGAGGAAACTAATGATTTAGAAATGTAGAACTAAATTTATAGAGAGGCAGCTCAGGCAGGGACCCCACTTTGGGGTGTCTGGTGGAGATGGATAAACTGGAGTTACTGGAACAGCCACAGTCCAGGACATTTTAAATTACATTTGTTTACAAAAACATCCCAGTCATGATACCTTCCTGTTCTTGGTGTAATCACCCTTGTGCAAGTCCAGGAATAGTGAATGTAATTTGAAGCAGAATTATGTCTTTATGGTCTGTGATGTTTCTACACCTTCTATATATTTCTATTTATAAATAGTAGCTTCCAAAAAGATAAGGCTCTGTAGGGTTTTCACATGCATTTCTGAAAGCCTGGGGGAGTCTGACTTTAAATATGTATATTTTCATCCTTCAGCTTCCCCCTTTTTATTTTCTTTGCATTTATGCACACCTCTCAAGTTCTGGAAATCAGGTGCATGAGGCAGTATGATGATGGTCTGTGATAAGGGCAGGCATGTGGGTGCATACTTTTTGTGCTGGTGTCCTCCAAACAGAGTGATGATGGAGTGGTAGAGGTTATCAGGCTGTTGCTGAGGATTATGAGGTTTTTAGTGCTGCCTGGTTGCTGCATAACCTTCCTGT
This sequence comes from Cinclus cinclus, assembly GCF_963662255.1. NCBI lineage: Eukaryota > Metazoa > Chordata > Aves > Passeriformes > Cinclidae > Cinclus > Cinclus cinclus. Next base: position 34,013,516 of record NC_085046.1, read on the forward strand.
CCCTCTCCTGCTCCAAAATCCTGCATGGTCAGGTAGCTACTGCAGGTAAGATTTCAGACCATGAGGGATGCAGTGGTGTGCAGATGAAATTCCCTGAGACTCTGGTGATCGCAAACAAAGGAGCAGGAGATGAGGCCAAAAGTTTTGAATCTTTTGGGAACTAGCAAGTCTCTGTGTTCAGTGAGCAAAGCAGGGTCCGTTCCCCTGGCCCTGATGTACACGTCTCTTAGCCCATGTTCATGCAGTTAGGATAAACTAAATAATCCCAGTGGTCTCCTGGTGCTGTGTTCATCTCAGGGGTGCTTGGAGAACTCTCACTTGTTCTGCTCTACAGTTTTGTCTGCTACAGCTTCCAGATCCCTGCTAGGGACAGGGTTGAGCAGCCTGTGGGAAAAGTCAAGTAGGAGTGTTACAGCACTTGGAAACATCACACTTGGTACATTCAGTTTTGTCTGGTGTTGCAAATCATATTCCCAAATTGAATGTAAATTGTCACTGTTCAAATGACTTCAACATTCCTTCATCCACTCACTCCAGGTATCATTCTGCCCCATAATCTTCAAAACAGTAAAAATAAATTCAAAAAATATTCCCCACTTTTGCTCTGTTTTGTGATGCTCTTAAGCCAAATTCTGCCTGGGCCTCGCCGAGTATGGCTGCTGCTTGTAGATTGTTTAACTCTTGCAGTGGTGCTGTCATTGCAAGGTGCTTTAAAATTTGCTTTTCATCTTAGTCTAGGCTGCTGTTGATAACTGTACATTTTCATCTACAAGTGCCAAACTCTGCTTTAAAAAAGAAAAAAACACCCAACCATATGCTGAATTCCTAGCTGTGTAGTAAAGATTGATTACATGTGTTTATGTGCAGTTTAAAAATGGTTCATTCAGGAAGTGTATGGTCTTTTAAAGGCAAGTTTAAAATGTTCAATTTTACCTAAGTTTATTTATATTAGGGAAATGGGCCTGGAGAACTAAGCAAACCCCCATGATATATAGGGTTCAGCCTGAGAATTCTATGAACGTATTTTTACATATTTTTATTTTATCAATATGGTCTTTCATGGCTACTAATTGGTCTTGTTAGTTGACTTACAGAAAAACACATATAAAATAAGGAGTATGTAATTCCATAGCACTAATAGTATTAATAAAAAGTAAAAAGTCTGGAGGCAATTGTAAAAGCACTGCTTCAACAAAAAAATAATTCTCATTTGAATTAGCATGATTAATTGCATGGATTTCCCTTGTCACAGCACACTGAAATTGAAGTAGTAAGGATGTTCTAAAGCTTTCAGTGTATAATTCTAGTACATGTTAGAAAAAAAGGTGTATACACATTGTGTTCACATGCATAAAATAAAGCTATAAATAAACGAGAAAGACCAAACTTCAGTTCTACTTTCAGCTGATTGTTTCAACTTGAAACAGTATTTGATTTAATTGCAGAGGAAAGTAAATGTGACAGTAAGTTGGCATTGGTTGCTCCTGTGTCATGCAGAGGGGTGTTTGAATCCCTCAGGTTTTGCACTACGTGCCTAATTGGTTTACAGGCTGGATGCATTCATGCAGGCTGCAGCTATTTTGCCTGGAGGGATGAAAAGGAATCACCCTGTTTGTTTCTTCTGCATACTATCTGTAGTATTTGCTTACCACGTGTATTGAGTCTATAAATGTCACACTGTTTGCTGTTTCTGAATGTGGGCTGGTGGAGTGCTGGCTGTGGCACGCAGAGGACGGTAGCGGGTGTCATTGCTCCCATGTGTAGCACCGGGGTGAGGATTGCTCTCCTCTCCTCTCCAGCACCGCACATCCTCGCAGTGTTCCTGACATGCCCAGGTTCCCCTAGGCCTGCGGTGTGCCCTGGGTGTTCATTATGTGAAAAAAAAAGGAAATCCTGCCAATCCACATCACTAATGCAAGTTTGTCAAATGACATCAGCAGCAGAGGAGAATTTAGCTTCTAACCACATGCAAATAGGTCCCAAACCGCTGGTTATGCCATGATGTCAGCTCTGATGTCTCATCCATTATTTGATGGGCTTCAATGTGTAAATACCCGATATGTTCCCTCTCCTTTTCCTCTCTTCCCATGCAGAACTTCAGGGTTTGTTTTGACTTCATTCGTGAAAAACTTGTTTGGAACAACAAAGGTTCCTTAGAAGTTTATTTCAAGGACAATTTCCTACTCAAGCTTTCCTTGTCTTTGCTATCATTTTGCATTATGGCGAGCTATTAAATACTAGAACAGCTCAGATACTTTCCCAAGGGACTCAACTAAGTGTTAGTCATCATTCCAGTGTTCTTTGTCATGAATTGGCATTAACATTGTTAATAAAAGCTACTGCATTATGTTGGCCACGTGAAGCATGTCAGCCTGCCTGCAGGTATGTCAAGACACAGCAGCAAAGCAGGTCATGTCATGCAGGTTAACGTCAGGTTAGATTTTATGGCACTTAGGACTGCTTGAAATGGCATTTGCCTTCAGACTCTGTAATTTGGGGTATTGGAACATGTAACTTGTCACTGCTGGGTCTAAGGATTGAAGCAGCTGAGCTATGAAAAGTGTGTCTCTTGTCACTGGGCATTAGCAGTTTTGTTCAGCTTGGACGGAACTCCTCCTGAAAGCATTAATCATTCCTGGGGGTAGTTCAGCCCTAAGACAGAAGATGGTTTGTCTTCTGCAGAAATTATCTAGATATGTGTTCTAGACTACTGAGCCCTTGTTGAGCTCTCTCTAAGAGGCAGTTCACTGCGATTTAAAAACCAGTTCATTTTTTTCTGATATCCTTCCCAGAGAGACAAGCAGGGCATTGGCACCTTCTTAGCATGGGCTACATTCCTCTGCCTGCCACTCCATAGACCTCTGCCCTAAAAGGACACTGAATTAGTTGCACTTTTCAGTGAAGAAACTTGAAGGATGTGGGAGTACTTCATGACTTTTGTATTTAGCCTGGATCTGTTATTTTCAGAAGAGAGCTTAGAAAAGGTGGGAAGCAGGGAAATGCACGCAGATATCACAAGCAGTTTAATTTGGTTTTCAACCAAAGGTCTTTGGATCACTTAACTTCACACATCTCTGCACACATCAGTTCAAATTGTTCCCTTATAAGGCATTCTGTAAATAGTATTTCCAACACAAGGAAGCTTAAGTCTATTTGTAAAGGTACGTAATAAATACACAATACTAGAATAGAAATCAAATTACAGGGCCTGATGTCTTTCTAACAAGGCTTAGTTGAAGTAATGGAGGTAGTACAGGCAAGTGAGAGACCCCCCCCCCCCCCAATCACAGATGTAATTAATTAATTTCTACATTGCCAAAAGAAGGAAAGAATTTTGACAACAATTATTTGGAGCAATTATGAATTGCTCTTTCTTACAGCTCCAAAAGGCAAAAGCAGTAATGTAACTACAATACACTGCCCTTTTTTCCCTGCTTTTGCTTTTCGATCAAGTCTTACAGCTCACACATTGAGTAACTGGGAGAGATGCCAAAAACATTCCCTTTACAAGTGATTTTAAACTATGCATGAGGTGTGTTTTTTCCTTTTGTTTCATGGAAACATCTCTGGTTTTGGCAAAAGTTTTAAGTTAGGAAAGTTGGTCTATGCTTCTGCATTGCCAAGGTTTCAAGACCAGGCCTAGATGGTACATAAAACTATTTCCTCTTAAGCGAGAGTTCCACCTTATTAAAAAACAGAAACTGTGGCCATCCCATGCCTTTCCCTTCTCCCTTCTGGGGATGAACAGATGGTGGGAGGTTCAGCAGCCCTGCATCTGCCCCTTCCTTTTGCTGGAGCTCTGGGATCTCTATGAAGTTAGTGCTAAGCACTGGTCTGAGGGCAGTGGTGGGGTGGTGCAGAGGTAGAGAGAGGCGTTCCTACCCTTGGGACCCCGCTGGTGTTTTTGGGGATACTTAGGGAGGTCCTGAAGCAGTGGGCGTTTCCTGTATCTGCTGTCATCATGCGGTAATGATGGGGACCGTGCCAAGAGCCGTGTTCTTTTGGGAAGGGAGCTGCTAAAAAGAGCTGACGGGGGTCAAATCCGTCATGGCCCTTCCCTTCAAATCTGCTCAGGCAGGAGCATTCGTACCTCAGGCCTCCCCTAGGGGAGGAGGTTCAAGGGAGAATCAAACAAGGGAGGCAAAAGTCTGCAAGTAACAGGGCGTCAACCGAGCGGGACTTGGCCTCTGGCTCCAGTTGGCAGGGCTCTGAAATTGTATTCTGAGAACTGACTGCAAGCCCTGGCTGGACCATCGCTTGCTCCTCACGCCTGACAGACAGACAGTAGTGCCCTGACTCACAACCGGCTCAGAGCTCACAGACAGCCTGCACCCCCCTCGCTGCCCCCATGCAGCTCGATGGAGATGCGGGTTCATGAAATGGTAAAACTGCTTGGGTTGAGCCATCCCTCATCAAGACAGTCAGTGCTGTATGACCCGAGTCTCTGCTGGGGGTTGGATCTCTGCTCTTCTCAACCCCAAATTCCTTTTCTGTTTACATACTCACCCATCTTTATTTTTCCCAAATATTTTTGCAAATTCATAAGTAATTACCAGAGATGAATAGACCTCTGCAGATTACTGCTTTAACTAATTCAGCATAAACAATATGCATGAGTAAATTAAAAGGGCTTGGCTTGTATAAGAAGCAGAATGGTAAATGAGGCATTTGCATGTTTGTTTCACAAACTGCTTATGGTGGAGATACACATAGAGGCTAATTGAGGAGAATGCATTTAACCCAGGAAGAGAATTCATTTTAAGAATTACTCCTGTGATTCTTTCAGAACTATCTGGAAGCTTGTTGGGTGCTTTATTTGAAAGCAGTCTTCTCATGGTTATTTATCCAGATCTTGACAGATTGAACCAGTAGCGCATGGGATATACACTCAAAAGTTGCTGAGTATATTTTTGTCTTGTATTTGAACTTCTCAGGTACATGGTCATCAATTATGCCCTTACTAGCAAAGGAAGAGACAAAATTTGGTCTCACCCTGGTTTTGCATGCTTGCAGCCTTGCTGCAATTCTTCTGGGCTTTTTCTACCCAACACAAAATTCGGATTGCATTTATGATATAGACTGAGGTGAAACTATCACTTACTTTATTTTGAGGAGGAGGAAGAGGAGAGAGGCTGATGCATATCTGACTTGATACAGACTGAAACCAAATTAATATTTTCCTCTCTAATTTATATGGAAGAAATAATTTAAAAATAAACAAACTCTGTTACCATTTGTGTTATTAAAAAGTGAGATTTCCCTTCTGAATTGCTACTTTTCAAGTGCAGATGTCCCAAGCATGATGGGATGAAAGAAATGTCAGAAATTCAGTTGGATTAGTCACTGTCTGGAAGTGTTTGTCCCTTGCATAAGCTATAAAGGAAGTTTATGTGATAGGGTTGAACAAATTTTCTTGTTGTGGAAGTAAAGTAAGATAAATATTTTTTAAAATGGGTTTACTGCTGAATAAAAAGTGCCAAACTGGTACATTTTATATCTGCGCAACCTGATTGGTAATACTGAAGATGTCTGTGCAGGTGATGCTTCCTGTTGAAGTCTATTTTACATTGCACATTCGTTTCTATTGAAGTTCCAGGTATTTCAGTCTCTGAGTTCGGAGAGGGAGTGGGTGCTGTACGTTCATATAAAAACTCATACCATTTTTTTGTTTGTCTATAAATGCATGTGAATGCAGGCAAGTATACATCCTGAAGAGTCACTGTCACTGTTGAAAATTTTAGCAGTACTTCTCTTATTACTTTTCAGCACCTCAGAAAGGCCATGTTAAAAAAATTAAAAAGGTAAATACTTTTTAAAATTAATATGTTTCTTCTGTTATTTCACGTCATCCATTCCCATGAAGGTTGGGAGCAAAATTGAGGTTGATGTTGGTGGGAGCAAAATTAAGTTTATAATGAGGAGTTCAGACCCAGATTTCACTTCCTGTTAATAGGAAAAGCAATTTGAAGTAGTAGATTATAAAGTCTTTACCTACCGTATTATCTGCTATTTTCTCTGATACTTTTGTTGTTCATAAAAAAATCTTACATGCTTTACCTTTGAGAAATTGGAGATCTATAATGGTCCTGCTATTTCCACATTTCAGTTGTCACCTAGGAATTTATATCTATACCTAGGATAATGAGATTTAGTAGGGTCATTTACACTCTGTGAATATTTCATAAATCACCATTACCCACTTGTGTATCATGTGGCTTTTACCTTTTCTATCATAGATAAATATTTTATACAGTCTGTTACTATTCATATTCTCTTTGTAAAATTCAGCATATACAATTCATTTACACAATGACAACAACAGGAGATAATTTGAGGTCCAGTATTAGTCACTGAAGTACTGTTTGGATTCCTTAAATAAAAAAAGAACTGAAAGCATAGGTTGCCTTTCAGTGCTCTATTTATTGTTTCCAGATGTTAGAAAGGCTCTTGCTGTACTACAAGCAATGGTTGTAATCAGTTGCTATCACTAGAGACAGTTAAAGCAATTGTGTGGTCAAATTACATTTTAAAAATCAAAACAATACAGTAAATTGCAATATGTGTGATCATTCCCAGGATATCTTTGCTAAATATCCATTACAATACACTTCATTATTTTCTTTAAAATTTCTCTTTCTTCCTTTAAATATAAATAATGAAAATCTCTCTTTTCCTATCTAAATGAATTCAGAAATTCCCTTTTAGGGTCATTACTATGTCTTCTATAACACTGACACTAGTAAAGCAAGTAAGTAAACACACTGATTTCATTATTTGTTTTTCTTCTTCTTGGCCTGGGCTCTGATTTCTAGCTGAGCTGTACTTTAATACCATTTGCCCAGACACTGTGGCACAAAGGAGTGCTAATTTTTACTGGGGCAATGCAGACTCACACAGGCAAACACATTTGCTAGCAGAGGAGATGAGAAAACCTCTCCTGCCTCTCCAGTCCTGTTCTGCAGTCTTCCCTGCTTTAAGCAAACTTTATCATTTCCTTCGTGTTTGCAACTCTAGACAAAAGGATGGACTTGGGAGAACCAGACTGCACCGGGGACAGTGGAGGCAGCAGAATTCACCAGAGCAACTGACCACAGCAACTTGGTCTGACCCTGTGTCCTGGGCCTGCTCAAATCCCTTGCATTGCCCTTATCCACCCCTGGAATCTGCAAAACCCAGCTAGGCTGAGGAAGGGGTGCCACCCTTCACTCTATGTGCTCAGTCATTTGTTGGTGATCAGTGGTGGTTTGAGCCAGCTCTTACTTTGCCATCTAGATTGCAAAGAAATAGAGAGAGAGAACCAGGAGAAAAGACATGCACTGACAGACATTCCAGGGATCCAAAACTCCTGATTGCACTGCATTTTGACAATAGTCCTATTAAATGTGAATCATTCTGTGTATTATTCTTATTACTCATTCACCTCATATAACAGGCTTGATCCAAGCACTGCTGAAGTTTTTCTACGGACTTTGCTGGGAATGGGATCAGGTCTTCAGTGCCACATTAGCTGGGTGCTTCCATGTCCAGTTGCAAAACTTTTGTTTCATGCAGCCTGGAACAAAAATACAGAAAACACATCCTTAATGTCAGCTGAGTCCTTTTTGCCTTCTTTAGCTTTGCTTTTTTTTCTACCAATGGAGTAGATTGATCTACTGATAACAAAGAAATGTATTTGCATAATGATCCAATTGTTTAGATACAAGTTGTGGCAGGGGAGGTTTAGATTAGATATTAGGAAAATTTTATCACAGGTTCATAAAATTTGAAAGGGTTGTAAACAAACTTGTGGCGTCACCATCCCTGGAAGAGTTCAAAAGATGTGATTATGGCCCTTGAGCACATGGTTTAATGGTGAACATGGTGGTGCTGCTACACTGATGATTAGTTTTAATGATATTAAAGGTCTTTTCCAACCTAGAGGCTTCTATGATTTTATTATGAAGTACAGAAATTATGCCAATAGCATTCAGAAAGGAAATGGTTACTTTGGGTCTTTACCATGTCCCGTTTACTTTGACCTCTTTGGTCAAAAGTCAAAAAGGGTTCTGGATGAGCTCTCTCTGACTTTGAAACTGGCATATTGGAATAAGTCTACTGGACTTATCTATTTGGAAATACTCAAAAATAGTTGTTAGGCTGAAATGGTGCAAGTCTCTACACAATAAAATTATCACACCCAAGAATGAAAGTGTATAAATGAAAATTGATGTACACTTTAGCAGTATCACTCTGAGACATCTCTGCATGTAATATCTTTCCCTGAATATGTCTCTTTCTTTTCACAAAATTGGGCCAAGGAATTGTGCCCATTAAATGCTAAATTTACTAGCTGGTGTTTGCTGAATCTGGCCCTTATTAAATATCCAGACAAGCTTGTTGTAGTTTATTTTGTAGGACGTCTGGTTAGAACATTAAATACAACAAGGAAAAATAAACTTAAAAGTAAAATGGCTCAACCCCTGCCCTACTGGGAAATTTTTTCCTTGATTGGATAGAAGCAGAAACAGGTCACTGTTTCCAAGTGAATTATCCCAAATTTAAAAATTGCATCAAATAATTTTTGCAAGGGTAAATCTTACCAAGAAATGCTATTTTTAAATTTTTTTTTTTTTTGGTTGTGTGTGGGGTTTTTCGTTTGGGTTTTTTTTTTTTTTTTTTTTTTTTTTTTCTTTTTCTTTTTGCTTTTTGGTTTTTTGGGTTTATTTTTGTTTTGGATTTTTTTTTTTTGTCCTGGTTCATATGATTAAATTAGTTTCTACTAAAATGGGAAGATTTTGATAGAACCAACAATATTTGCCAGTAAAAAGATTTTTTTTAAATAACCTTGCAGTATCAATCAGTAAAAGATCTGTTTCTACTCATTTTTTGCTCATTATGATAAATGTTCTTCTTCTAATTGAAATTCTAACTGCAATTTTCTTTTAAAAGATAAATGAAAATTGTAGCCTCTAAAAAATATTACATGTGAGTGTGCCAGCTCATGACAGGCTGTGCATCTGCCGCTAAAAAAATATAAAAAGATGTTCCTTTAATTTTTTTTTTCCTTTTCTCATGCTCTGATGTCCTCAGCAAATTTTTAGCTTATCATCAGAATGAGCAGTGTTAGCAATGAGCTTCTGTATTTCTTAAGCAGTCTGGCAGAAATTTCCACATTAATTTTAATTACTCAAAGATTTTTCACAATCTGAGTTCTGTAAAAGTCATTTTTTTCCCCTGTTACTACACAGCAACTGTTATAATATCATTAAAATTCCCAAATTTAACATTTCTCTGTATTAGATTGAAAGGTAATGGACTGTCTAAGACATATTAATTCAGAACTTTATTGATAGTAGACCTGTAATCCCTGTAATGTATTTTTTTGAGAATTCCTCAGGAATGTGTAGTTACTATAAACATCACATGCACTGCTAGTACACTCAGCGATCTGGGATTGTTCCAACAATGAGGCTTTGGTACCCTGTGTGTTAAGATTTCCAATATTCCAGCACAAAAGCTCTCAGAGTAGTTGCAGGGAAGGGTTGCTTGCTCTGTCACCCTCTTTCCTCCCCAGTCTGAATTCTGAGCCATGGGACATGTTTGGTTTTGGTTGTTTTGAAGCAGCAGGTTTTGTTAATTTACTACTCTATCCAGTCCTGATTAAACATCATCTGTGAGGCCACCATCCTGCCAGGCTGTTCATGTCTTCCCCTTCCTAATCTTCCTGGTATTTTTAACACTTTTCTTACAGTTGCAAATACTTTCACATGATGTTTGAGCAAATTGGGTAAAACGTAGCTGTTCCATGGTTCTGATTAGGAAAACACCCCAAAATTAAAGACTCATTTCTGTCAAAAAGTGGGCTCCTGAGTCATGGTTTAGTGAAAATGAAATGTTCCCCACTTAGATGGAAATAAAAATAGGTGCAATGATAACAGTGCCAGGCTTTTCCACGCATCCCCTCTTCACCACCAGGATCAAAGCAGCGTCCTTAGTTGGTTACCATGTGGCTCTCTTGGTAAAGTTCTAATTTGTTATTGCCTCACCTCAGAAGTTGCTGGAGAAGGTAGGATGGGTATGCAAATGTATAGTAATGTAATTATTATGTATCAGTATTGTCATAGTGCCTGAAGAGCCCAATATATTGTTCAGAGAACCTGTGGGCGGATGCTGAAGTAATAGGAAATTACAGTGACTGTGGGTGGTAGAACAGAAACCCAGAGGTAAAAATGCCATAAAAAGGGAGATATTAACACTGAAAGTATGAACCAGGAACACAAACCATTCCTAAAGCATCCCCGGAATGTTTCTGTAAAGCAGCGTTCCTTCACTTCTTCAAAAATGGCAGGGTATGTTGCTGTTGCAAACAAACTCCAAGGATAACGTTACATCCCCCTGTTATTTAGACATTGGGCAGGGAAGGCAGGGGTGGCACTGGTGTGATAGATGAGCTATGAAGCACTTATTGTAAACTGAGGACTACTTTGTGAAGTCATAATTTTGTTTTGCTCTAATTACCAACATATTAATTAGACACTAACACAAATAGGGCACTCACTCCCATCAAGAACCCTGCCTTTAGACAGTGACTTCCCAGCTGCACAGTAAGGTGTGCATGAATTTCCATACATCTCACTGACAACTTTCTGATGTAGACCACCAGTTGAGTAACAGTGCTCCAGGACAAACTGGACATTTGGCATTTACTTTTTACACTTAGGTAAGACTCTGTCTTCCTTGCTCGGGTGGTGGGATACTGCACTTTACATGGGTCCAAATGACTATGTGAGAAGCAAAGAGGGTTAGATGTGCTGTATTTCATGTCAAAGCCTTTAGTAAAATTGAATGGCTTTTTTGCTTTGAGGTGCAAAGTTGTAGCTTCTCAGGGAATCAAATTCTCTCAATAACTTGAAACAGAAAAGGGGGATGTGTGTTTCAGATTTGCAGTCATAATTTTAAGGAGATAAAATACAAATATTCTGGATATCTCTTTTCATGTGACCATTCTATGTTAATTCTTATGTCCCTTCAGTTACTATAAGCAACCTAGGCTTCTGTTCGAAAGAACAGAGGAAAATGTGCTTTCCACCAGTGAATTTCTGCCACCCTTCACCTACTGCACAACGCTGGGTGACTGTTTTTTCTAAAAAAGAAAGCCACGTGCCAGCTGGATGTCTTCCTGCGGTAGCTAGGTTTTCCTTGGAGGTTTCCCATCTCTATACTAACTAGGCTTGACTATGCTTGGCTTATTAGCTTTTGCAAACATCCTTGCCAAGGTGGGATGACTGTAGGCAAAATGAGTGCAGCAGGGAGACAGAGGCAAATGAGTAGGAGTGATCAAAGTCTAGAGATTTGCTGGCAGACGCGCCTCCTTCCTACGCGCTGCAGCCAGTGGGTCCAGTGCTTTCCCCTTCTCCTACGGATGAATCAACACATCCAAGCAAGCTGTGCCAAAGCAGGGGGTGGGTGGGAGACAGCCTTAGCCCTGTACGACAGCTGTTGTTTTGTCAATATATTCAGTAGGAAATCCAGAACAAAACATGCCTTTTGGACCACAAATCTCATTAAAGTTCACCAATGACTGGGAAAGAGCGGGCTTAAAAATGTTTTTGCTGGTTTAATGCTGTTACAATAGAAGACACGATGTGGATGGTATAAAAGGCTGTCTTGAAAGTTTGGTGAATGTGTCTGCTGCCAGTCCTAGTGAGACGCTAGAAATGGTAAAAAACTCAATTTGACAGCAAGAAACATTTATTACTGCATGGCAGAAAGTGCTTCCTGTTGAAATGACAGACTTGGCAGAGATGTTGAAGTCAATTCTCTTTAGTTTCTTCACCAGGGCTTTACAAGAAATCACTGGTGGGAGCCAATAGATGTAGAGTAGCGTTGATACTCTCTCAGAGTTTCTTTATTCTTGGTCTCCGCTTCTAAATTCAGTAAAAATATGTACGTGTATTTTTGCATGAAAGTATTTAATACGTATTTTACATTACGTTAAAATGCATATATGTATTTTCAATTACTTTCTTTTGTGACAAAGGCCTTAAAAATCAAAGTTACCCCAAAGCATAGAAGGAAACCTTTAGCTGGCACTGCATGTAATGTTGTAGTGCCAACTGCCAGTTTGCTGGGCAGTTAGTGTTTGATTTATACTTTCACATATGGGTTTGGGTGGGTGGCTCACAGCTTTTCAGTGCCTTATTTTCCATATTTTGTAACTTTGGTTAATGATTTCATTCACTGCAGTCCCTGTGTCCAACAGCACAGTCCTACCCTTGATGGGCGGCATGTTTGTAACTCCTCAAGCACTGAGCTCCTCCACCGTGTTAAATCTCCACCTTCTCCCCCCAGTTCCAGTAATGTCTTTTCCTTGCTGTGCTGGAGGAGGAGGAGATCCTGTGCCAACTCTTTGAGCTCTCACTCAGCTGCTGCCTTCACAACTATAAACGTTACCAAGCGCCCCCGTTGTTTTCATTCTCCATCTGTATACTCTATACTCACTTGGAAGTGAACCTTATGGAAATTCTGGGTTTGTGAAGAATCTCACAGATATTTCCACTTGAAATGCCATGGTAGCAATAACACAGTGTGCTTGCAGTTTGCTGTCCACCTAGTGATCTTGAACTGCTTTGCAGCAGCTGCAGAGTGAGATGCTGAGATGGTGGCAGCTTTGCCCAAGGACCTGTGAGGGGTGCACAGCAGGGTTTTACAAGGGGGCAAATGCAAGAGAGTGCAATGAAAAAGGTGTGCACACACACAGGTGTGCGCAAAAATGCAGCGTCTTGAATCCAAGACACTTCAACTACTGTCAGACACATATGCAGCAATCCACCTCTGCAATCTGTGTGTGCAGTCACCGCCAACACAAATTCAACAAAACATTCTCCTTCACCATCCTAAATGCCACTGTGACCATTTGCAATCTCATATCCTATCTGTTGTTTGGACAACACTGTCCCAGTGCTAATGCAAAACCACATCAGGGCAATGTGCAAGGTGACCTGCAAAATATGTATAAACTCTGTGTAACACCACTAGCATGAATAGTGGAATTTCTGGGATGTTTGCTGGCACTTTGTACTGGGTTTGTATCGATCATCTGTATGGAAGAATCATAGTCTACCTGAAAAAGCTGGCTTTGGTGGCAGTGATACACCAAGGGGTATGCATAATTCTGTTCATTTTGCCACATCTCTTGCCTGTAGTCTATAGAATTTAGAGCAATGCACATGAGCATAGCTTTTGTGAAGTAAGTACAATCATGCTCAAACTCTGTGTACTTTGTAAAGCCTCCTACCCAGATTGCTTATTTTATCTAGTTCATTCCTGGGGAGGGGGGGGGGGGTGGGGGGGGTGGCGGGGGAGGGTGGTTGTTAGATTTGGATTGGGTTTTTTTTCAAGATACTGCTTTAGCACAGTATTTTGAGGAAGAAATTGAAACAGAGGGAGATAAAAGGTGTTCTGTGGTTTCTTTTTAATTGGAGACTGGAGGCAAAGTGCCCCCAGATAATTTCTCACAGAAAAGTCATTGTCTTCTCCCACTCTTGCCATTAATCTCTAAAATTATTGCACAATTTCTGTTTAATGTGCTAAGATTTCTTAATATGTTAAGACAATGTGGAAAGAAAAATTTGAACAGGAGGGAGCATGTTTCTTTGAATGCATAATTTTAAAATTTTTTTCTGAAGTCTTCATCTGTCTTGCCAGGCCTTTTGCAGTTAAACACTTCATCAAATTCAGTATGATTAAAAATACGTGTTTTTATAATGGCAATTCATCAAAAGAACTGGAAGTTGCTACAAATATTGAGAATGATGGTCATTCAGTTTTTGTGGAGGCGCGGATTGCTTGTGCTGTTGCTGTGTTAGCTATCAGTGAAAATGGGGATTCCCAGCATGCAGCTCATGTGATATTTTCAGTTCCAGAGTTTTTTATGCATTATGAAAGACAGTAGTGCATGTCAATGTATTCTAATGCAATACAGGCTTAAATGTAATAACATGACCACAAATAGTGCTGTACATGTATGTTTTGCTCTGTTGCACAATAGCCATCATACTGTTTTCGCAAACAAAAATTTGGGTTCCCTCAGTCTAAATTTCTAATTGTATAATTTAGTGTGATGTTGCATTAGTGAAGCCTTTTTTAATCAAACAGAATCAACAGAACTAAATTTGAAGTATGCTGTGAATCCATGGAGTCCTCATACAAGCTTTTTTTGGATGGTTTGACCCTCACATTAGTGTGGAATAACTCACTCGGACTCCCAGATTTCCAGAAAGAAGGCCACTAGCAAGCTGTTATTTTCCATTCGAATTCTGCTGTCAGCCCAAGCCATCTTACGTTTTTGTCAGCACATCACTTCAAAGTTTAGTAAGTCAGTGTAAGTCTATTTGTTGACATTGTGATGTTGAGCATCAATCAGAAACACCAGCTACTTGAACATGACTATGGCATTATTTGCAAGAACAGTTACTCTGGATTTTCCCGTTCCCCCAGATCATTCTCACTCCTTGGATTGTTCTATATCCAGCTCAGAAGGACATATTTATAAGACTTGTTATTCTGACTCACTGAGTTGAACAGTATTACACAACTATTTTTCTGTCAGTCATGGGATAATATTGCCAAAACCACTCTGTGGCTTTTCCTATGCATTTGCTGGTTTTGGTGGATGTTCTACTACTCATCGAGGTGGGAAGTATTGAATGTGTATCAAAACACAGCCCCTGCTGCTGCAGAGGGTTACTCAAGCAACACTGTATAACTTAGATGCTCAGTAATCAACTTGGGGCATTGCGACAGTTTGAGATGTTTTTGTTAATAGAGATCAAATTATGGGTGTAACTAGCTGGCAGTCTTCAAACAGACTTTTGCAAGCTGTTTACTCAGCTGTCCCACGGCAACAACTGCATACATGAAGTGAATTCTTCCAGTATCTCTGCTGTGGTATATTTAATTTATCCTATTTTGCCACAGTGTGAGAGAAACAAATCTTTGAAGAAAGTAGGATTCATGTCAGATGCTGCACTACAGACAGGCTGTGAAACTAACTGCACAGTTTGACGTCGTGGGTGAAGATTTTGTTACTTAAAAGTACGCTCTCACTTGTTTTCCAGTTATTTAAACTCTCAGAATCAAAAGAAGGAAGAGACTAAAGAAAAATAAATCACAGTATGACTAGTATAAATTATTTTTATTTTTAAATCAACATGGCTAATATTAATACCTTCTGGAAGCAGCTGCTAAGATTTGTCTAATTCTAGTTTAAATTAGTATATGTCTAGTGTAAGTGGACATTATTTGGTCCCCCCAAGCATTTACCAGTTTATGAAACACTTGTAAATATAAATCATTATTTCCTTTTATGGGGAAATCCTGTTAGATACATGTTGCTCTCAAGCATATAGCTTCTTACTTAAAATATAGTGATTTTAAGATCAGAAAAATACATTCATCTATGCCTCTGTGGTTTTCAGTCAGAAGAAGATCATGGAAAAAATACCCTTTTCAAAGTATGGACTTTGAAGACTGGTGAAATTAAATAGAACCCTCCTTTAAAAAAATGAAAATACTAAATGAGTGAGATTGTCCCTTAATCGTACTAAAATATTTCAGAATGCTGTTTTAACGGGGAAAATTGCTGATAAAAGTGATGAGAAGGAATTGGGAAAAATTGAAAACAACTTGCAGGCAGTTTTAACTGGTACTATATCCCATTACATTTTCTCTTCCCCCTCAAACGTAATGAGAAAGAAAATAGCAATAGTTCTTGAAGCAGTAGCAACAGAAAAGGGCTTGTGATAAGAAATAGTAGTATGGTCTGATTCAGAAATGTGCAGGGCCACACTGTCTGTAATACTGAAATACAGAGCAAACATGAAGCCCTGCTTGCTGTCCAGTGAAACTGTGCAAAATGGTGTATGTGACTTGATGGATGTTTTAGTCAGGCATTTCTGGAGCAGGGATGGAGGAGAGCAGAGGGAGAAGAGAGAAGGTGAGGCATTTGTAAGGACTGAGGCCAATTGATCACTTCTGTCAGCTGCCCAGAAAATTAACTACTTTACAATTCACTGGTGTATATAATATGTCATATTCCTCAGCTGCAGATTAAAAAGGCGTAGCGGTGCTGCAGCTAGGACTGAGACTAACTCACTGTCTTGGGCTGGTGACCAAGTTCATTTGACCATGTGGAGCTGGTTTTGAATTATTTTTTTTTAATAATTCAGAAAAATGTTAGTGGCCTGCTTTTGACATTGTTTTTTAAAACTTGGTAATGTCTAGACTGATTTCTTGCATTGCAAAACACACCGAGTGTCCTTTTCACTGAAAAATGTTCCTTATGATTCATAGGTCCTGGACACACAGGTCCCTTTGGGCCTAGAGTACTGAAGCTATAGATTTTCATTGACATAAAGGTGATAAAATATATAAACTTAAACAAAAATATCCCCGACTGCCTTCTGAGAGCTCAAACACAACCAGATGCGGTGTTAGGCGACAGTGCTGGCATGGACTGGGATGGGCTGACGTGTCCAGGTTCTCAGATGACATGGAGCAGTGTAGCTGCCCTGCAGCCACCATCCAGATGGCAGGGGAGAGCAGGGGAAGGGGGCTGCCTGCCTGCCCACCTGCCTGCCTGTATGCTTCTTTCGGTCTGCCATGCAGAAAAAAAAATAATAAATAAACAGCAAAAGATACAGCCTCCTTGCTTAGCTTTACTCTTTTTGGTGAACAATTTCTGAATTGCTTTTTGACCGCTGAATGGTTGTTTATAAACCAGGGAGAGATGAGAGACAAACAAAATGAGACCATAAAAAAAATCAAATTGCCAGCCACTCAAATCCAGAATCACTGTCCTGCCAGGTGATGACAGAGTTGCTTCAGATTTTTTCTTTGAAGGTGCATTGCTTTGCTTTACTAGCCAGTGAAGGAATGAATTTATTAGCTGCTGAGTGAGCAGGGGTACCTCATGTAGAAAAGATAAACCGTGAATCAGAGGGAAAGTTGTGAGAAAGAACCCTTCTGTCAAAAATAAAAGGCTCCTTATCAAGTCCATCTTGGTCACAGCTTTGGGGAAACACAACTGCTGCACTAAGAAGGAAAGGATTTCAGAAAACAGAAATAACTTATTAAATTCTAGAGCAAAGTACACCCCTACACACCTACAAAGTACACCTCTCTGTTCATACCTACAACCCTATTTACATGATCTGTTTATCTCAATAATTATGCCTTTGACACATTACATGAAAAGAATTGCACATTCACTGATTTGTTGGATGAGTTGTATCATTGGATTTTTCTTTGCATGATATTGACTGCCCAAAACAGCCACCTAGTTAAAGCTAAAACATATACATATATTTTTTTTCTATTTTTTTTCTATTGCCTGTTCCTAGATTTAAGTTACTGCCACTAGTAAGGCACAAGAAGATTGATCCTTTTTGCATCCTGGAGGCTTCCAATACCATCAGCAGGGAAGAGCTGAAAGGAGCAGTACTGCTGCCTGTTTATAAGAAAGTCCACTCCTGGACTGTGGTTCTGGCTCTGCCACTAAGGGTTTCTCTGATATTGAGGCGATCTCAGAGTATCAGTTCATTGATCTGTAAAGTGGGTGTCCCACCACAGCTAGTGACACTGCCTTCATCTTCAAAGCATCGTGAGGTGCAGCAGCATGGACCTATGCAGAGACGCCTGGCAACATCCACAGCTGGGTCTGATGTTTACAAAATGCTTTAGGATTCCTGGAAAGCATGAAGGCTTGTTGTTCGCTCACAGCAGATTGTGTCACCAATTCCCAGGCCAGTTGCCTCATAGACCTGAATTAACCAACCCAGCACTTGGATATATAAAATATTTTAAGTAGTGTGAAATTGTGCCTGCTATCAGGGAACACCGATACAGCTTCCAGCAGAGCCAGACTCCATGAGTGCTGGCAGGTTCCCTTCTGCCTGCTCCTATCTGAAGATGGCTACCATCTAACTGGTGGTAATCCTCTCCTAAATTAGGTCTTTGCTAGAAGGGTCTTAATTTTCCTTTGGTGTCTGCCTGATGTTTGAGTGAGCAACATGATGACATGTGGGTTTATGGACAACCCAGGCTGCTGCTGTACTAAGTAAAACCAATGAAGGCTCAGAATTATATAGGACAGCTTTGTATTTAAATTTAATAGTTTAATTTCACATTATGCTGCTACACATACTGGATTTTCTGCAGTATGGCAGCAAATGCTTGTTTCTCTTCTTTTTCTGCTGTTGGCAATGCAATACCTGTAAACTTCTGTTTTTTTCTTTGGGGTAGTTGCTTATATTTATGATGGCAAGGAGTAAAACATATTGAAACAGTCATGGTTACAATATTTATAGATTTTGAATGCATATTAAATTAGAAGCAAAGGAGAAGTTGAATTACATTTGTTTTGTAACACTGTACAGTTAAAGGCCAGAACCACTCCTGCCAGTGCATCTGCAAATGCTTTAGCTCATAGCTGAGAGTCAGAGCTACATTGCTAAACATGGGTGGATGGTATAGCACAGCACAAGTGTCACCCATTGAATGAGGAACCCCTCAGAGAATCTGGAGAAAGTAATTAATGAATCCATTTGGAAAAGTCAGTGACCTTCAATTAGCCTGAATGTAGCAAAGCAGATGGGATCTCATCCTCCAGGGAGAAAATTGAGAAAGATCCTAAGAAATACTGCTTTAGACTGATTTATCTGGGTAATTATAAGCCTCATTTGCACAAAACTGTTCAACATGGCTGCAGTGAGAAAATTAAGAATTTATAAAATGTTGATAGGTGGTCTAAACTATCAGTGGTAGTGGAATCGTCTGTCAAGCAGGATCTTGGTTCAGAATATTAAGCTAATCATCAGCCAGGAGAAGTAAAAGGCAAACTTGGCTGTGAAACTGAGGGGTGGAGGAGATGTATTTATAAAGAACATTTTTTTAGAGGCTCCTTTGAGCTTATGTACAGTGGAAACATTCACTGCCATCCTAATTATATATGGTGTCCTGCCATGAAATATCCTGCAAGAGTTCAGAAGGCAGAAGAACAATCTAAAGAAACTTAGAGATAAAATATTTAAAATGCTGATTGTTCTTAAACATCTGGTGGTGCAGGAATAAAATGAGAAGAGCAATGAAAGAGCATTTGAGAGCGTGTGTGTCCTAGCCTTATCTCAGGGAGGGCCCTCTGTCCTCATCAGGGTCTCATTTTTAAGTCAAAGCATTGCAGGACTTGTATGATGGGGAAGCCATACGTGCCTTTTATGAAGACACATATAAACTGAAAGCCTGTACATCTATATTGCAACTGTGTTTATGTATGACAGAAAAAGAAGCAGGATGGCTTATGGAAGTGAGAGAAAAATGAACTGTTTATGACACAATTAGAATTGCATAGAAATGAGGGTCTGCAGGTTCTAGGGCTGGGGGATTTTTTTGACTATAGGGAAATCACACTCCAGCACTGTGGACTTCCCACAGATCTTGTGTTTTTAGAAACACTTCAGCCCAGATAGCTCTAAACAGCATGTTGCACAACATTTTCTGAATTTGGAGCTTCAACCGCCAGAAGCCTAAAACTTTTAAACAAGTGGCAAAGAAAAGTCATAGTCCTAGATATGCAGAACAAAGTGGCCTCACCACTGTTCCAGCCCTCCTAGTTCAGGGCATTTCTCTGCCATTCCAAAGCCAGCCCTTTTCCCTCCCACATTTTTTTCCTCCTCCACAAATTCCCCTTTCTCAAAGATGATGAATGTTGGTGAGTACCTGGGCAGCACCCTTTCCTACCCCTTCCAGGAGCCCTGTGCTGTATTAATGGGTTGGTTTGGATACTATCCCCATTGAATTTTTTAAAAAAAATCAAAATGTATTCAACTGTTTTAATTATGAAAATAATTCAGTTCTGGGCAGAATGTCAGACATAACCAACAACCAATACTTCTAGGGCATGGAACTGATGGCATCAAAGCTGTGAGGCTTTGATTGCAAGCCTGCTTTGGACATTCACTGGTATACATAATGTATGCTGTTAGATTTTTTATTTTACTTTTTTCTCTTCTTACCTCAGAAGGCCTGAGATAATGCGGTGATGAGCACACCGGCCGGAGCGGTGGGGGCAGGATGCTCTTACCCCGAGTCATCCTCTCAGCCTGACAGCAGGCGGTCTGAGACTGGCACAGTTTGGCCTGTGACTGCACCTTCTCGCCCTCCGTTGATAAATAAGCAGGCTAATTGAATTAATAAACAGATAGCTCTTTTCCCTGCCAGCTGGAGCACCATCAAAAGGCGTGATAAATTATTTGTCAATGCTTTAACTGCAGGGGGAAAAAATGAAAAAAAAAAAACTGCCTTAACATTTCGTCTCCAATTCTTCTCCCACTTTTCCCCTTCCCCTGTCCACCCAAGCACGTGATTCAGTTTTGCTCAACCCTCCTTGCCCCTGGTCTTTTGTCCTTTGGCAGAACTCCAAAGAGAAGTAGCAGTGAGAGGTTCACTCATTTGGCCGGGCTGCTAATGGGTTATTAAGACTGTAGGCAGAGCAGACATTCCTGCTGCTCTGGGCAGGAGGAGCAGAGGCACATTTTTGGGGCAAGACTGCCTGTCTCAGCTGCCGGAACACGGCCATCTCTCAGCTGTGACCTCCTGTGGCTGAGACAGAAGCTGCACGTGGGGGCAGCCAGGGTTGCAATCAAGGAGGAAGGAAGGGCTGTTGTTTAACATCTTCATCACTGGCACAGGCAGAGGGGTCAAGTGCACTTTCAGGTTTGCACATGGCACCAGGCTGAGTGGCGCAGTTGAAGCACCTGAGGGATGGGGTGCCACCCAGAGGGACTCTGGACTCACTTGAGAAGGGGGCCCATAGGAACCTCATGAGGTTCAACAAGGCCAAGTGCAAGGTCATGTAACTGGGTTGGGGCAACTCTCAATATCAGTACAGGCTGGGAGGTGAAAGGATTGAGAGCAGCCCTGCCAAGAAGGACTTGGGGGTATTGGTGAATGAAAAACTGGACATGACCCATAATAGAAACTTGCCACAGGTGTATCCTGGGCTGCATCCAAAGCAGCGTGGCCAGCAGGTTGAGGGATGGGATTCTGTCCCTCTGCTCTACTGTCATGGGACCACACTGGAGCACTGCATCCAGCTCTGAGCTCCTCAGCACAAGGAAAGACATCAGCCTGTTGGAATCAGTCCAGACAAAGGCCACAAAGATGATGAGGGGGCTGGAGCACCTCTCCTATGAAGACAGGCAGAAAGAGATGTGGCTGTTCAGCCTGGAGAAGAGAAGGCTCTGGGCAGACTTTACAGTGACCTTCCTGTACTTAAAGGGGGCCTACAAGAAAGACCGGGACAAACTTTATAGCAGACCCTCTTGTGATACGATAAGTAATATTGGTTTTAAACTAAAAAAGGGTTGATTTAGACCAATTCACAGGAAGAAGATTTGAAGAAGATTTTTTATGATGAGAATGGTAAAAAACCCAGAGAAATGGTAGATGTCCCTGCTTATTGCAGGGGGCTGGACTGGACAATCTTTGAAGGTACCTTCAACACACATGGTTCTACAGTTCTATGATTCTATGAGACAAGGCATCAGGAAGCCTTACATTGACTTGCTGACGTGCCAGACAGAAAGGGGAACTTCATCATAATCTTTGATGTCATGGAAATGGGTAATACCTGAGACTTTTTTTGTTTCAAAGAGAGGAAAATTATGAGATAGAAGGGGTCAGTGATTTTCATCATACAGTCAGAATGTCCCTGCTATCACCTCTCAAAGCAGCATTCCCTTTCAGAAATATCTGTGTTCCTCAATATTCCTAAGTGACAGGAGTTGAGAAAGATTTCACTGCTTCAGACTCTTAAGTAGGATATAAATAGCTGCACTTCCTGTGGCATTACCTTGATTTCCAATATGCTTGTGTAAGTGCTTGTGTGCCTTTGCTGGTCTGGTTTCCCATTAACACATCTCCTCTGTAAGTTTCCCAGTAAGCAAGCTGGAAAAGCTTCCCAGTCCTTCTTTTTCTAAAACAGCAAGAAATGTGAGATGTTGCGGAGTCTGAGATGGGAATGAGATCACAGTGTTATGTTCTTGTTCAGAACATGACTTTTTTTTTTTCTGGTGCATATGTCAAATGAATCAGACAATGGTGGTGTCAGGAAGATGTATAATGCTGTCTGCAAGGCAGGGAGAGGAGACAGGAAGATGTGTTAAGCAAGACGGTATTTATGCCTTTCTCTCTCACTCAGTACAAGTACACAAGAAATATTTTAAAAAGGAAGGTAGGGTAATAGCAGGAGCAACTGGATCCCTGTTGTGCTTTTTGGAAGACTTATATGTACTGTGAAGGACAGTAAGCACAGTTAACTGGTGTGCAGGAATTGTCTCTTCCCAGGATGCTGGCAGCTGCTTTGAGTAGGTGAAGAGGTGTCTGCTTCTAGCATTACCCCATGCCCAGGTTGGTGCTCACCCAATACATGGTGTTCTACCTCCCTCAGTGTGCAGGTTGCTGCATAGACCTTCCTCCTATATGTCCCCAGACAGGTCACCTCTTCCAGGAATTTGGCCTTAGATGGTTATTTATGCCTTCTTTCCACTGGCAGGAGGAACAGGGAAGAGTCCACAAGGAAGCGAGGCAGGATACGCTGTACCTGTCATTTGTTGCTGGAAAGAAAATCCTGCTTGTGTGACAGTCACTGCAACTGTGGGTCTAGCCAGGCCCCTTACCTGCGCAAATTTGCTCTGTATCCTGTGGTACATGCCAAGGGAAAGCCAAATCCAGCTGTCCAGAAAAGACAGGTTGAGTCAATGGCTTACCAAGCAGACAGCATCCTTCCCTTTGCTGGAGAAGATGGTTGTTTTGGTTTGCTCTGACACGTTGCTTTAAAAAGCAGCATTGCCAAAGAAAAAACACGCTACATGTAAGAGAGTGAGCTGCTAATATACTGCATTTTACTAAGTCAGTGCTTGTCAGCTGAACTATGGGGACGGGGTGAGGATTATACAAAGTAAAACCCATTAGTGTAAATCACCAACTCCAATTAAAAAAAAGAATGGTTGAAGGCTTCATTCTTTTTCTCTCTTATTTCACACTGCAACTATCCTAAAGTGTATTAAAAATCCTTGTGGCACTGATAGAGTAGGCAGCTGGTATCTGGTAGAGGGTTGAGATGTTGCTGTTCCTGGAGCCTCAAGTGGCTTTGAAATTCAATGCTTCTGACCCAAGACACCACTGTTCGAAAGCAGCTGATACATGTGAGGTGGTGAAAAACAAGGCAGCAACTTGAGCTGTCTATGAACAAAGAGGGATGGCATTGCAGGTGGAGAACAAAAGGACCACAGTGGAGGGCAGCAGTTTGAGGGATGGAGTCAGGGGGAGAACATGGGGAAACCTGGAAGGGCATAAGAGACCTTAAATGGGGGTGTAATAGGACAGTGCTTATCAACACCGATGTGTTCTGTGCTGAATATTCATGATATCCATTCATATAACTCTCAGCATAACTTATTTTATAACAGTGAAAATTGACACTAAATTAACCTGTTCACACTTTTTATGGTTTCTATCTACCTACTACGTGCTACACCAGAGCACATGTATTTAAAAAGCCACTAGACATTATGTTTTCACAGCTAGATAATTGAAAGCTGTCTGCTGAATTAAAATGCTATTTTCATTCTTTTGGGTTAGATAAAGAAATTAAGCTTAAAAAAATGTGAAATAGCCCATAAGAACCCTCTCAGTTTATATATCCCTGTACTGCATTTTATATTCTAGTAATTTCTTCATTTAAAAATAAAAAAAACAACAAAACATGAATGCTTTAAAAATGTTTCATGAATCACTTACCTTTAGAAATTAAGAAGAAAAATAACTTCACCTGAAACTGTATGGTAATGAGACAATGTCTAAGTATCTGCAGTGAATTCTCCAGTCAGGCCAAGTGGCTAATGAACATCAATACTCTTTCACAGAGAGCCCTGGGATCTCTAATGGCTGTAAGTGGTCAGGGCTTCAGTTTTACATTTCAGAGTCTGGTTGGTATAATCTTGAAACAAAATCTACAGACCAGATCATGTCCTCTGTACTCTGTGTGTGTGTGTGTGTGTGTGTGTGTGTGTGTGTGTGTGTGTGTAAGCCCTTGAGCACTGCACATCTGGGATGAAATCAAAGGACTTTCAAGTGCACATGTATCCGATTTCTGGCTTGCTAGTAGCCCTTTATATGTGCTGGGTTTAATCCAGGAAAAACGAGTATTCAAAAATCACACCAGTGAAGGAAGAAAATAAAACTCCAAGTTTTATGTACTTGGATGGCATTTTTCTTTGAATATGAATGACTTAATCATAATTAGCCTTAGTGAGATGTGGGTGATGAAAGTTCAGAAATCTTCTGACAGGAAAGGCTTTGAACCTGTCCTTCTTGTGTTCTTGGTGTGTGTTTTATGCTTGTGAGAGGGCAAAGGAAAGTAAGCAATTTGCATTGTCATCAAAAAGCTGAAGTATACATTAAGGGGTCTCAAGGCTTCAGAGCAGTATTCTGTAGGGAGAAATTTTTGCAGTGCTAATCCCATCTGACCTCTGAGTACAGATTAAAATACGCAAACCTAGTGTTCCTTACAGTGTTAGTGTTCCCTGATTTGAGGATTTGCTCTATATCTGGCTTATATAGGAAATTCCCCAACTTCCTCTGAAACAAATTCCCACTTTTCTCATTCAATACAATCATAAATGTTCATTGTGGTCTCAGGCAAGATAGATATATAGATATAGCAATGCAAGCACTATACAAACACTTTCCACTCGCATTGTCCTGGAACATGTAAATGTGATTTTAGAAACTTGCTTAGAGCATTTGCTTGCAGGAGTAAACCCACTTCAACCCCTGTGCCAGATACTTCGCTAAAATTTGTTAATGTCAAATGTGAAGGAAGACTCTAGGGTCCCTCACCTTGGGAATAAGCTTTAAAATGGATCTAAGACAATAAATCATGAAGATGAGCAGTACAGACTCAGGTTTCCTCAAGCCCAAATTTTCACAGTGTCTTAAGGATGTGATTAACAGAGTGATTTTTTTGCCACCTCTTTTTTCCGTGTTTTCCCCAGATGACAGCATAGCATGCATAGGAATAGCCCATAGATCAATATGGAGGACTAAGTAAGCAAAAGACTGACTATTTGGAGAGCTAGAATGGTGATTTGATATATACCTGCCCATTAACAGCTTTCAACTCAGCCCCACAAAGCTGCTAGCTCACTTTCTCTAGGTGGAACGGGGGATTGATTCAGAAGGATAGAGGTGAGAAAGTTCATTAATTGAGATAAAGACAGTTAAAGCAAAAAGCCACACAGAAGCAAAGCAAATCAAGGAATTGCTTTACTTCCATGAGCAGGCAGGTATTCAGCCACCTCCAGGAGAGCAGGGCCCATCAACCATAATGGTGACTTGGGAAGACAAACATCATCACTCCGAGCTTCCCCCTCTTCCTTCTGCTTCTCCTCACTTTATATCCTGAGCAGGACATCAGATGGGGAGGAACATCCCTTTGGTCAGTGGGGATCAGCTGCCCCAGCTGTGTCCCCTCCCAGCTTCCTGTGCACCCCATTCTGATGGCTGGTGGGGCAGGACAAGAAGCAGAAAAGGCCTTGACCCTGTGCAAGCCCTGCTCAGAAATAACAAAAGTGTTGCAGTGTGTTATCAACACTGTGCTCAGCACAAATTCAAAACACAGCCCCATACTGGCTACTAGGAAGAAAATTATGCCTGTCCCAGACAAAACCAGCCAGCAGGTAATTAATCCCCAAGTGTCAGGCATTTTCCTGTCAGAAACTGGCCTCTCCAGGGGCAGGTAGCAGCTAAGTAGCTGCTTTTCTTTTGGACTCTGGCACACAGTGGGGAAATCAGTCAGAAGTTGGTTGTATTTTTTGGATCCTTCCATTGGTATTGTATGTTGAAATTATATGACACCATTTGCCAGTAATAAATCACTTTGCTCTCTTTTGTATGATTACATAATTAAATATCCCTTGTCATGGATATACATGGAGGGATTGACTTAGACTTGGTGGGAATTGGGGGTTTGATTTTTTGAACTTTACATTTCCTGACTCCTGTGCAAATCAAATCCAGTTGTTTAATACTGATTTGAGAAATTATTCATGAAAGAAATAGTATATGGTGAGAAATATAAATCATACTTTCAGTATATTTTCTGCCTCCATTATAATTTGCTTGTTCATTAAAAATGCATGTAGAATAGGAACAGAGAATTCAGTCTTTTCCTAATCCTTAAAAAGGTGGTGCATTGCACAAGGATACTGGTACTTACCTTTTTTGCAAGGTGTTCTGAGACGAGCATAAGGAAATTGCTGGGTGAAGCAGGGATGTGAATTCACATACGTTTCCTGCTGTCCCTGGAGCCGTGGCTGTTCTCAATGAAATACCATCACCAAAAGATGGCAGTTCCAAAGGAATACCCTTGGGCCACCCTGGATTTGACCTGCATTGGATTACTTAAAACTGGCAGTCATGTGGAAGTCGTCTATCACTGGGGCTGATGTCAGCAGGCAGCGTGGCTGCTCAGAGATCCCCCGTGCATCAAGCTCAGGGACACTGGAGCAGCTCTTGCAGCTGACCTGTCCTTGAGTACCATGGTGTCTATTAGTTTTATTGCTGCTTTGCTTGTTTGCAGTTGATTCTTGCTGCTTTCCACTGAAGTTTAATTCAGCTTGCATTTGGAAATACAAGGGAGAAAATTTGTTATTTTTATTAGAGACTGAGCTGCACTGAAGGCTGGATGACGATCCATTGTTCATGTTGTTACAAAATCCGACTAAGTAGGGAAGAAAGCACAAAAGGAGGGGAAAGTGTAATTCAGATTTGCCAAACAGCCTGAGAATGATTCAAAAATTAGCAATTTGGCACTGTTTGCTGGCGTGTTGTGAATTAAATGTATCCCACTTTTCTCTTTACATTAGTGTAATGTGTCACTTCAGTTCTGAATTACATGTCCTTCTCACACATCTTACTCCTCCTTCCGTCAATAGGCAGGACTGTATTTTACAGCCCGAGAAATGTAGGAGAAAGCATTTAATGTGGCATCAGAGACTTTCTAATTGCCAGTCTCTGAAATGTGCTCATAAGTATCTGAAGTTCACTTATTGAGTGGAGATGAATCGCTTCCAATTTACTTTTATGAATGCGAGTGGAACATTTGCAAAGAGTGGTTTCTGTTATTTACACTGCGAAATGCTTGTCAGCAGCCAACTGTAAGAGACCTGGGTGACATTTATGCTAAGTTCTCTTATGCAGTGATAGTTAAAGGAAAGGACAAAATTCAGTGTGATGCTCTGAAATGTGCTGGGTCAAGCTCTGTTTGCAGCTTTAGCTGTCACTGGCTTAATTCTGTATATTCATTTTGGGTATAAGGCTTAGAGTTAAAAGAAAAGCTTGACTATTGCAGATGAGAAAACAATATTAGTGACACTGAAGTCAATAGTATGCTTGCCATAAAGTTTGGCTAATCAAGATCATTACCTTGAGGTTGCTACTGAACTGCAGATGTGTGGCAATACTTGATGTCCGTAATCGTTTCTGATTTCCCACTCCTCTCTAGACTCCTCTGTCCCCTGTGGGGAACTTATTAAACGCTTGCATAATAGGGACTAGAATCACAGTCACTAGTGCAAGAAAATATCTTTGAGATCATATTTCATGTGCCTTCCGGGGTTTGATATAATTTCCCGATAAGAATATACCAGACGTTATCTTAGATACTGCAGCTGGTCTTGTCTCTTTCTAATTTAGTGGGATTTGAGCATGCAGACCAGAAGGGAAGACAGATTTTTTTCTGATTGCATCAATGCATACTTATTTTGAACAATTCAATCCTATTCAAAACCAGAATTCCATGTCTGTCCCAACCTAAAATTCAGATAAAATTTAGCTTATTGTTTGATGCAAGCACAGAGAACCTGTAAAACTGAAGATTTTTTGTCATTTTTCCATTGAGACATGAATGGGAGAAAGTTGTATTTTATAGTCATACACAGATTATGGCATATAACATGTATAGCCTGTTTTAAATATAACAAAAATATTATAAATATTGATTAAATCTTGTAAGTGTTAATATGCATGTGAAACCCACAAAATTATTTGCATTTTTAAATGTGGGAAAAGCACCCTCCAAATTTACAGTTAGTTTTTTTTTTCTTCTTTTAACAAACTGAAAATATACTGTCTGTTTTTCACTAACAATTTTTGAGAAAGAAATGTAGGACAAAAACCAAGCCAACTTGTGTTTTACACAACATGTATTTACATGTCACAATTGAGGAAAATTAGAAAGCAGCAAGGTCCAGAATAGCAAAAGTGTTAGGGAAGCTGATAGTGTTTTTCATTCAGGATCTCAAATGCTTGAAGGCTATTTTTGGCAGATCTGGGGTTTGCCCAAAGATTTTCAGGGTATAAATTAGCATCTATGTTGATAAAATGAAGCATCAAGAAATTAACTGCACCATGATGGCAGTCTTTAGACGGAGGAAGCACTGTAAAAACTCTCGTTTCCAAAATCCCCCAATACTCCAGGTGCAAGGATAACTTCTTTGAGGTGTTAACTTTCATATGGCATTCAGTGGGGCTGCTTCAAAGTAAATGTGTCAGATAGGGGCATTGCCACAAGGAACAGTACCCTGTTCTGTGTAGGGAACACAACGCTCATACCTGTGAAGCACCAGTATCCATTGTTTCTCTTTCCTCATCAGCATCAAAGACAACAGTGTATGTGCTTCTGACTTCCTATAGGATCAAAAGAGAATTATGTTTATTCACTTGATCAGAGGCAAGGCAGCCTATTCTCTGTGAAAGATTTCTCTTGTCGTCTGTGTCACTCACAGTCATTTATTGAAATGTCATGACTGAATGGAAGGAAGCTATAAATGATTTTGGCCACTATGTTACTTGGATAAAATAATAAAAATAATCAGTATGGGCCAAGAGTCAGGAAAGGTGAGGATCACCATTTTCTCTTGGCTTGGTGGGTTTTTTTAAAAAAATTGCCTCATAAAAGGGAGAAAAAAGGGATTGTGCCCTAAAAGTCACTGGTATGAGGTTAGCAGGTATTTCAGGTTTAGATGAAAGCAGGTCTGAATAGCAAGTCTTCTGCTTCAGGCCCATTTGCAAACACCCAGGTCCCTGTGGGCTTTGGTGAAGTCAGTCACACAGCTCCTGAAAAAAAACTGAACAGCCACAGAATTGGATCTTGGGTTACCATTTCATTCTAGAGGGGATTTGGTGGTGTCGTCAGTCCAGTGAAGCTCAATTTTTATGCCATCACTTTTTATTTGAAACTAAACTAAAACAGCTGCTTGCAATTAGCACACATAAAAGAAAAAATAACAAAACTGCAGCCTGCCCTTTGAGTGCTGCACATACTCAGTGCAAAGAGTTTTCCAAGTTCTGGTGATTTTCCCTCCCTCTGCTCTAACTAAAACATCAAAAACAATTGATCTCACTGAAGACCAAACGAAAAAAAAAAGTTTATCGGTCCCTGAATATTTCTGAAGGGCAGCAGTGACTGGTTATTGGAAGATTTAGGCTGCTCCAGATGTGGGCATGGACAGGATCTCGCTGCTGCAGAGCTGATCTAAGCATGAAGTTAAAGGGAGGCAATGGCTGCTGCTGCCCTGGGACAGGATGATGTAGAGAGCTGGTTTCTTACCAGGACTGGGATCCAGGGCAGCTGGCCCACCCTCCCATTGGGAACAGTGAACAAGGAGCTTGTAAAATACACAGACCGAATGGAAATGACCCCTATTGACTGAAACCAGCTGCATGTCAGACCTCTCACTGTCTCTCTTGATTTGCTATCTCAAATAAATGGATGTAGTAGGAGGGCTACAGAAAGAAAACAAAATAATTTATTCTCCTTGAAGTTGCACCACACTAGTAAGCCTCAGTTTTTACAGCTGAAAAAAAAAAGTTTATTCACAGATTAATGTGAATAAATCCTCCCCTTTTTTTCACTTTGAAACTCTGCAGTTTAGAAGACATACTGTAGTTTGGTTTCAGAGGTCTTTGACAAACAGACATGGTAGATTTTGTAAGGTATTAATCACATAAAACTGCTGGCTAATGGGAGCTTGGTTATTTTGCATTTCGATTCAGAAAACAAAGTTACAACAGCTTTGTTGGTGTTTTGTCTTAGACGTGCATGGTGGCTCAGCTCCATGAAAAATGTCTTAGTGAGTTTTGAAGAAACATGACACAGAGAAAGACTTGACTTATTAATGAATTTGTCCCCCTGTTTTCCCTAATAGACTCCTGGGTAACACCAGTTATTCTGAGCAATGTGAGGAGCTGCTTGCAGTAACCATGGCAGCACTTGAATTTAGGACCATTAAGGACAACAGCTGCTCCAGTCTTCCATTAGATGCCCAGGATAGGTTACTGCTATTGGTATTAGATTGCCCTCTGTTCTGAATTTAGAGGTAGAAAAGGAGGTACTTAGCCTCACTGGCACAGTCACCTATCAATTTTTGAGAAGATCAACAGGATGGGACACATGCCATGTAGTTATAGTATGATAGACTTTTTAAAGGAAACTTCTTAAAAGACATCAGTCTAGACTTCATTCTTGTGAACTGAGATACTGATGTGTTTTGCAAATACATATTTTTATTTTTTTTAAGTCTCAGTCAGCCAATTGATCATTAGTCAAAGAAGTCACCAAATTCAGATGAATAGATCTTTTAGAGTGTCTTAGTAGAATGACCTTCACAAGGTCTGAAAAAGCACATGGATATAAAAACTTGAGGATGACATTTTGAATTGAATGTTACTTCTTTTTGCTTTCCACAACCTTCTTTTCTTTCCCCGTAAGAATTTGTTTCTTTCTCACTCACAGCTGTAACACACACAGTACAGTAACAGCTTTGAACATAGAAGCCTTTACCTGTGGCCTTGCAGTGCTGCAAGAGACAGATGTTATTTCAATATAAAATAGACTGAAATACCCATCTATATGTTCTGAGTGTCCTGGCAGTCACTCTTTTTGCTTTAAAGACAGAACCAAAATGCAGTTCAGCCCAGTCATTCCTCCTCTTCTGGCATTCTTTGTCACATTGGCTTATAGGATCTTCTGACAATCATCTGTGACCCACAGATAGATATTGCAATGAGGAAGGGCTCACCTCTGTGCCTCCTGCCATTCACCTCTCTGCCTCCTACCACTGCATCTTTTTACTGACTGTCCTGTAGTGACACCTCCTACAGATGAGCTCTCTGCTATTCATTCTATCCCCTGGCTGGATAATGAAGTATGAGGTAGTTGATGGGTTATTCAAATTGTGCTGGTCTGGCATCAAGTGATACCATGCAACTACTTCCTTTCTTTTTTATTTTAACATCTTCTGCTAATTACTAGCATTAGTGAGAGTAAATCAATTGGCTTCTTTGAAAATATAAAGAGTTAAAGAGGTCTTGGGTGGCTGCCTACAGATAATATTCCATGTTGAGCAAGAAGCAGAACCATGGATGTGAAGGAGGTTTCTACTGGTTTGGAAGAAACTCTTCTAGCTGGCATGTGTGAGGCTCTACCTTTGGCACACTCTTGTAGGAGGCCAGCAATTTCAGTAGTCCAAGGGTCAGATGACACCAGCAAGGTGTCTGCATGCTGGTACAGCTCATGGCTTTGGGATGACCTTGTTATTGTGCTGGAAGGGAACTTTTATACTCTGTATTTCTGCAATATCCTTTGTACACAAAGGCCCTATTCTGCAGTCCAAAATGTTTCAACCTTTCTACTGGCCTTTAGTTGTGTTCAGGTAAAAGTGAACAAATGCCATTGATACTAAGGAAAGTTTTGCCCTGGTCAGATTCCGGGGCCCAATCCAGTGACATGCAGTGTACAAAACAGAAAGAAGTTAGCATGTGATAAAAGTACAACACACACTTGAACTTTTCAGCAAAGAAGGAGGATCAGGTTGAGGCCACCCTCATTATTTTCCCATCTTTATGATGAAAGAACAGGTTAGGTACCAGTACACCTAATCAATGCAATGTATGTTCCAATGAGTCTTTTAAATAATATCTGAAGTAAAAGCAAAACAGGCACTTCATTGCATCTTTATTTTAATCAGACTTTCATTTTTAAAAGTTGTGAGAATACAAGCTTGATGAAGGTAACCCTACTGAGCTGGCCAAGGACAGAGACAGTCATTTTTCCTCAGAAGCACAGTAGGAAATGTATAATTGTTAAATTTCAATTCAGATGTTTGTGTCTTAAAATATTTGCAGTGGAAAACTAGATTAGACCCCAAGAATATGTTCTTTCTCAAACTGAATTAAGATGACTTTTATCAAGGGAACACCACTAAATAAATCTCAAAACACAAGACAAGGCACCATTTCTGCAACAGCATTTCTGGTTGGTCAAATCACCATGTACAAATGTTGAATTTTCTGCCTTGTTCTGTTCCAGAGATTGAAGGCAGCACTGACTCATCATCCTGCCGCCATGTCGAATGGGAATATGAACACCATGGGCCACATGATGGAAATGATGAGCTCGCGACAGGACCAGACACCGCACCATCATATGCACTCACATCCTCATCAACACCAGACACTGCCACCTCATCATTCATACCCACATCAGCACCAGCATCCAGCACACCATCCTCATCCTCAGCCTCACCACCAGCAGAACCATCCCCACCACCACTCCCACTCGCACCTTCACGCACACCCGGCACACCACCAGACCTCACCGCACCCCCCGCTGCACTCGGGTGGACAAGCACAGGTAGACCTTCATGTCCTGCTGCATCACTGAGTTTTGCTGTGGGGTGGAGTTAAAGCCTGATCTCAGTATTGTTTCTTCATGCATGCGTGTCTTGTTAGATACAAGCCCCTTGGGCTGCTTGTAAATGTCTGCTAATGGAGATGGGAATGCTCAAACTTTATTTAGAAAACGGAGTGAAGCAACAACTTGTTTTGCTGCCTAATTTACTAGACATTTGTAATTTCTTACTTTATAAGGAGCTCCAAGGCTTTTCAGTGCTCTGAGCTCTGCAGATTGCCACATATCCTTTTACGGATGAGGTTTATTACAGAGATTGGCATATTATATATGTTGCTTAATATGCTTGAACCTGAGCTTCACAGGCCAAAATTTAATAAGCAGTATGAGTTTTACCTGCAGAAATACATAACAAAATCTTTAGTGAAATGAAATGGCACTGGTGTGTGTGTGTGTGTGTGTGTGTGTGTGTGTGTGTATGTGTGACTGGGGGGGTATCCAAGACTGGAGATATTAGAAGTAGTTCTAAGTAGGATACACATGTCTTAGAAAAGATTAAATGATCCAGACCCCGTGAAGAGGACAGACATCTGCATAGAATGAGAGGAAGATTATCTCTAAGTGAAGACAACTGTTGGTGCATGTTGTGGCAGGAGAAAAAAAAAAAAGGGGGTGAAGCCAATCCAAGGACAGAGATTTAAACAAAGAACGCAATTTAAACCTGTATTCATGTGACAACTCAGTAAAGGTGACCTCTGAATGAGGTGGAGGACTCAGTTTTTTGGACCAGGTGTATTGTCTTCAGCAATTTGGATAATTCTGTATTTGAACGGAATGTTTCTTGAACTAATGAGCTAGTGAGCCCAAACTTTGGAAGAGTCATTTTTAAGAGGAATTCTATTAATGTCTTAAAATGATAGGCTTCTGCATCAGGATCGCACAAGAAAAAGAAAGCTCTGGGGGCAGTTACTGTAAAAGGTCAGGTCTGGAGAGCAAAGTTAAGGAAGACAAACAGGCAGTGCATGGAATATGAAGACAAAGAGGAATGCTAGCCACAAGAAGTTCAATCTGTGAAGTATTATGCTGCTTGGAAATACCTTTCGGATAAGCTCTTAGAAAACATTAAAGAAAATAAGAGTATTTGGCTGACATCCCAGTGTCCCACAACATTAACTATTTACTAACATCTAGCTTTATTACTGCAGAGTCTGCAAACACATGGGATTTCCCTAAAGTATTTGGTAATGTAAAATGAATTGTCAGCTTTAGAGAAACAGTCTAAGTAAGAGAGGAGCAGACTCCCCTGTGAGAAGATGTCCAGAGCTTTCCTAAGTTTACTTCTGTTTTTACTTTGTGAATTCAATTCTTTTCCCATCTGTTAATTAGTTATTTTCCTTGGAGTTGTTTAAAAACCCCAATAAAAAGACATCATCTCATACCAGAGAGACCAAAAGTAACTTGATTGCTGTATTGGAGATCCCTGAGAGAGTAAGGGTAAAGTTGTGCTTAGTCAACGGAGGACTCCATGGATGACATGGGGGAAGTCACTTAACCTTCACTGAGGGGTTAAGGGGATAAACATGTTAAAACAGTTGAGGTCATCAGATCCCATGGTGTGGAGCACTGCTGTAAAGCATCCACAACACCACTTTAAATGGGTGAAAAGAAAACTACCAGGGAAGACAGCTACCATGGGGAAACAAACCTCACAGTTTTAAGGATAAGATCAGTGAGCCAATGGCCTTCATCTAGACCCACTTGAACAGGGACTTTGACTTTCTTACCCAGTTAAGACAGCTTCAACTTCTTGTGCTTTGTATTCCCTGCTAGCTAGGTACCACAAAAGACTCTCAGGCAGGCAAGAAGAGATACGGGCACATAGATAGGTGGACTGACCGGCAGCCACAAAGCTGTGTCAGGGCTACCCTGCGTCCAGCACCACACAGTCTCTGGAGCCAGGTTTGTGCAGTCAGATAAGCTTTGCCATGCACCATCTGTTGTCTGGAGGCAACAGACCCCATGGGAGACCAAGATCTTCACCTTGTCCATGGGTGTAAGTGTCACCAAGGGGATCAGACAGAGGGTGATGGGGTAGGAATACCAGGGTCAGTCACTCCCCCAGGCAGCAGAGCTCTTGCTGTGCATCTGCTCCTCTGGTGCAAAGGCAGTAGCAATTTCTGAACAGATGCATTAGAGGGGAGAAAAGAAGGACTTGCTGAATAATAACCACATAGTTATTACTTTCAAAGCTCATCCATAGTCCCCATGGTAATGGCCTCTTTGGGGATCAGATTGCTCCAGCAGACGTTAATTTTATGGTGCGATTTTCTAATTATTAACCTCCTTATACTTCTGAGCCAGATTCTTGCATTCCAAACCACCTGCCAAATGACAGCGTGGTCCATGCTGCTGTAACCAGCTTACTCCCATGCTGAGACTGGTGTTATTCCGCACCGTGCCCTTCTGTAATGTTAGAATTCATTTCATGCTTTTCAGCTACCATTTTGATACACAGGAGCCCAAGGCATTATGTTTTCATAGAACTAGTGAGTGTGTATTAGTTTTGTGGTAAATTGCAAATAACAGAAATAAATATTGGATAAAAGTAGAAACCAGCTTTTGATAGGTATCTTTCTGAGAAAGAGAGATATTTTATTCCAAGTTCTAGCTATGCTGCCTCAACTACTACAAAAATTATACTGTTATTTCTGTCTTGGTCCTCTAAAGATTTCTTTATATCAAACTTGCCAGAGTGATAGCTCAAGCGGAGTTGAGGTTTGGATGCCATTTCATTCTCTTAGCTGTCCTATGCTTGTCTTCATTATGGATATGTGATGAGCATCCTCTAAGAACACCAAAATTAATCCACATTTTTGTATTTAGTTCATTTTCTTTCTTATGTCCTAGGCAGGGAAATGAAATCCTGTTAGAGAATGGTACTTAGATGGTATTAAGATATAGTCTAACATATTTCAGAGTTAAGAGCTATCAAGTAAGAGTCAGTTAATTATCCCACATGACATTATTAGTGGAATAATGGCAGCCCTTATAATTAATATCTTCCTGAGATGGAGAGAAGATTTTGTTGTTCTGAAAATGCACTCTGACTACCCAGAGACTGCCTGGTATATTCTGAAGACGAAATTACTCACTAGTTATTCAGGAGAAAATGACCACATGAGAGGAATTTTTTAAAAAAATGTCATAGTTACTTTTTCTGCCTTTCTACCAGACTTCATGGAGAGAGTTAAGAAACAAGAAATTTTAAGCTTAATGGAATAGGAGTAAAAAGGGATAAGGAGACATAAATAACAGATCTCTAAAGTCTGGAAGGGTGTTATGTGTGAGAAAATGAAAGGTCTTTGATGAGATGTTGACATTAAAAGGTACTTCTGAGGCCTCTGCACTCAGACATACTGCTAAATAGGCAGCATGCCCGGCCCTGGTGGACAGGGAGCAGCTGGAATCCCTTGGCAGTGGTCTCCTGGCAGAAGTCAGGGGATGCTGGTGAGAATGGGGGCTGTGCCTACTGCAGCTGCCATGGACCTGGCACTCCAACCCTCAGTGCGGACAACATGTTGAAGATTTTATCAGCAAACATATGCACGCTGAAATTTTAAAAGTCAGTCATAAAATGTGGGGTGGCTTATTTATTTTTAGAAGGTTATTCTTAAAGAATGTTTTTTTTCTCCTCCTGTGAGATTCCCTGACAGTGCAACATAAAGCTGGGAATAAATTTGGCTTTATGCAAAAAGCGTTATCAGATGTACAGAATAATTACACATAAAATTGCCACTGTAATTGCCACTAGTCAGCTGGGGGAGGGAGCAAACTAGATTCTAGACAGAAAAGCCACCTTAACTTCGCAAGACTCAAGACGATAGTATCATTTTAATTGAGACAGACAGAGGTGTTAGGCAAACACATTAATTGAGGCAATTGAAATTCAGGGCTCAGTCTGACAAAGCACCGAGTACGTCCACTCCCTGGAGTCATAAGGAAGCACCTTGGAGGTTTGGGCCTTTGCCAGAACAAGAGGGTTAATTTTGAGTCAACAATTCAAGTTTCCAGACTGTTCCAGACTGTACAGGAGTGGCAGCAGCAATGTGAGAAGCAGAGGGAGAGAGAGGGTGTCTCCAGAGCCCCATAGCCTGGGTGCAACAGAGAGGCAGGAATATAGTCCAAAAGCCCGTTCCCAAGCAGTCAAACATTAAATCTGATGCTGGCTCCTGACAGGGACATGGGAACATTCTGTCTGCCCAGAAGTCAGTTGGAGAATAGTTTACATGGCACTGCCCCCACTATGCACCTCTTCTGTAATACTGTGGGCCAGTTACTCTCAGGAGCAAGATCAATACTCCTCTGCACTTGAAAAAGCACAAATACGTATTTTTTCCTATAGTTTTGTAGCGGTGGACTGGATGTTGTGTTCTTCTAATCTCAAAGCCAAGGATAAATTGAATTTTAAAAAGTATAGCGTCCACAGCACAGAGGTCAAATGGAAACTAATAAGAGGAATATTCTTTATCTATGCAGTGCAGGGACATCAAAACACAGGTTCAACCTAAACTCTTTCTTTGCCCAAGGGACAATGAGGTCTGTTGCCCTTGTGCGATCCCAGCCTACAGCTTCCAGCTCCATGCAGGCACCAAGAGTTCTGCAGCTCTCATCTCCAAAGATGGCAATTATTGAGGTGGAGATGGTGAAGCTTGGGAAATAGAAATGGCCTAAAATTTTGGAGGCAATTGGGGGCCAAAGGGAGAAAGAGAGACACAGAAATTAGACCACTACAGGCCTCTGCTTTGATTAAAAGAGATCCTGAGGGAAGTTGGACATTTCGAGTTTGAAAGAGGTGGTAGCAGAGAATGCATCTAAGTGAATATTTTTAAGAACTAACTTAAGGGAGAAAAAAGCTTCAGAGTATCATTTCAAAAAAATCTCCTTTGACCATGGCAAGGGTTTGCCAGCAGCTGCTTTCAGTGCACCTGGTGCAGCTTTTGACTTGAACCTATTGCAGACCTTGCTGGGGAGCAGGCAGAGTGTGTGACATATCCCTTCCCATTTCAGCATCCCCCTCTGTAACTTTCCCCTCTCGTCAGCCCCTGAAAAAGGTCTTCTTGCCCTGCAGGTTTCGCCGGCGGCGCAGCAGATGCAGCCCACGCAGACAGTACAGCCACCACAGCCGACCGGAGGTCGCCGGAGGAGGGTGGTGGACG
This sequence comes from Cinclus cinclus, assembly GCF_963662255.1. NCBI lineage: Eukaryota > Metazoa > Chordata > Aves > Passeriformes > Cinclidae > Cinclus > Cinclus cinclus. The sequence goes on from NC_085046.1 coordinate 34,051,523, forward strand.
AAGACCCAGATGAGAGGAGGCGGAAATTTCTGGAAAGGAACCGAGCCGCTGCCACGCGCTGCAGACAGAAGAGGAAGGTCTGGGTGATGTCACTGGAAAAGAAAGCAGAAGAGCTCACCCAGACAAACATGCAGCTTCAGGTGCGAGCCACTGTCTGTGCCCCTGAAGACACAGAGGGGCTCTTTGTGCTTGACTGATGGTGCCTTTGGGGCTGCCCCCGCACAGTCAGCTCCTAGCAGAGCTCAGGCATAATCAGTCTGTTAATCAAGATGTGTGTGCTTCAATTAAAGAAATAATTACATTTTAGTGGGATAAGCCAGGAAAAAGATGTCTTGGGATTTAGAAACCTTCACTAGATGGAGTTGTATTTATTTTCTTTCCTTGTCACTGCTTTTTGTGGGGAATTTTTGAAGTGCCATTAACATGTATGTATGAAATTTCTTCGGAGCAGGGCATGTAGTTAAACCCTCATCCAAAGCCAGCAAGATAGAATCACAAATCGAACAGTCTATCAGTGAGGAAAATGAACTGGATAGATGAAAATACCACGAATATGATAATAAAAGCTTTTCTTACAGTGCTGTCCTTGTTATGGTAGGCACAGTACTTCTGCTTCATGCAGAGGTGTGTCTGTGTGCTGCCAAGGGCAGAAAACCATTTGCAGACTTGCACTCCTCCAAAACATTCTCTCACAAAACTCAAGAGGTGTGAAGAGCACCCAGACAGTGGCTGCAGCTGAGCTGTAGGTGACAGCAGTTCTGCCCCCATGCCCCTGAGCACGGCAACGTGGCCTTTGCCCCATGGGTCTGACCCTTGGCCTCATGCAGAGAGCCCCAGTATTTCCTGAGTAGACTGAAACATTACCTTACGTATCTCTGGTGCTGTGAAGTTAGTCCATTTGTCAGACCGCCTTCAGAGGTTACAAAATAATGTCACTGACAAACGTTAACATAAACCCGGCACACAAGCACCTGAATGCTGTTTTTGCTCGGTTCTTTCAAAGTGTTCTTGGGTTTAAGCTTTGCGGAATAGCCTGGTTTAAGCTTTATTGCTAACCAAAGTCTCTCTTTCTTCTCTAGAATGAGGTTTCCATGCTGAAAAATGAGGTAGCACAGCTGAAACAGTTATTGTTAACACATAAAGACTGTCCGATAACAGCTATGCAGAAAGAATCACAAGGATATCTAAGTAAGTAGCTGGTATGTTTGCACTGTTTCCACACTCCTCACAGGAAGGCAAACCTTCCAATTCTTCCCTCCAGAACCCCTTCTTGGTCATATTATCATTTGAATCTGTCTTCTCAAACATCATCCAAGCCATCCAATCTCCTGCCCTTATTTATCCAGCCCCGCTCAAAACCAAAAAGCCCCGGGTTGCATCCCACACAGCAGAGCTAGTCTCCCCACCCCTCCTTTCGGCAAGGAAATGCACACGGATGGACACTCACTCCCCTGTGGAGGATCCTGCTTGAACTCACAGCTCCAAACCTGCAAGAGTCCTCCTGGGCACGGTGCTGCCAGAACCTTAAAATAACTCTCAAAAGGAAAGTTAAAAAGGAAAACATTACAGTCCCCTCCAGCAAAAATGGTACTGTGCTCTGACAGTGGCACAGACCAGTCCTGGCGCAGGTTTTCAAGGTTTGTTAACTCTTTTTTTAACTCTCATCTTTCTTTCTTTCTTTTTTCCCCAATAATCTCAGCTAACAGAGACATTTAATCAATCTTTTCTAGGTGATGCACTTTGTGAGTGTGGTAATTTACAGACAAATTCTCTGTTTCGTTATGGAATAATTCAGAAGAGCCTGAGAGCTTGCTAGATTGTGACATTGTCTTAAAATAGAGCCCATTTCTGTCTCCTCTGCATCACTATGCATCTGTCTCTTTAACAGTACTCAAAGCAAAAAATACATAATTGCATTACATGCCTATCAGCTGTTGCTCAGATTAGATTTTCTGTGCTGCAGTGCACTGCACTCTAATTTTGATTCCTGCTGGAACAAATAAAGCATTTAAGCATCCCGACTGCTTTTAAAGACCTCAATATATCAGACTTTATCCCAACATTAGTTTCAGGTATTAAGGTCTTGGACTTTTTTCAAGGTTCAATCAATTCTTGAAGTCAGGTTGATATCAGAGAAGCTGGCTTGAAAAAAATAACGAAAATTAAAACAATCTTAAGACAGAGAGTTTTGGATAACTGTAATTATATTTTATAATCCTGGGACTTCTGCATGCTTCAGGTCATCAGTACTTCCAAGAATATCACCCAGCCTAGGTTTTTTACTCAGATGGAAAAATGAATGTGTGTTGTCTCTGTGCCCTCATTCCCTTCCCAGGTCCTGAGAGCAGTCCTCCTGCAAGCCCAGTCCCAGCTTGCTCCCAGCAGCAAGTTATCCAGCACAACACCATAACAACCTCCTCCTCTGTCAGTGACGTCGTGGGAAGCTCCACTCTCACCCAGCTCGCCAGCCACAGAACAGACATCAACCCCATCCTTTAAAAGTGGTTGATCAGAAACTGCTGGGGGAGTGTGGTACCGTATCAAAGCATCCTCTATGCTAAGGACATTTGCAACCATAACTCAAGCCTGGAAGACCCCTCAGTTCTTGAAAGACTCTGCCTGTTCATTTTTATAGTTATTAAAATGTCTTTTATACTTAGTTACATGAAAGGGAGTTAAACAATTAATATGCTATCAGCTTGAGAAATGCTTTGGTGCTTTCTCCATTTTTTTGGTACCAGTTACTTGTTTATAAACCTAACTGTTTCTGTACATAGTCATGTTTCCTTCTCAGCAGTCTAGCCTGCAGCCTCCGAAATACAAAGTTGTGTTAAACTGCAGCTTGTTAGCCAGTGTGAGGCATGAAAAATATTAAACAGAGTCAAACATAGGTAACTAGGAGTAATTAGGCTATAAATACAGAGCGAGGACATCTGCTGACAGCATAATAAAAAAGAGCTAGCATTGTGCTATCACCAGACCATGTCCTGCCTTCAGAGCCTCTTTCAGAGCAGTTATAGAGGATGTGGCTTCAGGACAAAATCAAGCCCAAATAGCATGCTCTTTCGTCTAGCCCTCCCCCTTCTCTCTCTCCTACCCTGGCCTTTTTCTCCTCCAGTTATTCTCACACCTTGCTTTTCCCTTCCCTTTTCATTTCCCAGCCTTTTTTCTTCCTCGCTTTTTTTTTTTTTTTGCCTTTTTTTTTTCATTCCAAGGCTTTCCCGCTTCCCTCTTTTTCTCAAAGAATGGTAATGAACAGGCAAAACTTCAAGCCCACCTAAAAACTGTCGGCACGGCTGCTGTTTTCACTAGCTCTTCACCCGCAGTTGGGCTGCGCCAAGCATTTGGCTTTTAAAAACTACAAATGCTCCTGATTTAGTGTTTTTAATAAATAGGGAAAAGTGAAAGCAGTGCAGCCGCAGGTGAAGCAGGATGGTGATCCAGCTGTGTTGATGCTAGCAACCCTGTAAGCTTCTGTGGGGCAGCACAGGCATAGCAAGCAACACCTGAGAGTCACAGCAATTTTTTGCACTGACAGTCATTAATGTAGGAAAATCCGTGTAGTATATAATAGTTTGGAAAAGTTCTGTTCCCTAACCTGGCTGCGTTGTTCTAGCAATGAAAGCTAACAGCCTCAGGCTTCATGGGCAATAAATGAGAAATAAATCAGTGTAATGGTTCTGACCAGTTGGAAAAACGCCATTTTTAATTCCCAGGGAAAGACCTGCTCTCTGCAGGCATTCCTTTAAATGCTCACAGGCTGATCCCAAGCTGGCAGACAGCAGTGTAGCTTCACTGACTTTAATGGCACTTAACACCCGCTTACTGCGGGTAAGGGATTGTTCTTTAGGACACTAAATAATTTCTAGAAGGCACGCAGCAGCTAAAAAATGCTGCAAGAATGCCAAGTCCCACACTTGGGATAAAAAACAGTCCTGCAGAGAGGGTCTGGAAAAGAGCCTTATGCCACAATTAAGGTTTTTGTTTGGATTCTGAGCCTGCCCCTCAGCACAACTGATTTGCATCCCCGAGTGGTCCCAGTGATTGATGGGAAAATCAGACAGAGATGATGCCAGTTAATTATTCTGCCTTGCTGTATATTGGGACCTGATTTTGCTCTCAAATGTGTCAGCAGCAAAACCTCCCCCTCTTCACCTAGGGAGCAGGCTCCGAGCTGGTGAAAAATGGTCAAACATTTTGAGCTGCATCATTAATAGCAAAATTCACATTATTCCCAGCAAATCCTTTAGCCCCGAACACATTTTGTTCTGAAGAAAAGCTCCCTTCCTCAAAGACTATGTCTTTGGTCTTTGGAGGAGTCATGGGTTTCAAAAGGGTGGGTCTTCTCCATGTGGGAGGGAAAGTGAAACAACTGAAGTGTGAGGAGGCACTGTAAGGAGCAGGGCCTGTCTGGAAGGGAAAACAAATTTCTGAGCATCATTCATTGCTGAATTAGTTCTTATCTTGGTGACTAACTTTTTATCAGTATTCTTTTCTTTAACAGCTCGCTTTCCATTTATGCAAATACATTCAAAAGAAGGAGATTTTTAATGTACAGTGTAAATCTAGACTTGATGATATAGTCTAAGAACCAAAAAAAAAATTATGAAAAAATACAAATGTAAAGGATTTTCTATTATATTTTAGACAAACATATACTTTTAAAGTGTTTTAAATAATGAATCTATAATTTTTTTTAATCTCCAGTTGTAATAGCTAAATGGTTTTGCTTCATCATGGCTCCCAAGAGAACTTTTTTCAAATATGCAGTTGAGAAAAATGTTTCAGCTGAGTATCCGCTATGTAAAAAACCCAAATAAGCATTTCCCTTACATCTGAATTTGATCATTCACCATCAAAAAGGAAATGCCATTGCAAGGTTAATTTTAAAAAATTCTTTCCCTCTATATGGGTAGCACTTAAATACATTAAAAAATAAAAATCAAAGTTATTGGTAATATTAGAATACCCAGTTGAGCTACACTGCACTAGAATTACAGTTTAGCTTCATTTTATTCAGTCTCTTCAATTAAAATATTTAGCTGTTAAAATGAAAGCCTCTACATTAAAAAGAAAAAAAAAAAGGAAAAAATACAAAAACCTTGCTAAGTTTTGTTAAGTTCAGCAACTTGACAGTTTGACTGATGTGTATTATATATAGCTCAATTATTTCTTTTTTTAATGCTAACTAGGCAAGCCAACCACACATGTTGGCCTAAATGTGTAATTACAATGAAATGTCTCCTCTCTATACTATTGGCCTTTAGGTATAATCCTTGCTAGTGATGTGGAAATAAGTAAAGGATGAAAAGCTATTTGCTATTGCTTCTTGTAACTCTGTCGCAGGTTCACAGGCCAAGAAACATGCAGCATATTTATATCGGCTGTATCATCAGGAAAAAGACCAACCGTATCAGGCACCTTATATTATTGATCAGATTTGCTTCCACATTAAAATGCTCTTGTTTTCCAGGGGAGTGATCCTGCAGCCTTTTCTCAAGCTGCTGGTCCAACTGGGCACTGGAGGCTGCCTGAGCAAGGGTTGCGGGAGAAGCCCCAGCCCTCCGTCTCCAGGATGTCCCTCTGCCATGTGGTCAGTGGCAGCAGCAGACCTCTTCCTAAGCATGTCACTCCAAATGCACTTCCTGGGCTCTTTCCACCAAGGAGGAACCCTGCTTTTCCACGAGCTACTTCTGGAGACTGCTCCGCTTTCCTCTTGCCCAGCCAGTCCAGCCTGTTGCAGGGCTCACCAGGCTCTGTGCCCTATCCCACTGCCAGCAAAGGACAACTCGGACCACTTCCATCGTCCGCTCTCCAGGGCACTCGCAGTGTGGTGAGCCTTGGCCAGTGCCTTGTTCAGGAGGAGGTGCTAACCATGCAATAGACAGCATCTTGTGGGTGTGACATTGGAAGCAGGTTGGAAATCTCAGCCATAGAGAACTGCAATACTTTGATCAGAAAGAAATGATGCTGCGATCCAGCTCTGGCACCCCCAGCCCCCCTTCCCCAAGTCAATTAATGCAAGCCATATTCATAACGCCGCCTGTGGGAGACAAGTAGTTTGTGTGCTGTCATGGTGTGTTTCATAAGGACAACGACGATGATGATGATGATTTATGGAGAATTTCATGCTGTTGGGAGTTAATTCCTGCTATGAAGCTAAATGTCTGCTGCCCATATTCTGAATAGTGGAAAGTCAATGGTTCAGTGCCTCAGTGCGTGTGGATTTAGTGTTAATGACTCAGTCCTGTTAACTAACAAGCCAGCTATAACTGTTGTGAAATGCCCAACTTTTGAGGATTCATATTTTTTTAAGCAACAATATTTAGTGTTGAAAACTAGCCTTTTAGTTTAGGCAAAATATGCTTTTTAGCAGCTAATACCTTTTTTTAAAAAAAAGCGTATAGAGTGAATTTATGAAAATTCATGAGGACCAAAGCAATTTTAAAACAGGAATCTATTAATTTAGTATTCACATAGAATTTTATAAAGTATTTATTAATAAATGTTATTTTAACACATTCCATTTGAACAGTATTCTTGTACAGAATCTGTTTTTTGGTTTTTTTTAACGTTACAATATTAGTTTTGCAATAAACTACTCTATGTGTTTGTGCATCTTAATCTTTCAGGGTCTCAAGCAGAAGTCATCCATCTAAGATGGATAAGTTTGCTGAGGTCAGTTGTACAGAAATTCCTAGAATTAAATGTTTTCCTTAAAGCAGCATCTGCTTTTTTTTTTTCTTTTTTTTTCTTTTGCAACAATGAAACAAATTATTAACCTTCAGTTGTTTCCTTTGTTTTGCAAAATGTGATTTCTCGTTTTAGAAAGCATGAGACAACGTATAACTGGAAAGCCTGTCTTTTTTTTTTTTCTGCTTTTTGTTTAAGGCTGATTTTATACATTGCCACAGAAGATCTAACCCCATCCTCATTTCTTGTCAAGTATCACTTAGTGAGTTGCACTATACTGCCTTATCATTGCCTCTTCAGTCCTCTTACTAAGCAGTGTTCCTTAGATTTAGACCATTGAAGCTCCATTATACATCGGAGAAATTATTGGAGGGGGAAGAAGAGAAAAAAATTGATCTGTAGACATAAACCCTAAACTGTGCCTATAAAACAAAACCAGTTACAACTAATTAGTATCTTACTTCTACATTTCAATTATTTATATTCTTTTAAAATTGCACTTTAGCTCTTGCTCTCTTTCTTGCTCTCCCTTGTTGAATCATTTATAAATACTCTTGTAAAATTTTTGCACCAGATACATTTATATGCTTTCACTGGTGGCATATCTACAACTTGTCTCTCACACCTGCCTGAGTGGAGAAACTGAGACCAGCCAGTCTGCAGTGTGACCTAGAGTTTACACCCTCTTCATGACAGCATATAAATGTTTTATTATGCAATGTGTGTTATGTGAGGCGACATCTAAGCTACATTAATAATCTCTCATCCCAAGAACCAAAGTGTCCTGTATATCATAAGGTCAGGAGACTGGCTCTGTTGTGCATTGTGATGCACTTTGACTGTTGTCCAACTCACAGTAGCTGCAAAGCTGCAGTGGTAACAGTGGCCATACTATGTATTAGAGTTCTGAATCAATAAAATATGTTGCCTTATAACTTGACTAGGGACAGCACCTTTAAAAAGAAAAAAAAAAAAAAAAAAAGAAGAGACAAAAAGCTTCTAAGGACAAATAAAAGCAATAAAAATCTCAAGCAATTTGAACACCAAAAAAAAAAAAAGTTCAATTTTTTGACATCTGAAATTATCATCTTACTGCATAGACAAAAGAGACTGTTTACATCCATAACCTCTTTTTGTTTTTTTTTAATTTTTTTTCCAGAGCTTACAGTTATCTCAGTTTTATCAGTGGCTTTACACTTAAGAGCTAAATTTCTTACCATTATTGGTTTTCCATAGCTTTCAAAACGACTTTATATCAAATCCTAAACTGCACGAGGCCAAAAATGTCAGTGTTCACACACACTCAGAGACAAGATTGATTCTCTAAGTGGAAATCTGATCCTTTCCCAGGCTTTCCTTGGACTGGAATCAATAACTGCAACTCATATTAAGACCAATGTGTAATACCTGGGATTCAGGATCTCCATTTCTGCATTTTTGCAAGTTAAATGCTAGTGTTGCTGGGTTTCACCTGGTGGAACTGTTCACAAAGCCCATGGTCAGAGCCTGCCATCTGATGCCGTGAGGGTCTTAGGCCCAAGTATCCTTCTTGAATAAAAATCCACATGACAGCCTTCTGAATGAAGACTGAAAGCTCCTTCTGGCTTTGCAGAAACTGCAGCAGTGTCCTAGGGCGAGGGAGGAGGGAGAAGGGAGAATTGATTGGGCATTTCAAGGGAAATGTTTTCCTTGCTGGAATCTAGGAAATGTCAGAGAAATATTTTCTCCACCCCACAGAGCTGAGATTGCAAGGAGTTCCCTGACAGAGATCACCTTAGCATGCTTCCACAAGACAAACTACTTTGCACGAAAGGTGTATTTGCTCTTCTGAGTAAGAACAATTGCCACTGAGAGTTTTGCCAAGGACTTTATCACTGGGACCCAAGTATTTCCCAGCCCATGGCCGTGAGCTCTGTATTCCTCTCTCTGTAGCACCTCTCTTCAAACACTGGGTAGCACTCATCAGTGAACATTGCTTCTTTGGACTATTGCCATTGTCCTGGTTTTAAGGAACTTTTAGCACTGCTTGGAGTAAGCCTAAACTATCGAAGTTTATATATAAATATATATATATATTATATTAAAAAAAGGTGCTGTCACAGTAAGTTTTGGGCTTGAGGTTGTTTGTATTGTATGCAAAGGTTTTGTGTTTGTATGTCTGTTTGTTTTATTCTGTAAAGCAACCACCTTCCTTACTGGAGGGAGATACATTTTTTTTTTTGGTACACAAATGTAAATACTTGCTGCAGCATTTAATATGTTTAATTTTATGTTAAGCTTTCTGTTGCATTGTGAATCCATTATTGTTACAAATGGACAATGAGTTCATTGAGACTGTTCAACTAGGTCAGATTTTTACATCTCTTTCTAGCTAGAAGAGAAAGGATTTTTGTGCATTTGTACAAATGTTAATAATATCACTGCAATTCCAGTATAATAAAGCACTCAAATACAAATAATTCCAATGGTTTGTCTGTATCTATACTCCAGGCATTTCACCATATGTATAACTCCTGCAATTAAACCAAGCTACTCTTCACTGATTTCTGTTATGACCTACAACCAACCCCTCATCTCCCTCCAAACTGGAGGAGGACCATGGTGCAGGGCACACTCCTGCCTGGTGGCAGGAGCAAGGTGCTGTGCAGACCTTGTGGCTCACCATTGTCCTCCAAGACAGCCGAGGTGACTTGGTAAGAACAAGTTCTCTGAACTTCTTCCAAGCAGGGAGGCTGCAAAGCCTCACACAAAAAGACTTACGTGGTGGAGCCTGACATGAGGCCTCCACATAAGGATGAGACAAGCTGTTACTTTACTTTTCCTTGCAGCTGGAGTGTGCCTGTATCAAAATACACTCCATGCTTGTTATCCCGCCAACCTCTCCTCTTGCCAAAAGCTGCCTGGAAATGGATTTCCTGCTGGGCTAATTAGCTCTAATTGTGATGCCCCTGTTATCTTGCCAACCTCATTTCTCACTATAAATTGGTCCAATAGAGACCTTGGCACAATAATGCATAAACTGTAATCTAAAGTTAGTTGGGATGAACCCATCTCTCCAGTGGGAATTAGATTAGCTGTTGATTAATGCAACTTGATGTCTTGCTGGCAGTCCCAGAGTGAGGGCCTGACCCAAGTGGTGCAGCCTCAGTGACAAGGACCAGCCTGCCTGCAAGTGCTCTGTGCTGGTGTCACACTGCAGAATATTGGCCCCATGCAGTGTGACCGTGCTGCTCCCTTGGGGGCCCTGGCACAGACACAGCTTCTGCTGCTCTCCCCCCGGTTTTTAAAAGGCTAAATCTGGCCAAGAGCATTCACCCTCCTAAAATGGCTAGGAAAAAGGCAGAGCCATGCCCCCGTTCCCATCCTCCACTTGTAAAAGCTGGAAGATGGGGCAGTGGGTGCACATGGCTCCCTCTTTAAGGGGGTACAGCAGACGTTTTCCCCAAACATCAAGGCATGGCAGTAGGTGGATCCTTTTCTGAGGTGATATACTCCTGCACTCCCTTTAAAGCAGGGATGTTATGCTACTGCTTAACATACATTTATACAGCAGGGCTCTTGCTCTGGTGCCAAATACTGAAAGAGGATCATCATATCTGCAAAAATAGGTGCCCCTCATGAAGACATATCACAGGATAACTTTATTGTCCACAGTTATATTTACACCTGGCAGTATGAGCTAAACAAGATGTATTCTGGCTGAGGTAACACTGCCCTTTACAGCTGATTCATGGTTTCCCAAACCTGATCGTAGTATTTGTTCTTCTTCCAAGCAGTCCACTGTTACTATTGCTCTCTCCAGGCTGCTCTGGACATCATAACAAAGTTATTATTAGCATGAAAATGAATCAGTGCGAGCACTCACTCTTCTCCCTTGCAGGGATGCAGCCAGAACTAGACTAAGCTGAGGACACTGCATCAACAAGAAGGTTGCCTCAGCTTATACTGGTTAAGGCAGTGGTACAGAAAGACTTCTTCCCTCTGTCACACCAGCCTCTTGAGTTCTGGCTGGACCCACTTAGCTCCTCAAGTGTCCCAGCTTCTTCCTGAACCCAGGCTGCAGCCTACTTGCTATAAGTGCAATCAAAACTAATGGCAATGCAGCACAGAGTTCAAGTAGGGATGATGAGCGAGTACAGAGGACACTATAGGTACCCAAGGACGTTGTCAAAAACCATGGAAGCATAACAGAGCAACAACAGCAATTTGGAGAAAGCAAACACCTCCTTAAAAAAGGCAAATGGATCTAGGGGAGGATGGTGAACCCCCATGAGCCCAGATGTAAACAGACACAAGAGCTGAGAAATTGGAATTGAACTGGTGCTAGAGAAACCCTTCTGCAGGAGGATGGAAAAACATAGCAGACACAAGTGCATTTTTGTTTAAAAAAGTGTTTAGAAATACTGGGATAGAGGGAACACTGGATATGCAAGGATGCAAAGCTCTTCACTATCACACTGACTCAGCATAAAAGAGACAAAGCATGTCTGACCTCCTTTTGGAGAATCTCTCTACATGCAGCTAGTGGGGAATCTTCCCACATGCAGCCCTTGGGGACAGGCTCAGAAATTATGTGCTTGGTTAGGTCCCCTCATTAGCAACACTTTCTCTACCCACAGCTCTGGCAAAGGCTTTCAGGAGAGACCTACCTCTCAGCATTCCCTGCCCATCTGGAGTCACAGTCTAGCTGGAGGCAGGCAATGGATTTTTTTCTTCTCCACAATAGCTACTGGCTGCTGAGGGCCCACTACAGGAGACTCCAGCTCCAGGACTACCCCCAGAATTAACCTGCTACACCTACTTTCTTTACACTTTACTCACAGGCATTTGTGAGCCTACCCACAGGGCATAAGCACAAGATAAATAATAAAAATTTATTGAGAACTTTTTTCTAGGGAGTCAAAAAATTAATCAAGTATCAGAAAGGAAGGATCAAAGTTAAACCAGAACCACCACTACCATTTAGGTCAGAGCCAACAATTAATGGTCTGGGACTATTTGCTCAATTCTTTGGTCTGCTTTGTTATAGCAATTGCCCTAACTAATTTTTTTTTTTTTTTTTGCTTCCAAGCTGCTGTGCTGCAACAGGGACATTTGTTTTAGTGGCTCTAAGAAGGGCATTAGTGCTGCCATGTGCTTAAAGGTCTCTTTCTACAGCATTCTTGAGCACTGTTTTTCCTCCAGCCTGCTCTATTCTCCAGCAATACAATGCCACAGTATGAGAACGACCCAGCAAAGCTGATAAAATATTTAAGACGCGTGTTCTGATTGTGTTAGGTAAGCAAATACCACAAGAGCCCAACCATTAGTGAACCTGATCAGCCCAATCCCCCAGGACCTGCCAGCAGAGCAAGCCAGAGCAGTCTGAACTGGAAGCAATGAGGCAGCTGCCTTTCCCAAAAGAGAGGGAAGCTTGAAGGTGTATTTTGCAGAGATGAGGAATCTGCAAGCTGTGGGTCCTGCTCTAAAAGCAAGAAAAAGAGACATACAGGTATATAGATTGGCAGACATAGATTCTGTAGATACATATAGATATAGACATATAGATGCAGACAGCAGAGATGTGTGCCTGTGTATGTGTGTATACAGCAGGTCAGCAGGTGTTTTCACAGGGCATTGCATTCAGCTGACAGCAAGTCAACTTAAAAGAAAGAAAAATATTTGACATAACTGGCCAGTTCATGTAGGAAATTGAGTCGAGAAAAAAATAAATAAAGGCAGAAACTGATTAGTTTAAATTTGGGGCCCTCTGGATTATAATGGATCCCATAGGAAGCCAGGAGGCTTTGTATGGAAGGACTCTATATCCTCCTTGCACTTTCCCTTTTGTTCCACTAATAATTTTCATTCTGTGTTATATGGTGGTTGATCCAATTCCAGCTTAGTAGAAGAGATTTTCTTAGCTTCAAGAAGCTGTGCTACAAAGACAACACATAGCCATGGGTAAGAAAAAGGAACTGCCTGCAGAGAGACATGGATTTGGACTCCGGTTACACTGGGTTGTGTAGGGTATCACAACACCAGCCGTTGTTTTGACTTGGGTTTTTTGTTGTTGGCATTTTGCTGTGGCTGCTCCCTGTACTTTGATCTATATGTTAAATTGTCAGAATTAAAGTTTAAGTCAGGCAGTTTTCACAAGCTGAATGGGGAGGATTGCAAAAGTGGTGGTTTTGCTACCAATGTCCTTCTGCAATGGTGCCTGCCTTTAGAGGCAAGGTTTTATCATTCAGATGGAGTACGTGCAACCTGCACAGACTGACACCCCCTTGGGTTCCTAATTCCTGCAACCCTAAACTCATCCCCCAGAACAGCTGAGGGACTATCAGCCTTTGTAAAGGAGTTTATGCTACCTCTTTGTGGTAGTACTTTTTGTGGGATGAGGTGAAGGGGCTGGGGGGACACTCAGCCCCACAACTCCACAGCAATACAATGTGGTAACATCCTGTCCATGCTGGTAGCAAGGTTTGCAGGGCTCCCACTGTACTGACACACTTGGCACTGGCACTGCAGGTGACTCCTGCCGCTACATTGCAAAAGCTGAACTAAACCAATGCCCCGCAGTCTGACTGTGCCTCAAGCCAATCTTGACTGACTAAAACTAGGGAAAACACAGTGGAAAAGTATTTATCACGTTGTCAGTGTAGCTAACTGGTGTGGAAAACCATGCAGCCCACTGTGTGCAGAGCTTGGCAAAGGCAGGAAGGACAGTGCGTAGGTGGGTGGGCAGGGAGTGAGCAGAGAAAGGAAAGATGGCCAAAATGTTTGTGATTTGCTGCATGGTGAAGCTGTACTCCTGGGCTGTGCCTAGGGCACCAGACGGAAACTTAACTGGGATGGTGTCTGTATCTTCTTGTGCCATTAGTGGCAGTGTTTCTGCCCCACTGTTCCTGTGAGGTGTCTATACTGAGCCATCACCAAGGCTTTACCCAGAGTTGTCCTCCCCCTACAAAGCCCATGTAGCTTTAAAATGTGATCTGCTCTCTGGCCTCAAAGAGTCAGCAATCCTCACATTGCAGAGACAGGGAAACCCAAGCTACTGATTACAGTGTGATTTTAAATTCTGGATTTCCAGAGCAGGACTCACATTTTAATTGATTAGAAAGACCTTCACGCATATCTCCATGACAGCAATTTCCTCTGTCATGTTATGCCTCATGTCACTCCAGGAGAACTGTATAAAGATCCTTTTAAGCAGCAGCAAAAAGAGGTACCATCTTGATCTGCTCACAAAAACATTTCTGCTTTCCTTGCAAGCCATGCTGAGCAAGGGGACCATGGAGGGCTTAACCCTGTCAAGGAACAGTGCCACAGAAGGAAGCACGACATCCACACCCCTGGCACTCACAGCTTGTTTCTGGGATGGGATGAGAAAGGCCATGTTTTTCCCAATGAGAAATTAAGACCCTTTGGCTTGCTGAAGCCATAGAAAAAGTCAGGAAAAAGGCAGACCCTTTTCCAGGAAAACTCTACTTCTAATGTGGTATGAGAGCAGTAGGAACCCATCAGAGCTGCAAAGCAGAGCTACATCACTGCTGCTGGACTAATCGGAGCCAGCAGTTGGGAGGGAAAGCCAAGGACAGCTTTTAAATGCACACGGCAGAGAGAGGAATGAAAAATATTAATTTTAAACGGATCGACACTGGCCTTGGAACTAGGCAGGCAAACATCCAAACCTGTCAGGAGGGAGTAATGAGGGCTTTTAAATTAGATGTGATCACCTATCTGCGGCTGTACAGAGTGTTTGCTGTGTATCCCTCATACCTTAGGGAGAACCCAGACATGTGAGGTTACAACTGGGCTGTCTGTCTATGGGCTCTTTCATCTGAAAGTTTCAAGTGCTTCTCGGGCTTTAATTTAGTGCCTTAATTACTCAGGGATTTAGGTAAATATAATTGTCTTCATTATTCCCAGCAGTACACAGAGAGGAATGGACTGACAGAGAAATCAGAAAGTGTGAGTACACCCCCCACTTTCCTACCCCCCCCCCCCCTTTCCTGCTCTTGCCAACAGCCCGTACATCAGGGCCAGGAGACTGCAGGCAGGCAAAACTTTACCTGCTGAAGGCGTATCCATGCAGTCCTCCCTAAGAACTGTAATCCTTGCCCTCAAGGAGAAATTAGCTGTTTTGCTCTCCATAGGTCTTCTTCAAAGCTCTAGCCAAGCTCATCCTCATTAGGAGGCCATTAAAACACCGATGTTCTTCACATTACGATTTCCTCTTGGATTAGATGGGAAGATTTTTATACACTGTAAAAAGATTCTCCGGTTCTGACATCTCCTTTTTTATTTGCTCAGACCAAAAGCTTGCAAGGAACAGGAATGGGAAACCATACCAGCATTCAAATAAAATGCCACAATCATCCACAGAGGCGAGGGGAAAGCCCTACAGTCTCGTTAGCCAAACTTGCACATGGTTCTAATCAAATGGGTGGGAGGGAGACATTCCCTTGGCCACGGATACCAACGATTTTTCCTTAGGTTCCAATTCTGTAACTCTTATTCATCCAAAGATAAACGGGCTTTTCAGGCAGGGAAAGAGGGCTTTGGGACTGTGCTCTAAGGCTTTTCATGTATTCATGAAGTTGTCACTTGCCTTTTACATTCAAATTCTGATGGGTCAGACTTCCTAGACGGTGTCTTTCAACACCTAATAACTCACCCAGCAAGCTCCAGTGCTAATACAGACGTCTTCTTATCAAGCTTGAGTCTGAGAGGTTTGAGGATTATTTTAAAGACACTTCTTGGATTTGTACTGAATCCTTCACAGCGATTATTTATGTGGCATTTCTTTCCAATTACACAGTTGAAAACATCACCTGTTTTAGCAGGAGATTTCTGGGGTGAGGGCAGAAATATTTTGAGGAATTTGGTCATTGCCATTTGCTAATGGAAAATGTAGTAACCAAAGCAGTTTTTTTAAAACCACAATAAATTTTATATTTGTTACTGCTGGATTCCCATTAAATGCATTAATTACAGGAATGTTTAATGAAACAAGTAAAAAAAAAAAACCTCCATTATGTATAGAGCACTGTGAAAAACAAGGTATTCAGCAGCATGTGCTCTTATATACTCTTAATAAAAGACCTTACCATAAGGTAAAAACCCAATAAAATATGCTATAATGTGCTATGGGACCCACCATTGATTTACAATACATTTATTCCTTTAGCACTAAGCAAGTTTTGCACAATACGCAGCCAGCTTTTATATATTTATATATAAGACCCGTTTTCTTCTCACAAAGATTTATTGAATTTCCCCAGAGCATATTCATTTTCTAAAAAGTTCTTTGTTTTGCTCTATATTCATTGTAATAAAGGCAACAGTCTTCTTCCTGATTGACACCCGCAATATTAAAATTACAAAAAAAAAACCCGAGAGCTGATATCGTAATGCTTTATATGGAAATATCACTCTGTAGGCTCTGTGAGACTAAATGCAAGCAGAGTTTTGCTAGTAGCTGGCATTTTGCAAAACTGCAGCATATTGGGTGAGGTCTAGAAATACACGTCAAAATTATTGTGAAGTTCCAGTTTCTAATTACTCCAAGGAACTGTAAATGAGTAATTTTAAAAATAAACCTTCTGTTCCCCCAAATTTAAATTATGAACATGTAAAACCCATAGCAGCAAGTTCAATAGAACTCCTGATAAAGTTAAATTATGCATAAGATAATGAACATGGGTTGAAATCCTTGAAGAAATGAAGGAGGATTCTCTGAAATGTACTTGCCAATCCTTTGCATGTCATCAAAGACTATTTTTTCAAGCACGATGTAATGTCTCATGATATAATGGAACCGTTCTCGGTGCTCCCTCTTAGTCACACAGATTATTATGGTTGGCAGAGGGTCCTCTCTGTGTTCCGTCCATAGAGGTACATCTGCTCTTCGATGCCCATTCAGTCCACTGTAAAATTCAGCCCCCCGGTTTTGAAAAGGCTCCCTCCTGCCTCAGCCTCACCTGTGATAATGGGAGGGGAGCGTGCGAGACGCTCGGGACGCCGCGGCCCGCAGGGCTGGCCCTACGAGCACGGAGCTGCGGCCTACAGCAGACCAAGGGCAGGAGGCTGTCAGAGGAAAGTGCCTCTCTGCTTGCCTTGCCCAACCGAGGAAGGTCAGCTTTGTTGAGAGCAAGCGTCGCCCTATTTACGCATACCTTTGGGGCACGGACCATGCCGGGGCCGCAGTGTGAGCACTGCACAGCCCCGCTCTCTCACCCCTCACCTGCTGCCATCCCAGCCCGGGCCACCGGTCCCGCTCCCACACGCACCGGACGGGCCGATGACCCGGGGAGACCCCAGGTTCTGCACCATGGGCAGGTGCGTTTGCCCTGCACAGACGGGGCATCTACCCGGGACCGGCCGCGGGCAGCGGGGCACGGCGGGGCGAGGGACGCTGGGCGCACCGGGACACAGAACTGATCCGGCTCGGCACGGCTCGGCTCGGCTCGGCACGGCACGGCACGGCTCGGCTCGGCACGGCTCGGCTCGGCTCGGCTGGTGCCGGCGCGTTCCCGGTTGTGCCGTGCCCCCCTGTGGCGCGGCCGGGAAGCTCAGGCGGCCGCCGCGCTGGTCCCCGCTCGGCCGGGCCGCAGCCGCTGGTGCTGCTGTTTTTCTTTCCTCGGTTTTTTCTTTCCCCGGTGGCCACGGGGCGAATTGCCCCGCGAGCTGATCCGACCGAAAACTGACTGATTGAACCCTAGCAAAGTCAGAAGTTGCTACCAAAGTCTGGAATTATTTGCTCCCGCGTCGGCCAGCGGCGTGGCTGCGTGGTCAGTGGGTTTCATGGAAGAGACTGCGACGCGCTTTTAGCCGGAACAGGGAACCGTTCCTCACTGTGATGGGAGACTCACAGCACAGCAGGGTAGCAGCAACGGGGAAATGCTGCCCTGTCCCACGGAATGGTTCTTCTTCCTCACAGTTGCTCTTTTGTCCGGGCAGGGCACTGAGCAGCTCCGTGGGTTCAAGGGGCTGGCTTTTCACTCTGCCTACAAATCTCCCCAAAGAGAAAGGACCAGGGGTTGCTCTGGTGGTTTCTTTATTTTCCTATTTCACAGCTGACAATTTTCAGCAAGAAGCCAAATATGAGGCCGCAACTCATGAAGACTTTCAACCGAAGAGTGAAAGCAAGTTGTAATGAGTAGCATCCTTACTCTTTGTATATAACTATGTGATCTTCAAGGTTCCTTCCAACCCTAACCATTCTATGATTCTATGAAATACATATCTCAGCTGCTTTCTCTGTGGACTATGCAGACTGTTTCTGTTCTTGGCTTCAACAATTTTAGAAATGATAAATTTAAAATTTGACAAGAAAATGCTCTGTTGGAGTGAAGCTCTGGAGCTCATTAAAGAGCACACACAGCCACATGCTGTGAATAATGCATCTCTATTCAGCACAGCAAGGACAGTCTTCATATTTGTGAAACTTTTTCTGTTAAAATGCTAGCCCTGGGGGGACTTAAATAACCAGCACTGAGTGAGGTCTCTATGGAGGGGACAGCACAGCCTGCAGAGGGACCCTGTGCACTGGTAATAAAGGGCAGGGGTTTGGTAACAGGCAATGACCAGTGTGGAAGGATGGCATGAATCATTAAGGCTGGAAAATACCTCCAAGATCAAGTCCAACCATTAACCCAGCACTGCTGTGTGACCCCTAAGCCACGTCCCAAAGTGCCACATCCACAATTCTTTTAAATACCTCCAGGTATGGAAGTGGTGATTCCCTAGGCAGCCTGTTCCTGTATTTGACCACTCTTTTCATGAAGAAATTTTCCTAATATCCAATCTAAACCTCCCCTGGTGCAACTGTCACTTGTTACCTGGCGGAAGAGAACAACCCCCACTTCATTCCTATCTCCTTTCAGGTAATTGTAGAGAGCAATAAAGTTCTCCCTGGCCCTCCTTTTCTCCAGCCTAAACAACTCCAGCTCGCTCAGACACTCCTTATAAAACTTGTGCTCCAAAGCATACACGAGCTTCAGTGCCCTTCTCTGGACACTCTCCAGCACTTCTATGTCTTTCTTGTAGTGAGGGGCCCAAAACTGAACACAGGATTTGAGGTGTGGCCTCGCCAGTGGCCAGAACAGAGGGGCAGTCACTGCCCTGGTCCTGCTGGCCACACTGTTTCTGATACAGGCCAGGGTGCCACTGACCTGGCTGGCTCACATTCAGCTGCTGTCGACCAGTGCCTTTTCCTCTGGGCAGCTTTCCAGCCACTCTGCCCTGGCCGGTAGTGCTGCGAGGGATTGTTGTGACCCAAATGCAGGACCCAGCATTTTACCTTGTTGAACCTCAGACCATGGGCTTTGGCCCATCAGTCCAGCCTGTCCAAATCCCCCTGCAGACTCTTCCTACCCTCCTGCAGAGCAACACCTCTGCCCAACTTTTCTCAGTACTCTCTAACTGTTAATCAGAGATTTATGTTAATTGGCAATAAGTAATAAAGTAAGAATTCCACAAATGGAGTCAATTTTGCCCATAACACCCTGAGCACATAATGCTGGCTGACATGAATAAGGGGGCCATAACCCCTTGTAACCTATTTGCATTGTAAATCTGTCCTAGTACAACATGCCCTGCACTCACTATCTTGGAAACTACATTATTCATCACAAAAGTTTCTCATGCATTTCCAGTGATTTAATTTGTCTTTGGACCTGTATCTTATGGGAATCTGGTAAATTATCATTTAGGTGATTAAGGCTTGAGGCATCATTGGGAAGAGCAGGAACTGAGAAAAAAATCCTAATCTTTTGGTCACATGGTACTTCTCAAAGCAGCCAGATAGATTTTGCAGGAAAATATTTTAAAGTTTTCAGGCCATGTGGAAAGACTTCAGACCAAAGGCTCATGCCTTTTAGGTAAAACCACTAAAACAAGGAGATTTAGGAACTAAGAGAAATGTCAAATATCTGGATAAAATTCTGAGTTGCACACATCTTACAGTTAAATCATTGTGAAGTTAATAGGAAAAAAAAAATGTTACTAATCACCAGGATTTTTTTTCCCGTTTTGCTGTGTTTCAGCAACTCATTTTTATTGAAAGGATCCTCAGCAATACAACACAGCTTCTTAATTCTGTTGTTTGGAATGTAAACCAGAAGCGGAAAACCCAAACAAATAAAGCAGCCCTTTGAATCACGCTGCTGGGTTTTGCTGGAAACTCCTTCTAACAAACAGTCATTAGGTTAAAACTAAAACTGAAACTCTCCTTCTTCATACTGATACTCCAAAACAGTACAAAAGATACCTGTGCAAGTGCTGATTTTTATGCCTGTGTTGAACTTCTAGTATCATGGGACTATTTGTGGTAGTGCAGATAAGCCCACATGTGAGTGTTTGCAGAAACTGAGCTTATCTCCAGCCCGTATTAGCTGGATTCAGTGTGCTCGAGCAGACACACACTGCTTTCTCTCAGGAGCCATGGGGTGAATACCCTCCAAGTTTCAGATCTCCTCTTCCACTCTAAAGTTAAAACTTCAAAAGTCTGGAGTAAGAACCTTTGGGGATTAATGTAATTCATTCTTTCCTGTCCAAGTTTTACATTGTGGGGTTATTACGCTGCTCACCACAACTGCAAGCTCTGGGCCAGAGACAACTCTTTCAGTTTATTTTAACAGGGTGTTTACCTTATTAAAGTAATAACAAAGAGGGATGATTGCATTAATTACTACATCAAACTAGCTGCCATGGCACTCCCCTGCCAACCCTCAAATCAATTAGTTGCATCTGTAAGTTAAGTGATTGAAGGTTTTTTATTATTATTATTCCTTCCCCCCCCACCCCCGGTTTTTCTTTTAATCCATTTTGCCACTTAATACTGTCTGTTCAGGTGAAAGCTATTGTTCTTCACTGAGAGGATGAGAAGATTTAGATGGACTCCTAACATGTGGTAAGAGGTTCAAAGCTTGATTCATGGTTACTCAGACCCATCTGAAGTGATACATACCTCACAAAGTGATTTTAAAATGCTGCTTTTCTACTGATAGCAATTTAGACATGCCTTGCCCTGGTGTAATTGGTTACAGGGGTTCAAAAAAGCAGTAAACCTTGGGGTTTGTCATATCTCTGTGAATGAGTGGCATTAGTGGTGTCACGTTAATGTAAGTCCAGCATGAAAAACATGACCAAATTAGGTACCTTTGTTGGTTTTATATTAAATCTAGTTTCTTAATGGAACAGTGCAATGTGCTGGATGCAGGGCAGTGAGTGTACATCTTTATCTTCCCCCTAGTAAAGTTGAAACCACTGGACAATTTCAAAAAAGCAGTTGGGCAGCAGTCACAAAGCTCCACCCAGTTTCATGAAAGCAATGGGCTGGATAAAGAAGAGAGAGAATGCTCTTCCCATCATTAAGCAAGAAGTGAGCAGAGACCTCCTTGTCTACAATTGAGGAACAAAGCCACAGTTCCACCAATGGTCTGGGGGGTTTGGAGACACCCACTTCACACCCCCCCACACAACAGCCATTTCAGAGGAGCACACGGGGGTTTCTTTGCCCCAGGACTTAGAAGGAGCATGTACAATCAGGGTTTTTTAGGAGTTCAGTTAATTTTTACATCAGAGAGAAAGGGAGTGCCTCCTTGCAGGAAGCTGCCTGCTAAGAATTTCTGATGGGGATAAGCAGCAAGTCTCTCAGCATTTTTAGCAGCACTCTACAGCTTCCAGTTGTAGATATAAGGTAGAAGGATGACAGTGGAGCTGACTGGTCCTTCCCAGTTCTAACTTGATCAAATCAGATCATGAGCAGTTAAATAAAAAGGCTCGGGGCTGCTTTAAGTTAAACCAGCTGTTTATCAATAGTCTGCAAGGACAGGGAACAGCAATACTAGTCCTGTCATCTCATGTCTTCAGTGTTCTGCCTGCCACCAGCTGCAGAAACCACTGGGGCTACAGATTTCCCAACAATGGAATAAACCACAGTGTGGGAAGATCCATCTCCTTTTGGTCCTATTGTTCTAACAACACAAAATGTCTCAGTGCAGCTGAGAATCTGGCTTTTCACATGTCTCCCAGCTTCTAATAGGTTTCAGCAAGAAAAGTTGCTTGTCTCATTTCACTGAAAGTACATAATTGCTGTCAGAGGCATCCAAGCTGATTTTTTTTGTGTGTGAAAAATTATTGCATATTGGACATGTCACCTGAAGTTGCTTGAGATGGGAATAGGGGGAAATATAGGAGAGGCTTCTGCCTGTGCCATGGGGGAGATCTTCACAGCAAGTTTGCTATGGTGGGGGACATCACCTTTTAGTGTTATTAACCTCAGTGTCACCACTGCAGTCAATTAACATGACTAGGAATTCCCCTGGTATCTCTGGTCCAAATTCTACTGACTGATCCTCCATTTGACTTCCATTTTCTTCAGCTGGATCTCATGTATGCATCTAAGAGTAGCATTTGGCCCAAAAAGAGGAATTGTCACTTCTGTTACAAGCAGGAGCATTTGATATGCCACATGTGGGTTTTCATTTTCCTGGGAAAAGTCTGGGGAGATCAACAGGGGTTCCTTTGTTGCCCAGTGATTTAAGGTGTGTTGGTTTGCATGACTTCATCTTCTACCTTCCAACACTCATGAGGCTTTACTGAATTAACTGAAAGACAGGCAGCAGAGTGGGAGAATGGGGCCATCCTACATGGATCATTCCTGTGTACTTAAAACATTAGAGAATTTCTGTGTTTAGGAAGAAAAAGAAGAGAGCCTCCCCACCATTGCTGCACCCTGGTGCTTACGGCAATGCGCCATACAAGTAATAGTGGGTATGTTTGTGTTTAAAAGAGTGTCAAAGCCAAGTGTGGTAAAGAAAATACCTGGTGTGATAATAAATCTTTTAAAATATTTGCAATCTCACAAAACAGGGATTGTTGAGAATTTCCATGTTTCGCTTCACATTTTCTTTCAAAGGAGGGGGAGGAGAAGAAGTTTTCAATTTGTCTTGCAGACATGTAATTTTCATGTTCATGTTATGTCTTTAATTATGTCGTTGAGAAGCACTCAGCAGAATTTCCCTCCCTTGCAGTACCTTTCAAAATGAAAAATTAAATTCTGTTCTACTTGCAATAATAGGAGTATTTTTATCTTCAAAAATATACCCCCCCCCCCCCCCCCCCCCATGTTCAGGCCAAGGCATTTAACCAGGATTCAGGGCATATAATGAATAATCTGAGTGCCAAAGCAGACACTTAATGCAATAGATGCAAAGTAGCTTTTGATGCCCTATAGCTCCAAGACCCCTGCTTGAGGCTGGCAAATGTGATACAGCACATCTGCAGCCTCCAGAAAGGGAGGTGAAGGGCAGGCAGGGTGTCTAAAATGGCAATGGTTACCATTGCTTAGGCACTAGAATTTCTTCTCGTTCTTGTAATTTATTCCTGCATAAGTTGGACTTTCATCTGATTGTATAATTGATAGGAAGCACATTACATTGTAGTGGCTTTAGAGTAGATATACATGAGCAAAAGATGCATGAAAATTATGCCATATTGTCCTTCTATATTACTAACAAGATGAAGATTCATCAGGTGTTAACTGCAGGTTAACAAGGCAACAGGCACAGGCAAACCCAGAGAAAATTCAGGGACGTAAAGTATGCTCCAAGCCATAAAGATAAATTCAGGAATATTGTCTTCACCTAAGTTACCTGTGAAAACAGTATGTTCTAACTGACAACAGTCATTCAGCTTCTGGTCTGAGGGGAAAAAACTTCACTGGACTTTTCTACAGTAGAGCATTTAGTGAAATGGTGACTGCAGAATAAGTGTCCTTACCAGCACTTACCCAAAGTAAACAGAGTTGAAATCAGGATTGTATAGAATAACACTGTGTAAGAGCTTAGAACAAAATAACAATTCTGAAAATGTCCTGGAGAAACTCAATATTAATTAAACCTATGGCCTTGCAAAGAAAATTAAAATAACTTTAAACAAAATCTATTGGCATAATGCCTTAAAAGTTTCCCTGACTTTTTTGGTTTTAGTCTAGGAATTACATTTCAGCTAGAGCTTTACTGCTTTTGGAAGGTAGCAAATAGGGCACTCAATTGTACAAAACTGTGGAAATTAGGACTCCTTTGGCTGCCCAGTGTGGTACTGTTCCCCATGGGCTCATTTGAAGGAGAGCAGCCCAAAGGCCAAACCGTACCCGTGACTGGGAGCACACACAGTTCTCACTCTTGCCAATAGAAGTTCCATGCACAGACCAAGGCAGTAAATTGTGCTCCATACTTACTGTAAAAATCGGTGATAAGGAGAAACATAGGCAATTTTTAAGGAGCTTATGCTTTTTAAGAATGATTGATATCATCATGCATAAAGTATTGAATATTTAAATGGGCTGGGGAATCTTGTCTGCTGATTACTTGATGTTAAAATGTCATTCCAGAACTCAGAATACCCTTTCAAAAATTTTGTAACTTTCTCACTCTCTCTGGGGTCATTAATTATACGGTTTTGAGAATCAGTCAAGAGACTGAGTCAGTTTCTTTCTCCACTAGGCAGAGAAATATAGTTCAAAGTACTCTACCTAGTCTCTCAGCAAATTAATGGACTGGCATATGTGCTTCCTTGGCTAACACTTTTCACCTGTGACAACTGCAGGTAATTATTTTGCCCAAGTGAAACTGATTCTGGGCATTCTCAATGAGAAAACCTTTCTTTCCAGGTTCAATAAAATTTGGTATGCGTTTCACCCTTGGAACTTAGATCTTTCATTATAAAGTTGTATGGCAGAAAGAACTGACTCTTTGCATTTGAATATTGGTCTCCAAAGAGACAGCGATAGTGGGAGCAAGAGTGCCAATGCTGTTCTTTAAAGATGAGGTAAGTTACATCCTGTCCAAACTTAGGAGGCTAAATTAGTTTGTGACAGTTATATTTATTATGACAGGGCTGCCTGGAATGGTTAGATAAAAGCTGCTGTGCCAAAATACACTTTTTTTAGGATAAAGTTTGGCAAAAAGTTGAGCAATTCCCTTATTTCAGGTAAAACTACCTATAAATTTATCCTAAAATCTGAAGGCAAACAGAGCTCTGGCAAAACCTGTTATTTTAAAACTACTGATTGTTGCCGAAATACTTACAGAAATCCCATCAGAGCAATATTGGATGAAATATTATGTTTTTCAGGTAGACCTTTGTAAAAGTGTGTTCTCCTCTGCAAACATAAAAAACCTCTGACAGCAAAAACACAACCCCAAACCAAACAAAATAACACCCAGAAACAAACAAACCAAAGCCAAAAAAAGAAAGAGAAAGCCACAAAGTGTTCAAAACTGGAAGCAAAGTGAAGGTTCTCTGACCATTGCAGACCTCATTGGTAATGCCTTCCTTCCAGCATCACTTTTCAGCCTGACACTGCCACATGGTGCCATTCCTGATGGTGATGCCACACTTCATGTCCCAGGGAGTTTCCCCATCTGGTTTCTGTCCTTCTTCCTGAGCTGTAGGACCATTTCAGCATCCTGCTGCAGAGTAGTTCATGTACACTCCTAGAAATGTTAGGGATGGTGCAAGGAAGGAAGGAAACAATGGCTCTGCTCAACTTCTCTTACGTCTTACACCATTAACCTTGTCTCTTCATCTGAATGATCTGAGAAGAAATAAACATTATATTAAGGAGACAGTGTAGAAAAATCATGGTGTTCTGAGACTTGTTAATAAAGCACTTGCAAATTCTCAAATGAAATACAGTGGGTGTTGGGTTATTGTTAATAAAATCCAAGTAACTTATTGAAGTATTCATAAGGTGAATGTAAGACTTATATAATTAGTCGTCTTAAAACTTTTCACAATTGAATTTTACAAATCAGCAAACAATGAAATTGGTTATTGGGTGTGGTAATATCTACTTCACCACTCCAAGTTGCTTTTATTGGGCATTATTACGTCAGCTAATCATTAGCAGGTCTGCCCTTAGGAAATTTTGTTTAGCAAACCAAAATTATATCTCTTTTTAATGTGAAGCAGTTGACATGAAGGATTATGGATATTAGAAGAGGGTTTGTATTTTGAAAGGGGGAGCTGGAATGTGAGAGGCCCCAAAGCACATATATTCCTGAGCCATCTGTTGTGCCAGTTACATAAATGCCAAAGAGGTACAAGAGATCCTTGAGCTTGGAAGTGCTGCCATGAATACCAAGGGAAGAAGGACACACAAACAGTACCCTAAGAACCACAGACTTTAGGGCTGGGAGGAAGGAGGAGCATCTTAAGCAAGCTGAGCATCCAAACTGCATCCACTTTGGATTTTGAACTCCAGTACTTCCCCACCCACATGCTAGAAACAATTGTAATCTTAAGAACAGTGAATACTTCAAAAACCTTTCAGGTCAATACTGGAATTTGGAAGCTTTTGCCCCACCTTAAGTTGAGACCCTCTGCCATTATTTTCTTTTTATAGAATGGCCAGCCTCTCTCTCCCCCCTGTAAAAACAAATCTAACACAGGTGAAGACCGAGAAGAAATTTGAAAAAAAAATAAGAAATAGAAAAAAGCTTTCACCTTTCATTGGGGTAAAAAGGATGAACCCATTTCCATAACTGCCACCCAACCCACTTTTTGTGACTGTCAGAAACACCAGAGCTGTTTGCTTTCTTTTTGCGTTTACCACTGGAATTTTTGCTCTGTTAATTTACGATTCCTTAAAAGCTGGATTATATCATAAACTTTGAGAAATCAAGTGTTACCTTCTTTAAAGGTCAAAAAGTACTATAGAATCTATTAAAATGTAGCAAAATAGACATGCAAAACAAATTTGAAATCATAGATGCACTTGATGAAAACTTCTGCCGCAGCAGAAATTACAATACTCACACCCCAATGAGTAGAAGCATGGAAACTGGTATTTTTTTTCAAACCTCACATTTTCCCTCACAAGACTCAAACACTTCTGAATAACAGTGCAGTTTTCAATAAGTGTTTAACTGAGATTTAGTCTTGAATCCTCTTTGTGGGAAAAGCACATATATTTCTCAGCCATTCTGTGACTGACTCATATCTTCTTAGTTTCTAGGCCGGCAAAGTATAGCATTGATGAGGAGCTTTTCACTGTTTCTGTCATCTTTGACTGACTCAAAAGCCAAGGAAACTAAATGCATACAGTGTTGGGAAACCATGATTTAGCAACTTCAAACACTCTTCCCCATCTATATACTCACCATTTTTAAGGACAGGGTTCTCACCACCATAGGTGATGAAGAGCTTATTTCTCACCTGTGTGCAGAGCCATAATTTACTGACCAAAAGACCACCACTTGTTTATTTTGGCATGTATTTAGCATGATGTAAGTGGTGCCTTCTTCCTTTTACACACATGCCACCATAGATTCCTCTCTTCCCAGCACTTTATCCCCACTTTACTACCCAGAACTGCATGTGGATATAGCTCAGCTGGGCACTCAGACTTTCTGGGGTCAGTATCTTGAGACCAATGGCTTACAGTAGCCAACACTTGAAGATGCACAAGGCAGATTCAAACGGTTTTATTTTTCTCTTCTTTGTACCATAAAGGAGGCAGCAGTTCACTGCTGCTGCCAGATGGGTTATAGTTCATCTACTCACATGGAAATCAGTAGATAAAATCACAAAAGAGAAACAGTTTCACTCTCATAGTGTCTACTGCAGCACTGTCACTGACTTAAGGGTGGCTGTGAGATCACCTCATACCTTTTATGTGAGCTAAGTACATTGCATGATACCTCTGCTCCTTACAGTCAATTTGTTATGTATCTTTCAAGCTGTTGAAAAAGGACTTGATTGTCTTTAATTTGGCAAGCAAAGAAGATGGGATTTTCAAAATAAATTCCCCATCACATTTAAAAAATAAAAGTCGGAAAAAGAAACAAAAAAACTCCAACAGACTTCTGTTAGGAGATTATGAAAAGTAAGATCTAATGGGTTTCCACAATTTTATTTGTAGCTAACTTAGTGTTTAGAGGAGTTAGATAAGGTATCTAGATAGATAATGCTCCATATGGCATCACAGAAATTGTACTAGTGATGTCCTTAGTTTTCACTGAACCACACTTTATTTAACCTCATTTATATAAAAAACACAAACTATTTATTTGCTTTTCATCAATAGAAAGTTAGATAAATATTACTGAAACACAAAATGACCTTTTGAGCTTTTATTTACACTGCTTTCACAGCAATGCACTCTTATAAATGAATGTTCTTCAGCACAGTCTTGATGCCTGAAGAAGTATTTGATCACAAAACTTCAAAGACAAGACAGGGAACAGAAATTCAGAAACATCTTTCATATTTAAAGAAACCATTGTCTAGGCTTTAATAGTTGAGATAATTCAGATAAATCTTGACCAGTTGCTGTCCAGATCTCACCTGCGTTTCAGCATTAAGAGGTTGGCTGCAATTTCACTCTAAGAAATATCCAAGGCATCTCAAGACAAGACACTTACTATCCCAATGGTATGGCTAAAAACAACTTAGAAACATTGTAAAAATTTAGTATCTGTAATAATGTTGTGTATCTGAAGATAAGCTTTTGCATATATCAAATGTATACAGGATGTGGGGATATGAAGTATTTCACTGAGCTTTCTGGAAACATATAGACACATCAATCCTAATATTCAACAAAATTGTAATTGTATCACTTATTTACTATTCATCTGAAGAGTAAAAGTGGGATTCAACTAAAAATAGCTTCAAATGGTAATATATCCCCCCAAGGTCCATCCAAACCCTCTCACAGTTCCTGCCTATGACTGCTGTCAGGGGACTAATGAAATTTTCTGTATTTCAAAGAACACTCCCGAACAATTGCCTCCTTTTGGAATTACCTTAATCCCAGGGAACTCCATTAATGAAAATCACATGTTGTGAAATCAAATTTCCAAAGCTGAAGTAGTGTCATACTTGTAGAAAATGAAAACCAAAAACTTTCTTTAGGTGTCCCAAGCATTTGTGTGGCTCCTGTGAAAAGAAGCCATACCTTCCCAAGCACACACATGTCATGTGCAGCTGACATTTTGGAGACTGCTGAGGAATGTAAATTCATTTATCACAAAAGGCACAATTACATTTTTATGATGCTTTAGGAGATACCTATACTATTCCTTACCTCACTGTTCCCCAGTAGGGGTTCAATTCAGAAGAATCCTTTATTTGCCTCGCTGAGATTTTAGGGAAAGCCAAAGGATAAATTTATTGAGAGACCATTATTAAAATAAAAGCTTTGTTTACTAAATAGAAACAGGCATTTCAAAGAGGCTTCTGATTCTGAGTGCACCATGCTGGCCTACTTTTCAAAAACGTTCAGCACCTGCAGTTCCCCCTGCAAAGGAGGTTGGAGAATGAGACATTCAACACTTCAATTAGTGTACTGAAAGCACAAAAGCTTTAATTAACATAAGATCCAATGCAGCGATTTATGCAGATTAACCTTATTTGCAAAGTTGAGCTCTAACAGGTGTTTCACTGTCGTCCCTCCAAATTTAACAGTGTTTTAATTTTTCACTTAGGCAATCAAACTCAAACAGAAACTCAGTTGAATAAATACATGGATCTACTTTTGCCATTCTCACATCACAAAGATCATTAAATCACAGAAGACTGGACATCATCATAACAAGAAAGAATGCCTTACAAAAAAAGGGGGGAAGAATTATGAACAACCCTGCATGTGTAAGAATGCCTTTCAGGGCAGACTGAATACTGAACGAACCCTTGCAGTCCTCGCAGTAAAGCTTCATGTATTGTACCTCCACTCATGGACTCTCAGCATTATGCCTTACCAATTCATAATTAACATCTGCTGTAGCCAAAGAACACACTACCAGATGCAAACTGCTAAGGTCTGCTTCAACTGTGGCACTACAAGTGCTGAAAATTATTTTCTGCTGAGAGGGAGAAAATTTCAGAACATACTCTACAGAATGATTCACTTAGAAGTCATGCATGGCATTATTTAGCTATTTTTTTTCCATGTAGTTATCTGAAAAGTAGGGATATGGAGTCAGCTGGTGACAAGACTCCAGACTCTCACCCTTGTGTCACCATCACCACAGTGGCCTGACATTGAGTCTTCGTCTTCACCTGACACCTTAAATCAGAGAGGTTGTTTTGCCTGTGTCTTACCCAGAGGAAAGACTGCAACTCCATTTGGCCTATTTGGCTGTTCGTGAATAATTTTGTTAAGGTTACCTGTGAAGTTTTTTAGATGGTCATGTGTAAACCCAGGAATCAGATGGAAGAAAATAACCTGGAGATCTCTGGTCAGAAACATCCTTATATCCAGTAAATTAGGAAGTGAATTTAAGGGTGACATGTACCAGAACCTCCTCTAAAATTGAAATTCACTGTGGTATCTGCAAGCAATGCTGTGTGTGTGCATACAAAATTAACACTGTCTGTGAAAATAAATAGCCTTGGCAGCAACACTCCAGAGCTAGAGCATAATTGGCCTGCATTTTACTCCCCTTTTCTCCCTTGTAATTTCTTTGTTCTGTGTTTCTTTGTGTAAAGAAACCCTCATTTGAGGGATTTATAGCCTTTCAGGGAGAAAATTAAAGATTCAGTGTCTCTCCATCACTCACAAAGAGCAAGATTTGATTTTTTAAATATTGTTGTTATTTGTGACTGCAGTTTATCTGCATATCTTCAGACAACATTAGCTGTTCTTGCGTGAGAGTTTGAAATACAGCAACTAGTGAGTGTGATGGGATGGAATGAAAATAGGAAGCCTTTTCTTTTTCCTCCAAGGCATATTAGAGCACGGTGTTCACTGAACATCATGGAGACAGCCCATGTTTGTACCTTCCCCCTCACACTTGTGTGGATCAGCCTGATGAAAGATCCAGATTTAGGCTCATAGCATTCCTCGCTCTACTCCTTTTAACAGTTGATAAAAATAAAACTCAGGCAACTGATTATGGATAATCCGCCCGCCCTCCCTCCCTCCCCCCCCCCCCCCCACGCCCCCAGACACTACATTGAAACTTCAAAAAAGCATATTCTAAAGGGGCCTTAAAGAGCAGGATGAGAGGTTATTCATTACCTCCTGTGAACTGGATTGAGTTAAGTGCCTGCTCCTCAGATAGATCTGATCTTGCAAGAAGGGGAAGGCCTGGGTCCCACAATGGGCTCAGTGTGGCAGCCCCCCTTGGCTACACAGAATCCCATTGAGAGCATTCAAACAATCTCGCCCACTGATGGGTGTTTGAAGGTCTCCACTGGCCATGAGGTTTTTTTCAAGAATAGCTACAGTTATTCATCCTAAATGGCCCAGAAAACCTGGAGAAAGCTCACATATTTTTGTTGAACATGATGCACACAAACATGAGCTCACAAGGGCTAGCTGCAGACTTGGGGAGGAAAAGATCTCAGGTGTAGGTTTGTTCTACATGTTTAGATGTATTTTCTCAGAAAACTTTGAGAATTATTCTTGCCTCTGAAAATTGAAGCAAATGGAAACAGTGAGAAGTTCTAAAGCTGAAGTTACCCCTGGGTAAATGACATAATCCTCCCCAGTGCCAAAATATTGTCTGAGGAATTCCTCAGTTTTATTCTAACCTGCTGTAATTCTTTTAGGTGCCTCCAGGCACATCAAACCTGTCTATTTTACTGGGCTCAAGTGTTGGGACTGCACAGAGAGAGAAAAAGAATTTCAGAGAGAAAAGGAACAGGTATGTTATGAAAACAAACCAAGAAAATTTTCCCCACATAAATAGCTTACAGATTGTCACTATCTCTTTCCTGTAAAAGCTTCTTGCAAAAAGAAGGTAGCTGCTCTTCTGACCTTGTTCACCATGGCTAAATTTCACTCCTAGTTCATTTTGCCTCACTATTTTGGGACAGCCATCCAGTATTTCTCCAATCGACCTTTCACTTCTCTTTTGAAAAATCCAATTAGCAGAAGAACCTTTATTTCATTTAAATTCAATTAGACTTGAATCTGTTTGATGCAGACTTATACTTTCAAAATAATACACCTTTTTGGGCATATATATCTGTTTAATACAGCAACATTCCAAAATGCCGCAGTGATAAAGATTTCTAGTGGAAGTACTCTCACAAGTTAAATCCAAAGGCAGGTTTCCTGGAGACACTCTGAAAAAGACCTAAGAAAGGCCCTGAAGTACAGAATAACATCTTAGCCAAAAGACAAAGGGAAATCATTGCTTCTCCTAAAGAAGCCACACAGGGCGCATTCAAAATATTTTCTATAAAATATTAGCTTCGTGTCTTGAAGAAGTATGCAAAAGGCTTTAGTGGTAGATGCAATGAAATTATGTATAAGGAATATTATGATAATCTGAATAATTTCACAGAGAATAGGGAAGAAAAGACTCTGATACCTCATGAATATATTTGAGTTCATTAAATAAACCAGTTAGCCCATGGGAAACTACACTTGATTGTTGAATTTCTGAAAGATATTAGACAAGATCTCTCACCAAAATATGGAGAAGAAGCTAAACTGCCACAGAGAAGAGGAAAGGCCTTTCCAGCGAGTAGGAAGAAATACTCAGGTTTCTCTCTTGGAGAACATCAAATGCTCTGGTAGTGTCTGATTCTGGGAGCCACACTATTCAACAAATTCCTAAAACTGTAGAAAGAAAAGTGGGTAGTGAAGCAACAAAATTGTTGAGGATTTTATGAATAAAGGACAGCTGGGAAGAACTGCACAAAGATCAGAAGATAGTAACTGGGTAAAGAAATGGCAAGATGAAATCTACAAGGAATAGAGAAAGGAAAACCATCAGTTGTATATTATGCACATGATGGAGACTTCTAACAAGTCACAGCTACTCAGGAAAGAGATTTTGAAGTCAAAAGGTGTGAGAATACGTATCAGTTAAGAAAGGCAGATCATGTTACATAAAATAGGAGGAAAAAGGGAAAAAATAAAAAGGAGAATGGTCGGTCCACTGCTGCAAATAAGAAATGGAAATCACAGTGCAGTTCTAATTCTGCCCCACTTGAGATGTTACAGAGGACCTAGAAAGGTGTGGAGAAGGCAACGAAGGTGATCTGTGCTAAGGTACAGCTGTCACCTCAGGGATGATTGGGGATGTAGATTCTCCAGACCTGATTGCAGGGTGGTATGCTACAGGCTAATGAAATCATTAGTGACAAAAATAAGGTAAATAGGGAAAGAAAGATTGTTTATTGCCTTCTAATCCAAGAACTAAAGAGCCATCTAAAGAAGCAAGCAGCAGGTTCAGATAACCAAGGGAAAATATTTTATCATATTTTAAGCCATATGACTGTGCAATGCCCAAAAATACCTATGTCATTTTGGCATTCAAATTTATGGAGATAAGTCTACAGCACCATCTTGGGTCCAGGCAAACCCTGAGCATGAGCAGCTGCAGCTGGAAGAGCCTGTCAGGGAAGCATCACTACGTGTTTTCCTCTCCTAAAACTCTTCCCCTGGGCATTTATTTTTGACCGGTGTCAGACACTAATAGATTTGGCTTCTATATGTGAATTAAAACAAAAAAGTGCTACAGGAAAGCTGGGACTTAGTGCTATAAGCCAGCATTTTGGAACACAAGTGACAAAAGCAGACATTTGAACAGTAGATAAAACAATGCATTAGTCATGGTACAGAGGCCAAAGAGAAGCTCCTAATCTCTTTTGTAACATGAACTTTAGGAGGCATTCAATCAAAATTAAGTGTTGACAAAACTCCAACTGAGGAACACACCTTTCTGCATGATGTGCAAACAGGCTTCAGCATTCAGCTGTCAAGTCCATGAACTTGGCAAGAGTCAAAAATGAACCCAATATTCATATGGATAAATCATTGTTAATGATGATAACTTTGGATGGGACATGGAAATTTACACTTCTGAGGTTAAGCCTATCCTTAGAGGCTAGCTCTAATGAGGGAGACAAGTCATCCAAAGCCTGCTGCTGCAGGATTGTCACACCTTCCCTTCTCATTAGGCAGGACACAAACACCTGTAGTTCCTTGGACCAAATCACAAGCTCTACAAAGGGAACAATTCTGTAGCTTTTTTAAAAAAGGTTTTGCACCAGTTGTAGTTTCCAAAATGATTTATTATGTGTGTCTTCCTGTTTTTAATAAGAATTAGTAAAAATATTTATGATGTCTTTATGTCTTTTCTGTTCTTTGGGGAATCTAGGATTAGGAGAAGTGTGGAGGATCCAAGTGTATTGTCTGTGAACATTTGCCTGGCCCAGGAACTTGATTCACTGGCTACGTCACCACATCCTTGATAGTAATCATAATAACCAACCTGTGAAAAGGGTAGCTATTATGGAAGAATTAAGGATGGAAGTGTTCAGCCATATCAAAAAGGAAATCACAGAAAAACACAAGGTCAAAGTGATAAAGCATAGAGCTATTACCTGCATGTTCCTACGGAGCAAGTACAGTTATGGTAGTCATAGAGTACCATAGGAAGCTCAATGTTAATAGGAAACAGCTCCAAATGAATCCATCCAATTAACAAAGATCACACTTAAAATAATTCCTAGGAAAGACTAAATAGCCTATTGAACCTGTCCAATATAGGCACTAGCCTGGATTATGATTCCTGGGCAGTCAGTAGAACCACCAATGAAGTTTCATCAGGCTGGGAATAATGCAATTTATTTTCAAGCACAGCTAACTGGTTAATTTAGCCACAAACCATTTGTTTTCATAAAGTTGAAGTCAGTCTAGATCCAAAAATGTTTTCAGGTTAGAAATTAAAACAAAATTGATCTCTCCAGAAAGCAGTGCATAAAAAGACTTTTCTATCTCAGCAACACTGTATCATTCTGTGACATGAACTGAAAAAGGAGGCAAAATAAATCCTATTAATATATTTGAATGTATAAACAATGGGAAAACTGAATACAGTAAACCTAAGTAATAAAAATATTTTCATATTTTAAAGTGTTTAAACAACCACGCTTAGTGGTAAGAACAGACATAATTCACACCTTTTTGTTTTGGTTTTTTTTCACACATGTGAAACAATTAAAGCTATGAATTTAGTCAATGGTGTGACCTGTTGACCCCAAGCTATCATATTTCATTTTCCTCAAATTGGAGACAGTTTGTGGCAGGAGAAGACAGCTGCACCAGCCCCACCAACACAATCCAGCCAAGGGTTGGGCTGGGAGCATGAATAAAGCAGATATGGGTGAAGAAAGGACAGGGGTAACCCAGGCAGGGTAACAACAAAAGCAGGGAGGTGGAGATTTCCTAGGAAGGACTATGGAAAGACACTTAAGGAGTAGTAAACTTCAGTTCTGGTCCTTGTTCCCCACCCTTTCCCAAGTTAACACACTTGTTAGCTTCCTAAAGGTGGCAGGAGGCTTCACTAACATCTGTGAAGTATTTCAAAATGACATAATGTTATTAAATGTGCATTGTACATGCCAAAAGTAAATCCTGCAACTCTGGCTTGCCCAAATGGTTCAGATAAAGCCAATGGGAACAATAATATATGGGTGAGCAGGGAAAAATTCTCTTAAGGAATAACAAGGAGCAAAGTCCAAGGCACTTATTGTGAGAAGAAGGGAAAATCTGTATTTTATTCATTTTATGACAACTATTGCACGAAGCTGCCCTCACTTGCTTACACTCAAAGGGTTATACCCTTTCCAGCAATAGTGGTCTTTGCCACTTGCATCAGCCATTTTAGTCTCAAGCTCTGTTCTTGTCAAAGATAAAAGAAATTTCACGGGGTCCTCCCAGGGCAGGCTCCCCAGCCTGGCTGTCATTGACATTTTGTGCAATCAATCTTATTTCCATCACTGAAGTGAGGAGCTGGGTAACCTTCTGTGCACATAGTTATCAAAATAAGCATTTATAAATGAATATACAAAGGACTTATTTAAAAGCAACACAAAGAGGATTTGAGAGGGTGCTGGACTTTATGACCCCGGTACACAGCTAAACAGGATGGACAAAGGAGTGGGAGGAGATATGAAAGAGTTAAAGATTTGTAAGGACAGGGTTTTAAGAAGTTATTTGGCATGGGAATTAACATGAAAGGGAGACCCAAAAGATTCCTTTTCTTGGATGAAAACCTGTCCTGTGTATGTTTAAGGAAGGTTTGTGATTCAGTATTTGCCTTAACCCATCCTGCTGTGGTCAGAGATGTTTCTCTCCCTCACCCCTTTTCATGCTGCTGGCCCTCACCACTTCTCTCATGCCAAGGTGGCTCAGTGGAATTGATCCAGCTGAAAGGCCCTCATCTTTTCTGGTTAACTTGTCAGCCAGCTCGGTTTTCAGACCCATCTTCCTCCACAGATACTGGTGGCACAAGGTGATGAAGGCAAGGAAGGAGCTAAACCACAAACGAGGAAGGGACAGAAAGGGGAAAAACCGACCTACAGTACCAGGAAGTGCTAGGAACTTCAAGAAGAGATCCCTTCCCACTCAAAAAATGCAACAAACCAAAAGTAAAATGATGAAACTTCACAAGCTCACTAACTTGCTGCCCTCAATAGCAACTTAAAACACAGCTTGCAAAGGAATATATTGCTCCCTAAAGTACAGCATACAAAATATGTAAAGACTCCTATGTTCCCACTTTCCTAGCTCCCACCTTTTTAGAGGCTGAACAGGATAACTCCACCTGGATTTATACCACAGTAGTAGAACTAAAAACCCTACAAGAAAGTAGGTTTTAAGCAAGTGTCTTACTAAGTGTCTGTTTAACCTAGTTCTGGTGGGAATACGCTGCTTGAAGTCTTTGTGAACACTTGGTTCAGCACTGGTGGGAGTCCTCTGTGAAGCTTCAAGCTCCCCTGTGGTCACCTGCTGAAATATCAATGTAAGATCTGAAATGAACATCTCTTAACCATAGCACAAAAGCAGAAATACATCAGCAAAACCAAAGGAGATTACTGCCAGTCTTAGTGGACTTGACAGATTACAGTACATTGAAGGAACAAGTTAAACATACTTAAAATAAACCTATAATATTATCTCCAACATATAACTTCATTTATTAAGTCGTCTAGTAAAAAATTTCTTACAAATATCTTCTAATTTGATATAGTAGATTAATCTCTCCTTCTCCTTAGTTTATGTTTTTGTTATTGCTTTGATTTGTCTGTTTTTAATTTGCCAAACTAAAAAGTTGAAGTGTAGCACCAGGAATCATGTTGAAACATTGTAGGACCAGTCCTGCTGTTGAAATTTGGACTACGACCTAATGAAAACCACAGGGTCTTCAGAACCCTACATGTCTGCACATATCTCCAGTGACAGGCTGGGGGCATGAGTAAATTCTTACATTAAAACAAAAGAAAAAATAAGTATAAAGTTATTGAAAGTTATAGATTGAAAAACCTTATTATATCATTTAAATAATCACCCACACTACATCCTCTGGCACTCTCCAGTTTCTACACCTTTCGTCCAAGTGTCCAAGTCTGGAATGGTTTAGATTGCAAAGAAATAATATAATTTCAAATGGCTGGTTTTGTATGTGACTAGGAAGACTTTAAACTCTTCTCACTGAAAATACAAGGCGGGGGCGGGGGGGGGGGGGCAGATCACTGTTAAGTGTTTTTTGCTGTCAGTGGTACATTTCCTTTTTTCTTTAGTTTTGTTTCTGATTTAATTTTCACAGTTCACACACACCAACTAATCAAATAATGAATACAGTAGGTTGAAGGTGAGTCTTTTATACTTTCGCTGCTAAGTTTTTAGTTTCATGAAAACCACCTGCTGTATGCAAGATCTTATATTTGCAGTACATATGGAAATCAAATAATTATATTTTAAACACTTTTTCTCTGGAAGAGATAAAACAGGTTCAGGCTTGAAGGCTTTCTGTAAACATAATATAGAATTGAGCTCTGCAAATGTAAAATAAACAGAATAATGCAATTAATGATAATATGGCAGTTACAACATACGATTTATTATATCCGTTTCCATTCTTGCAACATTTAGCAATAATTTTCTCCATTCCTTGTAAATCCATGGAAAAATATTAAGAGGGGTTTACAGCACTTGAACAATCTTTGAAACCTTGTTAAAGCCTTCCACACATTAAATTATGTTTTCATTTCCCATTCACAAAGAAGCTCTGGTCACTGACAACATTACAATTTTTTTTCAAAGATACATTGAACTTGTGGGTAACCAAAGACCTGAAGTTTTGCAGAAGAATTTGACAATAGGGCAGTTTGAAACACCTCAAGCACAAGCAATTTATTTGCATCCGAAGGAGGTAATGCCACGTACCTTTATGATCCTCTAGTGCTTTTTTGTTTCCAGCCCCGAGAAGGACATGGGAATCTCATGAGGTTAAACAAGGCCAAGTGCAAAGTCCTAAACGTGGAGCAGGTAATTCCCAGCATCAAGTACAATCTGGGGGATGAAGGGATTGTGATCAGCCTCACTGAGAAAGACTTGGGGACCCTGGTGGAGGGAAAACTGCACTTATCACAACAGGATCCCGGGCTACATCCAAAGCAGTGTGGCCAGCAGGCCAAGGGAGGTGGTTCTGTCCCTCTAGTCCACTGTCATGAGACCCCACCTGGAGTGCTGCATCCAGCTCCGGGCTCCTCAGCACAAGAATGACACGTACCTGTTGGAATAGGTCCAGAGGAAGGTGATTAGAGGTGAGGGATGTTTCATGTCTCCTGTGAAGACAGCCTGAGAGAATCGGGGTTGTTCTGACTGGAGAAAAAAAGGGGAAATGACTGTAGCCTTTCATTAGTTAAAGGGTAAGTAAAACGGAGACAATCTTCGTAGTAGTGCCTTTTGCAATAGGGCAAAGAGTAAGGGCTTCAAACTAAAAAAGTGTTGATTTAGTTTCAATATTAGGAAGAAGATTTTGACAATGAGAGCAGTAAAATATTGCTGCCCAGAGAGGTGGTAGATGTGCCATCCTTGGAATTATTTAAGGTCAGGTTAAACAGCGGTCTGGGCTACTTGATTTAGTTAAAGATGTCCCTTCTTCTTGCAGGGGGGTTGGATTAGCATACCTTGAAGCCAGCCCTATCCTATGATTCTGTGATCTCACATCAGCGAACTTAGAGCTATTGCCTTCGTTTCTCCGTTGCCCGGCGAGCATTTTTGGGGACAGAAGGGCCTTGGGGGTGAGGCTGCAGTGCCGGCGGGAGCCGCTGGGTGGCGCTGGGTGCTCGCGGGAGCGCTGCTCGCCAAACGCGCGGAATTCCCCGAATTCCCGGGAGCCCCGGGACAGCCTGCAGACCGCTCCTCCCGCCCGGGACGAAGGTCTGAGAGAGGGGGCACAAACATCTGGGAGTGCGGCGACGCACTGCTTTCATGCGGGCTTGGTGGTTCCAGCGCGGCTGCGACAATCCTCTTCCAGGTTAAAAAAAGAAAGTTTATATAGACACAAATACCTTCTGGAATACCGTGAGCGAATGGCAATCACTGAAATTATCATAATGTAGACACATGTTCTTCTTCTTTTTTTTTTTTTTTTTTTTTTTTTTAAGCTTCAATTTCTTCACTTACATAACCGGCATTGCTCATTAATCCCAAAGAAACCTTTTTCTTTTAGTACCTACCAATCTTAACGAGCCAAGTATCTTCAGTTATTTTAACCACTGCTGAGCCTGGAAAGACAGCTCACTTTTAAGCAGACAGTGTCAGTGTTACAATCACAAGCAAAAACACTGAGTAAACTGTGCTGAGCCCCATTGGGGTTCCACAGGTAGGACTCCATAGAGCTCCACAGGTATTTTCAGCTTGCAGGAGTCTTATCATCAAGATTTCTTTTGTGTTGGAAAAATACAACTTCTATCTCAAACACAGAAGTTACCAAAATCATCTTCCTATTTCTAAACTGAACAACTAACTTATAAAATGATGGGAGAAAGCTAAAAAAAAAAGTAATATACCTCCTTTCAAGCCTTCTAAAATAGGCCAATGAGTCTTATTACAGTTTGTTCACTTTTACCAAAATTACTTTAAAATCTTAACACACTGAGGACATTTTCTCAAAATCACATAATATTCTTTCACAGTTCTGGAGCAGTAAGCAATTTCTATAAGTTTGACCACACTGTGGCTCAAGTGAGGGCTGCTTTTTTGCCTGCCAGAAGCAACACACTGAGGGGGGAAAAGAAAGTGAACTATATAAGGGAGATGCTGGATTAGCAGCCAGTGAACTCTTGTAATGATCCATGGCAGCAGCTCTGTGGCCTTGCTATCTTGAGCCATTAATCACCAAAGTTTCAGCATCCTCTCTAGCACAGGTCAGTCAGCTGATGCTTAAAACACCATATAATCATGTTGTGCAGGCTTGTGCTTCAGGGTTGAAATTTGGGATTATGGTTGAAGATAATCCATTCAGGTTTTGGAAGCCTTTTTTTTTCCTTTTTTTTTCTTTTTTTTTTCCCCCTCTACTGCAGAATGCATTTATTTGACTGCAAACCAAGCCAGAAGAAGCACAGAAACCCTGTGACCATCTCACTGACTTTGGCTTCCTTGG
Source organism: Cinclus cinclus (assembly GCF_963662255.1). Classification (NCBI taxonomy): domain Eukaryota; kingdom Metazoa; phylum Chordata; class Aves; order Passeriformes; family Cinclidae; genus Cinclus; species Cinclus cinclus. Next base: position 34,091,629 of record NC_085046.1, read on the forward strand.
CTTCTTCTCCATTTCTGGACACTGACACTGTGAGCTGCACTTCAGTGAAACAGAGTATTTGAAAGCCAAATTGTCTCACACAGCCCCTGTCTGCAATTCAAGAATGGTCCTAAGACTTATTTTTAGTTTTCCACTCCAAAGACAGCAGCAGGACTTTTCCCCTTGAGGTCCTATTAGAGCTGGAGTTGGTGGGATTGCAGCAACTGTACTTAAAATGCATGTATGTGATTTAGTTTCTGTGCAATTCCTCCCCTACCATTCACTCTCTGCACAAAGAGCTGTAATTAGTGCTACTTGGTGCACTGTGGATATCTTTATTTAATTAACGTTGTTAAGTTACACAGCAAAAAGGTAACTCCTCTCCTCTCATGTCCATGACGGCTCCCACAGACAGCAGAACCAGTATCTTCCTGGGAAGCAAAGTTTTCTGACATCAGGCAGGAATTGCATATTCCTTAACATACCACAGCCAGGCTGAACAGACGGTGTGTGACTGGAGACAGCAGCAAGGCTGGAGAAGGGCAAACTGCAATTTTGAGTCAGGGCTCACACACTGTTGATTTCTTTCAGCCCTGGTGCTGGCTGTCTTGAACAGGGATTACTTTTTTTGCCCTATTTCTACATTTATTTCCAAATATCAAGTTTGGACAAGGTACAGAGGAGTCATTGTTGTGTGTCCAATTAGCACAACAACAGGAGACCTACAATTCAAAACAATGAGTAGGAAGTAACTTCTGGGCACATTTTAAGATTCCATGATCTTAAAACATGATCTCTCCCTAATGCATCCCACTTTCATAAAGGTGCAGATTCCAGTACTTCATCAATGTTACCAGCTTGCTTGATACCCCAATAAAATAACTTTCTTGGAAGCATTTTACTACTGAAGCTGAATTTTTTATTACTGTTGTTTCCTTTACATCAAACTGACCTTCTGTAAGAGCTATATATATCTTTCCCTGGTTTAGAAGTACTGATTCCACTCCAGCACATAAGAGTAGTTTTATTCTGCAACAAAATTGTACAGTGCAAGGAAATGAGAGGGGGGGTCTTCTCCATCTGGCAGATGATCCTTAGAAGTGGAAAAGAAGATGTGCAGGCTTACGCTATTAAACTTTTTGAGTTCAAATGGGATCCAGCTGTTTGGGATCCACAGCATTCTTCAGTTCAACTGTTCACAGTATGTATACTTTAAATCGCTTCATTTTTGTTTTATTTAATTGTTAGGCCTGAGATCATAAATGCCTCAGTCTTTCATGAAGTGCAGCTCTTGGTAATTTGTCCTAATCAACTGCAGTAAGAAATATCTGCTCTGTAACCTTGAATGCTTTTTCTCTCCCTTGACAACAGAATAGACTTCTTATGAAAAAATAAACATCTGGTTTGAATTGAACATCAAATTGCAGTTGTTTTAAGTGCCAACTATTAAATTACCTAAAATGTTTTATGTTTGAACATGATTTTTAAAGACAGCTAAATTTTTTAACTGTAGCAACCATGTACATTTAAAATTGCTTTAGAAGGTTAAATGCCTTGAAAATAGGGAGTTTTAAAAATCATGTGTAGTATGGTCACTCTTCTTGCTTTCCATTTACAGAAATTATTGTCGAGACAGGTTTTTATACTACCAAATATGCCTCATCATATGATAACAGGAAGAAAAGCTTTGTCTAGAACTCAGGGACTTAATTCTAAACTCTGGAACATAAGGAGGTACTGGGGAGCCAAAAAATCATATGGACCAAGATTGCAGCCTGCATTTTCATCAGGAAGCTAAGCACTAAAAATCATATGTAATACTTCCCTCATCTGAAAAAAGCCAACCCTCTTTCCTTATCTAGCATTATTTTCTAGAGATGAGCTTTACAGTCTGATTTGCATGACAGCATTTTGAATTTACAGCTTCACATAAATGTTACTATTTTCCTGTAACTACTCAGGTCTTGATCCACCACATTTTTGCAAGAGAGATTTTTCTTTTCTTTTCTTTTTTTTTTCTCTAAGTAGGTTTCCAGTTCTCTCAGAGGGATTTTTTAAGATAGAAAACAGTACAATTTGAACTACTGAAAGCAAATTAAAATGAACAGCAAATTTTCTGTTTTGCTAATGCTGGCAATTTCTGTACAACTGGAATTGACAATGTTGCTGAGGGATTTTTTGATGTTTCAGGGAGAGGGGAAAAAAAAAAAGAATGTTTTATTCATTGTAAGAGGGCTCTAAAAGGGCACCAGGGAAGTGTAAATGAAAACCATTTTCATATTCCCTTCAGTATTTCTGCAGAATCCTTCTCCCAACCAAAATAGAGTAACTACAACCAATAAGAGCCGACCAATATTAGCACTGTTTACTTCTTCCCTGATCAAAGTGAAACCACAGGGAGAATAAACAGGAGAAAAAAAAATAAAGCACAGATGACTGCAGCTGGGCAAATTACTGGCAATTACTCTGGTGACTTCTAAATTGGATGTGACCCAGTGTCAGTGGTTGTCTATGCTGGTGTTTTCACCAAAGGTGATTGGAATTGTTGTGATGATAGTTACTCCAAGGAGAAATTAGTAATTACGAAGGTGGGGCCACCTGATTAAAGTTTCCATATTATTTAGATGGCTATTCATAATCCTGACTGGTTTTAGCAAGAATATTTGAATTCTATAATACATCTTAACTCTCAGATTCACTGAGGAAAACAGTGAAACCTTGATCATAATAAAAATCTGCTGATTGTTTCAGGTACTACATAAGAAAAACAGTGGCTTTTTGTGGACTGTAGATAGATAGGAAGAATTTCTTAATTTACCAACTGTTTTTTTTGCTGAAAGTGATCTGAATGGGTTCAAGGCCCAAGTGATCTTTGAAATCCATCATAGACAGCAAAGATCACGTTTTCATTCTGAAAAACATCTAAACCAAACCTGACTAACCTATCCTACTATTACTAGACATTAAAAGTGTCTGGAAAATGGATGTACTTGATTTTCTCTTACTGGACTTCATCAGCAGATATATTCTACATATTATATATATATTCACATATATATATGTGATTAGGGGAAAAAACCACGACGTCTTCAACTAGCAGTTCTTCTTGTGGCTTGATGAAAATGGCTTCAGTTACTACTTAAATAATGCAAGTAGACAAGGATGAAAATTAAGTACAAAATCACAAGAGGTGAAGAGGTGAAATTGAAAGAGACCTCTGAGGTTTTGTGGTCCAACACCCTTCTCAAGCAGGGACACATAGAGCCAGTTGCCCAGGATTGTGTCTAGATAGCTTTGAAGTCAACTTCTCTCTAATTCTGTTCTCTAAATTCTCTAGTCTGATGAAGTTATTTCAGTTTATGTTACTTATTAGCAAAACTCACTAATGGGAATTTGCTGGTAGAAAACATGATAAAAATTCTTTGGTTTCCTTCAGTACACTGAAAGAGGTGACACTGCTATTTAGGTTCTAGAGGAAAACTGGATGACAAAATAACATGAAAATTGTTGCCACAGAAACAAAACTTGCAAGAAAAATACGAAATGAGGAGGTAAGTCCCGGAGGCAATGCCCTTTCTCATCAGAAGTGCCGTAGGGCTTTTAGTGAAGAAGAAGCTGAGAGACCTGAAGAAGCATTCTGGGATGTAGTGACTAGCATGGAGTACTCAAACAGGAATGCAACCAATGCTGTTTGCACCTACATATCTTATGAAATAGATATATTCCTAAATACCTACTCAATTACCTAAGAGAGTTTTTTAGAAAAGGTGTTCATTACTTTCCTTCCAATTTTTCCCCAAAATTCACCTATCTGGCCAATACTAACAGTAAAAAAACAGAAGAACAAACTACCTTCAGCTATTTTCAGCTGAGATGTGTCACTATTTTTGAAAACTGCTGAAGAAAGCCCTGGCTTCCTCAAGCAGGTTCCTTTCAACCTAATGCATGAGGCTGGACAGGCCCTAAGGATCTGAGGTATGTTACACAGTTTAAATGGTCTCCTGCTGAAATAATTTATGGAAATCTATTTCAGTTGAACTTATGACATAATAATGGAATAACAATCAATATCAGGCCAGGATTATTTCATTACTTTACCACCCAAGAGTCTCCAGTCAGTCTTTAAACCAAGCATCATCTATGGAACTTCATATGCCTCCAGCAACAGAGAAGGGTGAAACCTAAGGAAGTTGTTTTTTCTGTGTCTGTGAAAGTGGTTAGAGGCTGAAAATTACTAATTTCAGAATAAATATATAAATTATTAAAGAATAAATATATCCAAATTTCATTAAGTATATATAAACCCATTCACCAACTCAAATAAGGATATTTGAACAAAGAAGAGAAAGAAATAAGCATTTTTTGTATTGGGAATCAAAGTAAAACAGGAAGAAAAGGGTCAAAGAAAACTAGCTGCCTTAGAAATGTTCCACTGTTTTCTGGAGAAACCATGTACATTGATAAAATGCCTGGAGGCATGGACATTGCAGACTACTAGGGCAACTCAAGCAGAGAATACATGTGCCAAGGTTTTTTGAGTCATTCAGTTTTGCATATACATTATCAAATTAATTACTGGCTTGTTTATAATCTTAATACATCAACTCTGTAATTATGTGCGACAACATCGAAATTCTGAGGAGGTAGACTGTGCATCCCCAAGGATGAACTTGTGAGGAAATGTGCTTGAACTAAGACTTTCAAAGGGGTTTAAATGAGTTGATTTTTAAGCTTCACATCTCTTTTGAAGGAAGGAGAAGAGAAGCTGTGCTCAGGAGAGGGGTCAAAGTTACCATGAGAAAATCTGTCAAGAGAGTTGCTGGGAATCTTCACAACATAATTAATCCACTTTTTTTCTGCAATATAACATAAAAGGTTAATGAACACTCAGCCAGAAAGAAGATTGTAAGGGCCGTAACAGATGTGCAGGAGCAATATCAGTAAGAAGGAGTTAAGAGAAAAAAATAGAAGGAAAAAAGGGTGAACATAAAAAGAAAAGGAAAGAGAAATAAGCAGAAAAATCAAAAACTGTACGAAGCCAGAAGAGCATAAAGGTTGCATTTTAAGAAATGGATGTATGTTTGTGCTCCCTTATCTCTATCCCGAGTTCCAAAAATTCAGTGGCTCTTTAGGACATCCAGTGGGGTGTTCTTTAGTCAGCATTTCTGGCCTTACAGTGGGGTTTTGTCTCTTACCAAGCTCTGACTCTGAGTAGAAAAGAAGGGCGATTCAAGGAGGACAGGTACATGCAGAAAATCTGCACAATGCCTGCAGTGAGTAGCCTGGCTGACTGTTTAAATGGATGATTAAATAACTGTGTGCTTTGTGCTCTTCTCAGGGCTGAGCTCGACACATGTTCCAGGGGTATGCACCACTGCCAGTCAAACTCTTGGTCTAGGAAACTCCTTCTCCTGAGGCCAACTCTTCCCCCAAGAGCTTTTCTACCAATCTGGGCAAGTGAGCTGCAGCAGGTAATTTCTCCACACCCTGCACATTGCAGTGAGATCTCATGTGAGGGCAGAGGAAGAAGATAGCATTCATAATAGAACACCATCCACAGGACTCAATTACCTTCTTGGTTTGTGGCTGAAATAATAATTGAGCTTAATTCTGTGTATCTACCCTCATATCACCACCTCTCTTACCAGCAGAAGAGAACTCCATGACAGTATACCTTCATTTGTTAAAAAATATCCTACAGCATCCAGCCAACAGCAGCATCACCCTGATGGGGGCTCACACATAGACCTCATGCAGCAATGCAAGTTTCCCATGACTTTCAGCAGCTTTTAAAGAAGTTGCTTTTGTTTCCAGGTAATGTGATATTTGCCATTATTTGTAGTTTGGCAGCATCAACCCACAGCTGCAAGTGTCATGCCAAGAGCCTGGGAAAATGAGTGTGACATACAGAAACTTGTTCAGGGAGAAAGAGAGAAGCAGAAATTCTGTATGGCAAAGGTGGAACCTGGCTCAGGAACCTCTTCTTACAGCTGCCCCAGAGCCAGGAAGGGTCTGTGGTCCTATTTAAACTGCCTTTAGACCTGCTTACTGCTAAACAATAATACTTAGCTGCCAGAGGCAGCAGCCTAGTGTGGATAGACCTATATTTTCAAGAAATTCTGTCCTCTTTGGACTCTGATTATTCAGTGCACAGATGGGCCTAGAGGGTTATGGGGTGGTGAGAGAGTTGAAACATTCATATTCCTTTCTTCTAAAAAAGCCCAAGCAAACACGAAGATCTGTCTCCTGACTGTTAGACAGAGATGGAAGAATGGAACAATTCAGCTGGCCAGAACAACCCTATGAGCACTTTTGGCCTTGAATTTTCATAACCCGGTCAAAGGTTCTGCATGCTGCAACCCTGTTTTCCTCACCAAGCCCTTGTTTGGCCATCATCCTTGTTGCTGCTGAAGTTTTGTCTCCAGGCAAAATCTCCCTTTCCTTGTTTTCCCATCCCTGTCTACTGGCTACATAACTGGTCTGGAAGTTACAGTTTGTCTTCTGGGTTTCTTACCCGCACACGGCTGTGGTGGAAGTCCCAATGTCCTCGTGCCTTCCCACTCTTCTTGCACCTGCTTCCCTCTGGAAGGAGGAGCAAGGATGCCCTTGGCATCCCGTCCAGTATGGAGAAGCCTGCAGATATTAATCCCTTGCACACAGGGAAGAACTGAGAGATCGGAGCGTGCTTGGATAGAAGGCAGCAGCACAGAGCAAGGCATCATGGAGGCAGGCTGTGACAGGTAGAGAATCACCTGTGGAATTAAACAACCAGCTTGAACAAACCAAACCAAACTATCCCTACTGCACAGAAGGTCTAAGATTTAACCTCCTGAAGTGACTCCTTGGTGCATAGTCCTACTGCATAATAATGCAAATCATTATAACAGGTAAACATTTGCATTCATCCTCCCTTCCCTGAGGACTGCTTTACCTGTTCACCTTTTAGAGTGGGATGTCCTTTGATTATAGATAAATAACTTGCTTAGTAGAGCTGACTATACCTATTGTTTGTGCATTGTCAGATGCAAATAAACAACCCAGTTACCTTGCCAACAAGCAGCAAGCAGCAGCAACATATATTATCAGTAGTATTACCCAGCATGTTCTGGATGGACAGATGGAGTGGATCAGCATCCACCAGCAAACAGGACTGTCATTTTAGCAGCATTCTGGTTTGTGCCAACTTAACCTTACTGGGAAACTAAAATTTGTTTCCCTCCCCCAGCTTTGCTTAGCACACCAACAAAAAAGGGAGTCACAGAATAACTGAGGTACAGGGAACTTTGAAATCCACAGAGTGTTTTCAAGAAATACGTGAAAAAAATATTCAAACCCAGTATGCTTACATGCAACAAGAATACTGCTACCAAAACTGCAGTCCACTGGAACAGCCGCCCCCTAAGAAATACCTTTTGAGAGAAACCCATTTTTCATAATGTTTTCTAGTCCTTTGTTTTTCTCCATCCCCTCACATATTATTGCTGCTTGAGATAGCCCCAGACAGTCTTCAAGAGATGCCAAATTACAGAGACCCCAGGTTTTTCACAGTTAGTGGTTCTTTTCATTGCTAGACTCTTCTAAAGCAAACGAGATTGAATTAATATGTTTTTACTGTATCTGTTCCGCTGCTCTGCTGTTTCCCATGGCCTAGCAGAGGAAGTGTGATTGCCAAGTGTTTTCTCATTTTGTTTAATCTGATACAAAAGGTCACCTCAAGTATCCTTTTGGTATTTGCTTCAGAGCTGAATATAAGCGGTGGCAGCCCCAAGAAGAATTCATGTTGCTAAACTTCAGAAATATTTGGGTTTTCAGATACAAACAGATGTTTCCTTTTGGTAGCTCGATTTTCTGGGTGATATTCCAAGAAGCACAATGGCTGTAACTGAATCACAGATGAATATTTTCTGGAAATCAATTAGTTTCACACACTGCTTCACCAATTTTCAGAGTATAACTTCACAGTTACGTGAAAGAGATAAGCAATTGATTTGTTTAATCAGACTCCTATTTAAAAAACCACCAATTCTTCTTAATAGCCACAGCTAAATTTTGCAGCAGAATCAGGAAAATAGAAAAATTGGCTCAAGTTCAGGTCTGATGTAGATCCATCAAAATTAGCAAAAACTGAGCTTCCTTGGAATCAGTTGTGCTACACCACTTTTGCATAATGTATTTGCACCAATAAAACAAATAATTATAGGAATAACTATTTAATCTGGAGGATTAATAAACAACTGTGAGTTTATGCTCTAATCCTGTAGTTTAATTTTTTTTAATATGTAATAAACATGTAAGTTATATACAGTGCTGTTCTCCAAAACAATCCCTTTTGCAAGATTTTATTTAACTTCACGTAATTTTAAATGGATGGTTAATAAAATCTTCCTGGAGGTACTTAGAGGGCTTCTGTCCCCTCAGGAAAATACATGACATTCCGACCTTTTCAGATGCAAAGTATGTGCTCTTTGGAAGTTTGTATTTATGGGTCAGACATAATGACTTTACATGGAAAAAGATGAGTCAGGAAAACTCCACTTACTTTTTCAGAAGAGTAAATTGACCATTTGAGGACACTAAAAGGGCAGAGGAATTATGAAACAAAGGTTGTTTAAAATGTTTCAGCATCACAGTTAAGCAGATAAAGCATCAGCTCTAACCTCTGACTTTAAAACACACAGGTCATGGCTCAGTTTTGGCAGCTCTGCTGTAATGACCTAGTTGCCATAATCCTGATGTTGAAAATCTAAAAAGGAAAAGAAGGAGGGGACATTGACAAGGTCTGTTATTCAGCAGTAAAAAAACCCAAACCAAAACCGAAGAAGTAAATCAACTTCCAAAGGCTTCTAAGAAATGCAGGCTGAAGCCAGCAGTGCTCAGAGGGGTGGCATGGGTGAGAGGGAGAGCGCTGCTGGGGAGACCAGCAAGTGGAGCTGCTTAAAATGAAATCAGTGCCTTAGAGATTTATGCCAGATTAATAATTCCTCTTTATGATGTATCAATTACTCTTGTTTTGAATAATAAGATTCCTGAACCAAAAATTTATTTCTGACTGTTCCTGTCTGATTTTGAACATTTTCAGTCCAAAGGGCACTGTCTGAAAAACAGGAGCTGAGCAAGCTCTTTGAAGTGAAAACACACGCAGGTGATAAAAGCTCTACCACTGGCCCGTATGTCAGGATTTTGCGTCCTTCTGTCAAGAAACTTAAGAAACTAGTTTCAACCAAAATGAAAAGATCACAAATATAGAACAGGAGAAGTCTGACAGCTTTTCCCTCTTAGGAGGGGCAGCAGTTGTTCTGAAGAATCAGACCAAATAGATCACATAGATCACTAGGGCTGTCTGCCTGCATTATTGTCAGCTGAATGATAAAGCTTTATGCAAGAAACACGTTTCCTAAATCCGTAATTCTTCTTTTCTTGTAGTTTATCGATACTGCATAAAAACAATACCCAATATCTGTACAGGCCACACTGGAGAAAAATGCAACCTGAGTGGCTACAGAAGAACCAGGTCAAAATACAGCCTAAGAGGCATGGAACTTGACACCTCATTACAGACCACAAATAAACAAACAAACAAAAAAAATAATCAAACGAACAGAAACAAAAAGTAGCAAATAGTGATATTCAGGGAGGATAACAGGAGAAGCAGTGGGAGATAGAGGTAGTATAACACATGAATTTGGACAGCTATCCATGAAATGACCATAATGTTGAACTTGGATGCCTCTTGAAATCTATATTTAGCCTATTTTTTAAGGCAACATATTTTCTAAGCACCTCCAGCTTCTCAGACATGCTGGATGCTCAGCATCCTTAAACACATATTCCAGTCATTCTGACTGTATTAATCCAAAAGCCTCTAGCCAGGTGAAGCAAAATAAAATAGGGAAGAGGACAAAAAAACATATCAGCGGGAAACCCCCACAATATAATAACTGGTAAATCCTAAAGTATAAAATCATTTCTAGTGATACTTTTCACATGCTCAAATTTTGTAGTGCTCCAAATCTGAACAGCCAAATAATTATTCTGGTGCATACATATTTGAATCCTGCCACTACTCTCACTTTTGGTAGACTTGGCAAATGTAGTATATGGCAAAACTCTAATCTATCATGGTTTTTGCCACGGGGGTGTGGGGGTGTGTGTGGGAAACAAAAATCAAAACAAACCTGTTCTGATTGTTAGAGTTTGACTGTATTTGGAAGGTTGGAAAAATTGTCAATTCTCCTGTTTCATAAGCAAGTGCATACCTCAAGGCCTAGGAGGTTGTAAATTAAGATGATTTTCTACTACGGTATAAGCGAAAAGGTTTATGTGAGTGAGAATGGCAGGGATTTACAGGTACAGCTGTGCTAATTGAAATAGTAGGTGATTTTAGCAGGTTGAATAAAAGTATATGATCAGACTGAAATTCAGGTATGCCTCATGTGCACTTGCAAGTGCCAATAAAAATGAACTAATCCAACATCTGAGTAGATCAGTATCACTGCAAGCTAACAGTTTGGAATTCATTAGTATTTTCTGCCTGCCTGTATTTCTAAATACTTCTGAATAAAATAAGTGAGAGACTATTTGAAAGTGCACCCAGTTGTATACTAGACATCTCAAAGAACTGTCAGCACCTTCAGCCAGTTGCTTCAGTCTGTCCTGCCTTCAGTTTTATAGAGGAAAACCAAGGAGACTTTTTTCTTCAAAAATGTCAGGGTTTTGATGCTCCCTTTAGTGTGAATATTATTTATAACTGTCCAGTTACCAAATCAGCTTGGGTCAGTACATATGTTATAGAATAAATAAAGTTCTTAGACATTCTGGTGACAAAGATGCTGAGCCTGAATCTCTTTTCCATTTGAGCCACAGAAATGGAAGGAAGGGATGTATTTATTTTCTGCTGGACCTCTGCAGTCTCAGGTTCTTAAGGATATATCCTAGCAGGAAAACCAAGAAGCTCTGTACTTTATGCAACAGATTAGTATCAGTGGGATCCCAGTGAACCATTCCAATCACGAATCATTCCTGAACAAAATAACTTCCATTTAAGCAGGATTTATTGAAAATTCAATACTCCTCCCTTTTCTTGCTGTGAATAGACTTTATTTTGGCTGTAATCTGTAGGCTGTAAATGGTTGTTATCTCTTATTTCAAAACACATAAAATAAACCAAAACAAACTCCCATTATACAGAATTCAAAAATGAGATAGGAAAAAAATAAACATCTGTTGCCTCAATGGTGCAAATTTATTGAAAAAAACCCCTATGCCAAGGAGTGAGATGCCAGAAGAAGGTAGTGCTACACCAGAAAAGAGCACTCAGGTGAAGGACAAGTACAACTGTACAGCAAGAATCCCAGCACCTTCACCAGGCTTACAGGAACTACTGGGAAGCTCCAGATTTTTGGCTCATTTACTGCTTCATTCATTCATTCATATTGAACTTGGTGAGTACAGAGAGCTCTGAGTTATTTCTGCCACTCTTGCATTAAAAAGTTGCAACAATTTAATACTCCAATACCCAATACAAGAATGGTGCTGGAAGAAAGAGAAACCAAAGGTTTTGACAAAGTATTTTAAATAATATGGTTTTAGGCAACAAGAGGAAGAGGAGAAATTTGGTTCAGGGGAAAATTAATTAATTTAGTCCTTATGGCAATGTCTCTAAATTTCTGAGTTAACAACTTACTGCAATGCTTGTGATGGATTCTCCCTCTTTGGTAATTATCAGCTGAGACACACGTTTCCATTTCAGTTTACACTAAAGTTCATCTCTCTAAGTTGATTGGATCTGAGAAGTTATGTATTTCTTTTTAAGATGAAATTCTTAGAGCACGGTCCTCCAATACAATTAATTTCATCACCACAGACGTATTACTGATGGGTACCTACATTAAGAGTCTCGAAATCTTTTCACTCTCATGGAGTGAAAACAGAGGAAGGATTAAGCTGCTGCTGAAGAAAAAAAGGCAAGCTGGAACATCTGCTGTTTGTACTGAGCAACACTCTCATAAGTCTAACATATGCTCCCTGTCTTGCAGCATGCTTGTTAAAGATTTAGATCGTGACATAGTAATGGCAAAAAACCCCCATGTTATAAACAACATTATTTTTTCTGAAGTCACTCTTTTCCTGAGGATGTTCCTCTACAGTGAAATGTTTTTTGACCTTTCATCCAATTGGTATCACTACTGTGCATTGTCCCCTACTTTAAACTGCTTTACAGCAGTCATATAGAGGCTACTACAGGGCTGAGCTTGAGACTTCAAAATTTCAACTTCAATATTTAAATATTTAGCAAGATGAGGAAAATAAATGGTACAATCATAGACATATCAATGGTACAATGACAGATGAGAGGCTAAAGATTGTACTAGCATATGGAATTGGACATATCAAAAGAGGTCTTTCTCACTGTCAGGATGAAGTCCAGCAGTGTAACAATGAATCGCAGATACAATTTCAGTGAACTTTTTTGGATGTAGACAGAATACATGTGTCTCTCCATACAATATAATTTGTTAACATAATACTGATCTTTGCTCTCCTTGGCAAGGAATTGAATAAGAGCACCATGTAAGTATTTGCAACCTTCCTACCTTTTTTCATGTTCCAGGGAAAGAATATTCCTTTCTTGACTTAAAATTGGCATTCAGGTTTATTTCAAAGACAACATCCCTGAACTATTTGTCTCTTAGGAAATAAATCAATCTCTCAATGAGAAAATTTGTCTCATTATCTTTCTGTATATGATTTTTATCTATTTTATGTATCCAGGCCTTCTTGAGCTATTCAAATTACTTCTAAATATTTACTTCAAGTTAACAAACATACACTGAACTTAATGACAATGAAACAAATGGCACACGTGAGAAGCTAAGTGAACCAGGAAAATGCTGGCTAATAGGATTTTTGCCAAGGACTTCTATTTCCTTGAATTCTTGTCTTATAGTCAAGGGGGTTTTTATCCTAGTCTCACATAGGGAAGCAAAATGAACCAGCCCAGCCCAGATTGATGTATAAGGTGCTACATTACAGTAAGACATTTGCCATCACTAGAAGGCACAGCTGTGACTCTGTAAGAATGTTTTGTTGGGCATTCATTCTCACAATATTCTAAAATATAAACCACTCACTTCACAACCTCTGAGCACTTGCTACATTACAAAGTGCTATGCATATGTTGACTGACAGATTGCTTTAATGTTTGTTCAGATTCTCTCTTGGTACACATTCCATGTGGATAGATCTCAGGAGTGCAATAAAGTGTTTTGAAATACTGAATATACACAAAATTGAAATATTTTGGCCAAAAAAAAAGTGATTAGAGATTATGTTTGTCTGGACATTTAAAAAAAAAATAAAAAACCACCTTGGTAAAGCAAAGAACAGGATTACGCCTATATCTGAAGTCAAGAAAGACCACAATTTATTAGCTATGGACTGCTTTACTTGGCAACAGCTTCAAATGCACTTTGCAATGAAAAATCAGGTTATACTTTGGTGAGAATACTTTTAACAGTACCCCAGCTTTCTTTTTAACATTCAAGAACTTCTGAGATTATGCAGGGGTCTTCCCATTTCTGGACAACAGTTTATTTCTACAATATAGAACTATTAAACATAGATTATCAAACTATAAATAAATGTACCTTTAAAAATCCAACAACAAAGGAGATGTGTGACACAGAATAAAAACTCATAAAGTCTCTTTAAAGTGTCAGATTCCTCCTCGTTAGTAAATATCTCTATTATGTTTGAAAGAGTTTTCTTCCAACTATTTATTCATACTGTATTATTAATTCTAATTCTTATGGTTTTGTTTGTAAAAACAAATGAGATATCAATTTATTTAAAAAGACTTATCAAAGAGCATCTCTATAAATAAAGTCATGTACAATGATACTAAGATAAATATTTGTGTTTAAAGACAATTGACTATTTTTCTAGAGGAATTTAATTTCTATGGGAATTGAAGTATGCACTTGAGAAAACTCAACTTTTTTATGGAGAAAAACACAACAGCAGTATTTGGACAGGCTGCCAAAACTATGCTATATTTAGCATGGAGCAAAAAGAACAAACCCAACATCCAGCACACACAGTTTCCTAATACTTAATCCTCATTTCTACTTAGAACATATCAGATTATACTCAACATTTATAGAACAACTTGTCACAAAGGAGTTGACCAGATGAAAAAATCACGCACATCCCTATGTCTGCATAATTTGTCTGATTTAATTAATTATTTTTAATTTTTAAAGTAACTTTTTAAACCAAAGCTTCACTCATGGACCTTACACAACATATGAACACCCTTGGTGGCCAGAGTAACATAAATTAGTAGGAGCAGTAGTGTTTCTCTCATTCACTGGTAGAGTTTTCTACAAATATGTATACTGCCATGGAAACAAATTATTTTTGTAGACTCATCCCCTACAATCAGAGTGTTTGTTTACTAGTTAAATAAATATCCTGATGAGTAGACAAATAAATATCCTGGAGCAGACTTTTTTTTTCCTCTCCCAAATCTTCATTTTTCAAATCTCTTCCAGAAATAGCAGAAAAGAGAAGCTGTAAGAGACATACATACTTTACCCAGTCCCTTCTTCTAAGGGTTCAAATGCTGTTATTTTAAAATGTGGCACTTGCAGTGCACTGTGAAAAGTAAACAGCACATCATATAAAGAGATCATCATCTTTATAAATTTAACTGTGCTAATTGAGGCTCCGATAGTCAAGCAGTGGTTTTTAACAAGGGCATTCATCTACATGCAGACATTCACTGACACCATTTACTTCTGTTCTCTGAAGACTGTTTCTCTCTAGCCCCAAGCTGTAACATCAATATTCCTAGGATCTTAAAGAGCAGTTCTAAGCATTTTCAATTCTGCAGATCATTAATGACTTCCAGTAAAGTTGTATCACCTACAGAGGATTTTTATCTAATGTAAATAGGCTAGATTTTCTTAAGACTGTGGACAAACTGAATGTCAAGATGAACTGAGATTGTTTTAGCAGCTTCCCATCTTTGACCGTTTTTTCCTGCATCTGAACTCCACACCCACATTTTCTACTTCCAGTACCTGTGTGAGTTAAGCAGAATCAAAGACACTGAGCTGGATGAAAAATAGGGGAGAGGTGCTAGCAAAGGTTATTTTCCAGAAGGATCAGTTTCACTTTCCAGTTGCAGAACCAACCATGCCATCTGGATGAAGGGAAGTCAGGAATTGAAAAGGGGGGAGCAGGAGGTGGCAGAGACTGCCAAATCAGGCAGTGCTGACACTAGGGAAGCCCTGGTACCTCTTGCAGACCCTCCAACAGTAGCCCACTTAATCTATCTGATGGGGCAGTATGTTGGTGATTTTAGATCTTTGATATATATATATATATATACCATATTCAGTAATTACTCAGCAGAACAGTACTCAGTTCACTCTTACCTGAGCTGCATGGATTCCATGAGAGGACACAGCAGTAAAACCATTTCTGCTAAAAGGATAAACATTTTGAGCACTAATTGAGGGCAGATTCATCAATTTAGAAAGGGCTGTTTTAACAGCCATTCTTTAGAGAGGAGCTTACTTTAAAAGACCCAAATTCCTATAAATACTACTGGTAAAACCAGAGCTGTGCTGTATTTACATTTTTCAGTCATTCAGGGTCACCGACATTTCTTTCCTCAACCACCTGTTAGTACAGTTCCCTCTCTGCAAAGATGCTGCAAGTAATACCTGCAGACAAAGCCTCTAAGTATTGCTGGAGTTACAGAAGTTGTGGCTTTTAAAAAGTCAACAGCTTCACTCTGTTAGCTCTTCTGGTTGTTGCTGTTGTTCAGGTCTATGTGTCTACTTCTCCTAGGCTGGAACAAAAAGCCAGTTCCATCTCATTCTAGCATTCCTCTAGATGTTTGCAAAAATCCAAATAGAAGCAGTGAATTCTTAATTAGAACAACATACATATGCTGAAAAAGATACACTGGTATCATTAGCCTGACAATACTGAAAAGCTCTCAGAACTGTTAACTTTCAGTGAGCATAAACTACTGATACGATTCTGAACACTTGTTATTTCTTAATTTTCCTCATAAAGGATCAATAGTTCACTGATGTAACAGCACCTTATGTTTCTATCTTGAGACAGTGGTCTTCCTGTATCAGAACTGCCCATTTTAGTTTTTACTGTTTGCACTGTCCAAACAGATTAAAAACAAAATGGGAGACATTGTGTATGATGAAAAGACATGAAAGAATGACGAGTCCACAGTCCTCATGCTCATAAAATGAAAAAGCTACAGCCAATCTATGATTGAAGAGGGATTCATTATGAGATACAATGTAAGACACACATTTTCTTTCAGCAAATGGATTTATTGACAAATGACTACAACCATGTACAGCATCTATGCATCTCCCATTGGAAGAATATCCAGTGATAGAGCTAACGTTAGTGTGATACACAGCTTTACTCAATATTCCACTGCATTTTTAACAACAAACAGTGGTGTATTCCACAATCATAAATGGCCAAAAGAACCCAGGTGTCAAAAAAACCCAGAAATTTTAAATTCTTAACAAAAAATGAAACCTGATACTGCATTCCCTCAATTTCAATTCCATTCATCATTGTGTTTATTGCAGTGAATTTTAATCCATACACTGACAACCAAGTTTGGCCCCTGATATTCATAAAAACTATAGCCTGTCAAAATGAAACCCCAAAGGATTTCTTGCTACTGACCCAAGAAACAAGACTTCGATTTTTTCTTTCTCCACGGAAAAGACAAAGATTATGGCAAATGATCTCTACACTCTCTCCCTCAGAACACAAAGTCTTTTCTATCTATTCAGTCACTGAACTCCAACTGAAGGTACCAGTTACTATGGTATCTTTTGTAAACACTTGTTCATCTGAATAAAAAAAAGAAAGAAAAAAAAAGAAAGAAAAAAAAAATCACCCCCCCCCCCCAACTGCTTACTTGCAATTGTGGTAATAAACAACTTGTAGTCACGAACACCTCGGATCAGAAATGAATGCATGATATTGAGACAAATGTCTCCATAGTATACTAACACTTCCTTCATGCCATTCAGTTCCACAAAAGTTCATCTGAGGTTGCACATTAAATACAAAGGAGCAGGAGTTGCATCAATGATCTCAACAATTTACCAAACTCCATCTAAAACGTTTGCATTTAAAGTGCAATCTTGATTTGGACCTGTTTAACTAGCTCATTTTTAGACCACAGGGAGAGAATTATTAATGTAAACTAAACCACCATATTTTGTAATAACAGAACCACATTCTGTAAATATTTAGAAAAGTCGGAGAACTAGAGAGCAACTGACCATAAAATGATTAGCATTGCTCTGAAACCAAAAAGCAAAATCCTAATTTAAAAAAAAAAAGCACAACCAACAAACCAAAACAACCCAAACATTATATACTACTGCATAAAGGTTTAACTCTAGCATTACTCACTCAGCTACACAAAACACGTAATCTAGATTAATACAAAAAATGTTTTATTTCACAGTGAGGTACATAAAGCTTCTAACTTTAGTAGGCTAAGGCTAAGAGAGATTTGCCTGTTAGGATAAAGATTGTTTCACATTCCTGAAATGTTCTCACCAATTACTGTTTCTGAAGTAAGGCACCAATGATTATTTATCCATCAATAGTTCACCTCTGCACCCACCCATTTAGAAATGAAGATGAATTATGTGAAGGTCAGCAATCTGCTGACCATCATGGACCCAGACAACTACAGCACACATTAATGTGTACAAGTACCAAGCAGTATTTATTCAAAAACAATTTAAAAATAGCTCATTTGTAAACATTCTACAAAAAAATCTGTTAGTTTTCTCTTAGTGGTGTCAGCAATATATTCCTGTAGAACCAGCTGCATTATTGTTCCTCCTTTACAGAAAAGTATAAAAGCACACTTGTGCACATTAAATCGCCTCACATTCGGTTTGAGTTGAAACAGCACAGCCTTCAAACTATTCAGCAAAACCCCCTAAATTTCCAGCCCTCCAGACAATTCCCTGGCTGCACACAGTTCAATTAAAAGATGATTCTCTATACAAGTTTTTTATTAGGAAGGGCTGGTGCCTTGTTCAAAACTCCTCACACAGGGTCAGGCCGCTCACTGTAACTTGTTCTCAGCTTGCAGTCGGAGGAAACCACCTGTAAAATAGCACACTTAAATTAACAGCTCCGAGTTTTCTTAAGGGAGGCACTGGCTCCTGCCGTTTACTCCTCGTGGCAAGGCACAGTTACCGCCTGTCAGGGTTTTATCTTGCTTGGGTTAGTGACGATTCCCGACAAAACGGTGAGGTCTCCGCAGAGGTAACCCCAATCCCACAGGCAGCCTCAGCCCCGGCCCGCAGTATGGCCGGCCTAGCGCAGCCACTGCGCCGCAGCTCGGCGCCTCGCAGGCCGCGACCCTGGGCCCGCACCGTCCCCTCGCACCCCGCCGCCCGCCTTCCCCCGCCGCACTGCCGCGGCTCCGGGGCTGGACCGGGCTCAGTCGGCGAAGCGCTGCAGCAGGTGCTCGTCCCCGTGCCGGCCGCTGCCGCTGTCCATGAAGCGCTCGCAGGGGAACTCGATGAGGTCGGCCTCGCTAAGGGCGCAGGCGGCGGCGCCGCGCGGCGGCCGGTGGGACTGGAAGCCCGAGAAGTCGGCGGAGACTCCGGTGCCCATGGAGCGGAGCGGGCGGCGTGTGGAGTAGAGCTGCCGCACGTGGACCGGGGCCGCCTTCCGACGCCGGCGGCCCAGCACCTTCTTGCGCAGCAGGCGGGCGACCCAGGCGGCCAGAGCCGCCAGCAGCAGCAGCGCGTTCACCGCCAGCAGCACCAGCGTGAGCAGCTGCTGGTCGGGGCCGCGGGGCCCGCCCGCCGCCGCCGCCGCGGTGCCGCCCTCGGGCAGGGTGACCAGCCCGGCGCAGTGGTCCCGCGGCGCCACCGGGCACACGCGGCCGCCCAGGACGCCCTCGACGCAGACGAGGTAGGGGGTGTCCGGGCGGAGCTCCCGCAGCGTGGCCGCCGGCTCCCCGCGCTCGGGTAGGTACACGAAGCGCTGGAACTTGACGGCGGCGCCGAAGCGGTCGAAGAGGAGGCGGAATCGCGCCGGCCCCAGTAGGCGGGGGCTGCGGTGCGGCCGCACGGCCCAGCGCACCGTCACCCAGCTGGAGCCCACCGCCTCCACCGACAGGTTGTGCAGGAACAGCTTGTTGAAGTCGCACGGGTCGGACACCAGCGGCGGGATCCCGGCGGCAGCGGCCCGTCGGGGCCACGCTGCTGCACTGGGCAGCGGTGCCGGCGTGGGGCTGGCGGCCACGGCCAGCCCCATCGTCAGGCGGGCGGTGGAGGCGGCCGGTGGTGGCCCTGGGGGCGGCCCCGCTGCGCTGCTGTTGCCACCAAGTCCCTCGGGGGATGGCGGGGAGGGAGAGGCACCATCTGGGCAGGGGCCGCCGTCCTGCGGCAGCGACAGCTGGGCATCCTGCAGGTAGTCGAGGTACTTGCCGGCCAGGGCGGGTGGCAGGCGGCACTGCACGAAGACGGTGAGCAGGCGGCCCTGGGAATGCCAGGCCGCCAGCCAGCGCTTGAGGCCGCGAAGGCGGCAGTCGCAGCTCCAGGCGTTGCCCTCCAGCTCCAGGCGGTAGAGGGCCAGGCTGGAGGCGAAGAGCTCGCCGGGGAGCGTGGCCAGTGCGTTGTCCCGCAGGCTGAGCTCCCGCAGGTGGCCGAGGCGGCCGAAGGCAGCCGGGTGCAGGGCGGTCAGTGCATTGCGGCTCAGATCCAGTGCCTCCAGGCTATCCAGCGGCTCCAGTAGGGTGGCAGGTAGGTGGCTCAGCAGATTCCCCTCCAGGCGCAGCTCCTTCAGCGAGCCCAGCCCCCTGAAAGCATCCGGGGCCAGGTGAGACAGTCGGTTGCCACTGAGTGAGAGCTTCGCCAAGCCGGGCAGGTGCTGGAAGAGCCCCCCTGTCAGCTGCCGCAGGCTGTTGCTGGCCAGCAGCAGGGTGTGGAGGGAGCGCAGCGGCCCAAAGATATCTGGGTGGCGAAGGGAGTTCTGCTGGTTCCCCGAGAGGTCGAGGAAGCGCAACTTGGCCAGGCCAGTGAAGGCACCGCGACTCAGCCAGCGGATGCGGTTGGACTCCAGGTGCAGATAGAGTAAGTTTGGCAGCCCTGAGAAAGTGGAATCGCCCAGCGAGCCCAGCTCGTTGCCATCCAGTCGCAGCTTGACAAGGCTGTCGAGGCCAGAGAAGGAGGCAGCGCTGAGACGGCCGATCTCGTTGGCGTTCACGTAGAGGATGCGCAGCTTAGCCAGGGTGCTGAGCGTGCCAGGGGCCAGCGATGGCAGCAGGTTGTTGCCCAAGTAGAGCTCCTCCAGCCGCTCCAGTCGCTCAAAGGCCTTGGGGTGCAGCGAGCGGATCCGGTTGTACTGCAGGTCCAGGCGCTGGAGCCCTGCCAGGCGGTGGAAGTCGAAGGCGGAGATGTTGGCGATGAAGTTGCCCCCTAGGCTGTAGGTGAGGATATCCTGCGGCTCGGCAGTCTTGGGCACGGAGCGCAGGCCCCGGTTGGTGCAGAGGAGGTGCTGGTGCTGCTGGCAGTCGCATGGCTCCGGGCAGATGGGCTCGGCCGCGGGCAGCAGCAGCAGGATGAGGGGGACGGAGCCCCAGAGCACCCGCGGCAGCACCATCAGGCGGACCCGGCGCGGCGCCCCCATCCCGGGACGAGCCGTGGGCTGCTTCCCCCGCCGGCTTTGTTTCTCTCCGGCATCCCCTTCGCCTCCTCCGCGGCTGCTAATGGGCCCCTCCTCTGCTCCGCGCCGGGCTGAGCTCCGCACCGGGCAGGCAGGCGCGGCGGCTGCAGGTCGCGGTGCCCGACACCGTGGGCTCGCCCGAGCCGGCCGGGAGCGCTGCCGGGGCCGTCACCCGGGGTCTGCCGCCCGTCGCGGCCCGCGGGCTGCGGGGCGGCGGTGGCGGAGCCGGCGCTGCCGCGGGGGCGGGCGCGGAGCGGAGCGGCGGGGCTGCTCCGCCGGCTCTCCCAGGGGCGGAGGGGGCGGGCGGGGAGGGGACGGCAGGGGGCGGCGGGCGGAGCGGGAGAAAGACGAGCTCCGAAAGTTGCCGAGAAAACTCAGCGGAAATTCGTACTTCCCACACTGTGCCCTGGGGGACCGGAGGATCGGATGGAGAGGGGGAGAGGGAGGACGGCGCGGCGGGGGGGCGGGGGGGAGGAAGCCCGCGGCCGGTCCTGGCTCGGCTGGGCCCCGGCAGCGAGCAGGGGCGCAGAGTGGGAAAGTAGGAATTGGAACCGGCTGTGGCTGCCTCCCAGCCACATGGGTTGCAGATATAGCTGCTCATCGGGGAGGAGGAAGGGAACAGCAGTAAACTAGACGTCGTCTGCCCACCCCATTTTTTTCCCCTTGTATTTAGAAACCTGCCAAAAGCAATAGTTACGGTTTATCACGGATTGAGGGCTTTTCTTTGTGTTGAGCAAACGGCAATCAGGACAATACATAAGGGAATGAGTTTTCATTCTTTCTCTGCTCTGTCCTGCCCAGTAGGTTCCCGACAACGCTGTCAGTGAGGATGCAATTGAACGTGGCTCCAGCTCCATGAGGGGCTAGTCAGAATGATCCAGATGTTCTTCAGAAATTCCCGTTTTAAAGGTTCTTCTTGCTCAACAACACACAAATTCAGTGCAAAAGGGAAGTGTTGGGAAGCACTCTGAAAACGAAACATAATGCGTACCCATTCTTTCAAAGACTTGCCTTTCCTATTGGCAGTTTTTGATTTTCTAAGACATCACCAATCAAGTAAGTAAGTGCCTAATGGCAGGAGGAAATGCCTTAATACTTTGGTATATAAGATATCCAAGGATGATGAGGGAAGGAAGGTAATGACCAGACTACCATGTTGCAAATTTAATAGATGTGTTGGAAGCTGTTAGCACACGAAGTTGTGTGCAACGCACACACACAGAATGCATTTCTGGACTAAAACTGTGTACAAGCCCTGCTTCTTTCTCTTACCAAAAGGCAGAATTTAGGTAGCTTTTGTGGGAGCTTTGTTTTAGTGTCCATGTCAACATAAGCAGATAGCACGAGTGGTACTTTGTGGTGAGGCCTTGTTGTCTGCTTTCATATTACTTTGATCTAACTCTGATTCGGACATGAAGAAACCTTACCATCAAACAGGCCTGTTCTTAGCTTACTTTGTTTTAAATTTGTGTCCTAAATTGTTGATGTTTTCTGTAGGTGGACTGAAGAGGCTTGTTTACTTCTTGAATGAATTAGACCATTTCTGTTTAAATTATTTTAACTGCTGTATTTTGAACATACTTGACTAGTAAGATGTTTTTTCCTCAAATCAGTCTGAATAAGTTTCACAAAAAGAACATTTGCTAGCCTTTTTTATTAATTTTCCGGGTTACTCAGAAACCTGTCCAGCATTTACTCATTATTCAAATGACCATGGGTTAAGAATCCAGACCTTTTAGCTCAGTCTCTTCCTTATTGACTATTTTTTCACTTTTCAGCTTTTTCTTTTGAATACATCACATCATGTCTAATATTTACGAAAAAGTAGGGATATGATTTTGTCCTGCAAAGATTCCATGTTTCTTTCCTCGTTTTTAAAGCCCCCATGCTTCAGGGAAACTCTGAAAGTTTTCTTTAATTCTGAGCAAAGACTAACTGACTAGTGGCACATTTGCTTAACTGGGGTGTACTTTAAATAGTGGAATTTTGGAAAACCATTAAACCATTCTGTATAATGGTATTTTTTATTTTTTTTTGTTCCTTTGGGTTATTCTTTTGAAACAGGGTTAAGCTTATAAGGGCAATTTATAAACTGTCCTTCTGTAGAAGCACCATAGATCTTTTTGTAGTCATATCAAATATTTAAAGTCTGATTTTGTCTTATGCATTGCTTTTGATTTATGCCTTCTGAAACTCAGCCAGTATGATTATTTTCGCTGTGTTTGGGGAATTATAAGTGGCAGGAATTAAAAAAAAATGAACTAGTTCTTAGGAAGACAATTCATCACACACTTGTTCTCACACTTAAAATATTTTATACCAGAAACTAAATAAAGAATTGCAATTGATTTTTTTCTGATTTTTTAAAATTAATTCAAGTAGAAAGTTTAATATTCAAAATGCATTAGAAACACAGATGTTGAGATGAAAGATGCCACGTTTGTTTTCCTACTTTGGAAGAGGAACTTTCCCATTGCTGTAGTTCTTGTTTCCTTATCCAAGCACACAATCAAATTTTAATGCATGATTGAGAAGTAGTAATCTTTTTGTACCCCGACCTGAAAAAGCATAAATCCACCTATGAAAAAACTGGGTAGAGGGAGAATTACATGTAACCTATTCTTAAAAGCTGTAAAGGTTACTTTAAAACATACCTTCATGGTTAAGATTTGAAGTCTGAGGACTTTGAAGGGCCCAGAAAAAATAGTGAGATCAGAAATACCATCTTTCCACTGAGACATATCTATTCCTATGATAATTAGGGGAGAACTGACCTTAAATAAGGTATTGTTTCATGGCTAAATGGTAACCATATGTTTGTTATACTTAATACCTCTGATTTTCTCTTTTTGAAGAGATATTTTTAGGTACTGGTGAGAGTACTGGTGAACACATATTTGTAGGTGGAATGCAAAATAGAGTGAAATAAGAAGCATGCTCAATTAGCCTATCCCAGCATATACTGACTGTGGCAATGCCCACATGAGAAACTTCCATTAAATAAAATTAATATTTCTTTACTCCAGAGTAAGAGAACTGGTGCTGAACTGGTAAGTTTAAGGGCTGGTATCTGATAGATTTATGCAGTTGCCAGTAATGGTAACTAGTTATCTGAAGCTAAATCTCAAAAGAGGAATATTTTGATTGGTCTATACAGTTTTTTTGCCCACTGCACATTGCAAATGTTTTAATCTGAACTTGTAAAAAAGTGTTTCTAAAAGCATCATCTTTGAACTTTGTCACCAAACTAACTGGCTTCAGAGAAACTTTATTCAACCTTAGTGTCAGAATTCCCCTTTAAATGATTAAAACTTTCTGTAAGTTGATATATCAGTGTGTTTAGTTGCTTACAATAAAAAAACGTAATTTGAAGTTATTTGACTTACACTGTCATAGGAAGTTGTTGGATACAACATTACTCCATGAGTCATGCCAAGTTCCCCTGAAGAACAAAGAAAAATTAAGATACTACACCATTACTGTTTCCTAGCTGATGAAATGTCACTATATGAATCTATACTTTTATAGTTATTTTTGCTTTTCAAGGATATAAAAATCCTGAGGAGCATTGTGAAGTATTAACAAAACCAGCTCATACACCATCTTCTTTAGTGGCTCCTGCAGCCCATGGATTAATTTTTTAAGTGTTCACCAGTTTTTTGATATTCCATATGTCAATGGAATCTATATAATGCAAATACTATAGTATATGAAAAATAGGAGAATTCTAGTGCCAAAAGTGGTATTTTTTTGCTTCATAATTGCACAAACAGTTCACCTGTATTGTGTAATTTAGTTTGGTTGTGCTTACTGTAAATAATTAAAATTTTAAATAAACCTTTTCCTGATACTGTGGTTTGTGTGTAATGAAATGTCAATAGCCTCATCCAGTTCTTCAGGAATAAAGCATGACTCCCAGGCAAGCAGTTGATATTACATGCCTGTTCAGCTCCACAGGATGAAATCTACCCGATATTTTATAGATATCTGCTCCTATCATCCATAGAAGTCTGTGGCCTACAAAACTCTGCTGCAAGTATCTTTAATCTTTTCACAATAAATATCTGAGTAAAGTATTTGTGGGTTTTTGACATATGATACCAGTTCTAGACATGCATTCACCATTGTGTGTGTGCTTTGTCAAGCAACCAAACCCCACTGGATTTTGTATAGTGTAGGATGTGCCTCTTCGACTTCCTCTTGGCAGGCAGTTCCAGCACTTTGTGTTGATTACAGCAATTGCTTCCTTTGTGCATATCAATTTACCTACCAAATCATTTCAAATCTGTTTTTTGGAGCTCCCCTGCCCAAACTGTGTGAAACCAGCAGTAGCTATATGCACAGGTACACTGTATTCACATGTTCTCTCTGCAAGTGAAAACCAGCTATCTCAATCTGTACAGTTAAATGCAAATCAAGCAGTGGATGCTGTTGCTGTAGTATCAGTATTTCATAACAGTAAATGGAGCGTTAGGTGTCTGTGTTCTGTGCAGTGATGTCTGCCAGTTCGTATCGCTTACAGAGGTAAGATTCACTGAATCATACTTGCAAAATTCTAAGCAATTATTTAGCTGACACATTTGGCTTTATCCAACACTTCTTCCTAAGGGAGAAACTCCTTAATGGAAGTACATGCTTTTTGCATGGTTCAGCATCTGTGACTGTAAGAAAGGAGAGAATCCTGCTTGTGTCACGATAAGAGTGGTATAATTTATGTAAAACAAATGCATGTGTAGCTTATGCAAGGCCAATTATCTGCTGCAGTGTCTACAATTCTTTCACATGGTTATCTATCTGTTTATATATCCAATCTTTGCAGTATTGTTAGACCAGTTTTTCCATAATGGGGTAACAAATCAGGAAAGTGCTCTTGGAAACATTTTCTCTTTCTCCATAAAAGGGTATGTGTGCTTATGACAATCTCTTTCATAGTGGTTAAGACCCTTGCCATATTTTTAGTGTGATAGATGCTCTATTCTGTTCCTATCATCCCATAATTTGGAGAGTCTGTAGCTGAAAAGACCTAAACAAAATGCCACTTAGACCAGTACTTGTATTACTAATTGGTAAAATGTGTTCTGATAGATATGCAGAAAAATAGAAAATACTTACTGTTTGATGCAATTTTCCTGTATCAGGTTAGAAGGAATTGCTGGGTGCCACTTAGTCCATCCTTCCAACTGGATCTGGCTGCTTAGGGCTCTGACAGCTCTCCAAGGGTGGAGGATCGTGGTGTCTCCCATTAGCTAGCTGAAGACAGCAAAACTCTCTTACAGCTAAACAAATCCTTTTCTTTAAGTTGCTCCTCATACTCTGGGGAGTATTCAGCCTCATGATATTTTTGGGCCTCCGCTGTACTTTCTTCCGTAGAGCAATGCTGTTGTTCTTGTATTGGGGCAACTAAAAATCCCAAGGCCCCTAAGATGATTAAGGGTCTGGAACAACTGGAACATCCACTGTACGGGGAAAGGTTGAGAATGCTGGAAGTTTAGCCTTGAGAAGAGAGGGTTCAGGGGAATCTCATCGAGTATGGCAATACTTGAAGGTAGGGTGCAGAGAGGATGGAGCCAGCTGCTTTTTGGTAGTGCCCAGTGACAGGACCAGAGGCAGTGGGCTTCAACTGAAGGCTCTGTATGAACATCAAGAACCACTTCTGCACTGTGAGAATGATGGAGCACTGGCACAGGGAGTTTCCCCAGGGAGCTGTGGAGTCTCCATCCTTAGAAGAGTCAATACAATGACTTTGCATTTGCCTCCAGTTACTTGAGGTCCCTCTGAAGATCACCCTTGCCCTCCAGCATACTGGGTACTGCCTCATGCATTATCATCCACGATGCTGCAGAATGTGCACTCTATCCCATTCTGCTGCTTGCCAATGAGATTGTGAAAGAGAATTAAGTTACGTTAGAGAGTGGATAAAGACCCACTTTTGGTATCTGGAGCATGACAATAGTAACTGGCTGCCAGCTGGACTTAGTATTACTGATCAGAACACGATTTTTATGAGAATCCAACTGATTTTCCATCCACTTTATCCACTTATTTAGCCTGTGTCTTACCAATGTTGCTGTAGTGACATTACAGGACACTATTTATGGCTTTGATAAAATCAAGGTAAACATCATTTATTACTCATCCTTTGTCCACTCACCCTTAGTGACTTTATCACCAAAGGTATTTAGGTTGGTTAGACCCAGTTTATCCTAAGTAAATCCACACTGAATGTTTTCAATCATCTTTTTGTCCTTCATGTGCTCAGAAATTACATCTCAGAAAGCTTACTCCAGAGCACTCCTAGGACCAGAGGCAAGGCTGTGTGGCATGTGGTGGCCTGGTTCCTCACTGCTCTCCTTGAAGATGGCCTTTTTCCAGCTATTGGGACCTCCCACAATTCCCATAATCTTTTGGAGACAGTGGAGAGCAGCCTTGCAACCAATTAGCCAGCCAAGATGGTTGATGTGTCTGTCTAGGCCCAAGGACTTGTATATACACAATTGGCTTCAGTGGTTTCTGATTTGATCATTGTTGTGAGCAATGCTTTACTCCTACAGACTCTGCTACTAACGTGAAGGAGCTGGGACCTAAGAAAAAAACTTTGCCAATAAAAACAGAAGCACAAAGGTATATAATACGTCAGACTTTTCCATTTCATTTATCACTAGATGCACTGCCCTGTTAAGCAGTGGTCTCATCTCTTATTTAGTCTTTTTTTTTTTTTTTTTTTTTTTTTTTTTTTTTTTTTTGCTGCTGGTACTGAAGTCTTCCTTATTTTTCATTTTCATATCTCCAGGTAGTTTTGGCTTCTGCTGAGCTTCGGCTCTCTTGTCTACATGCCTCCCTGCTCAGACAGTGTCTCTCTTTCTTCAAGTAGTCTGTTGCATTGTCTATCTCCTGTGGTCTTCTGCCATATTTGCTTGCTTTCCTGGGTGTAAGGAAGGACCATTCTTGTACTTTGATAATGTTGCCCTTGAAAATCAGCTAGCTCTTCTTGGTCTCACTGACCTTCATGGCAGTATTCCACGTGTCTTGCCATACGGGTCCCTGAACAAAGCAAGGTCTGCCTTCTTGAAGTCCAGGATAGTAATTTTAAAAATTTATCTTGCTCACTTGACTCAGGATTTTAAACTCCATAATGCTGTAGTCATTGCAGCTAAGGTTTTCCTCAACTTTCACACCCCCAACTTGCTTGTTCACGGAAGCAGGTGCAACATAGCACCTACTTAGCTTGTCAGTTATCCGCATCAAAAAATTATCACCAGTATTTAAATATTTTTAAATAATTGAAAACTATGTACTAGACCCTGAACTGGAGTGACTCAGCCTACCTTTGACATTATTAGACCCATGTACTTGTATGTTTTCATTAATATCTGGCCTCAACTCCTAGATGGTTTTTAATAAATCATTTAAGCATGAAAAGCTTTTGATTAGAAAGACTGACTAGGTCATCAGTTTTAGTCATGTGCTATCAAAGTGTGTCATATGAGTCTGTTCACATCCTTTTGAGAAATTATTTCAGTGTTTTTTTGCTCCTTTTTCTTATACTGAAAAAATGAGAACATTCTGGTTCTAGTAGGCAAACTTCCAAACTCTGATATAACTTCTTCCTATTTAGTACGCATTTCTTCCTGAGGGTCTAAATTACCCTTTAATTTTAAAAAACTTTACTTATCTTTGGCATTTAGTGTTCTGATATTTATGGAGAGCCCAGTCCTGTCTCTTCAGGCTGTTTTGCTGTGATAAACAGTCCAAGCTGGTTTAAGTTGCCATAAAGAGATAGGCTTTTGAGTCCCTTGATTCCCAGGTGCCAATCTGTCTCATCTCTGTTTTAATTACTCTTTATTGGATATGAGTGATAGAAATCTACACCAGCTCCAGATGAAATCTGTCTAGTGCCTGAAGAGAGTTTCATATGCTTAAAATTATGCTCACTTTGAAATCACTTAAGGCCATTTCATTCAACCCCCTTCACTAACTGGTACATTTTTGTCATATATAAACAGTGAAACTCCAGATTTAATTGAAAAATATTTTGTCACTTTTTCTTAATACCACATTTTTGCTATATTTGGTGGCATGTGGTACCAAGAATCATAGTTTTTAATGAATATGGACAGTAAGGCAGTGCTACATAACCTTTTCATCTTAAGCAATGAGCATTTATATATAAATTGGCCTGTAGATGTGTGTGTATTTAGTGGGGGAAACATAAACATTTTGCCTTAACACTGTAGACAAAGAGCTGTTGAAGCAAACACATACATGTTTTTAATCCTGTACTGAGAGTTGGTCTGTGCAGCCACTTAATTTGTGTAAGAACCTTGATAAAGTGTTTGTAGAGTTTTTCAAAACATTTCTAATTAAAATGAGGGGACCTAGAAAATTAAGTGGAAGCAAAAGCATTGTGGACCTCACATTCTTTTATTTCTATAAATATTTGCATTTTGATTACACAGTACATAATACCACATGATGAAATGCGATATTGGATCAAAGCTGTTGCTCACGCTGTAGCTGAGACTTGTTTAAATGGCTGATTTATTTGTAGAATTCCATTATGCTCCATACTGTTGAGTTACATGTTACTTTAGCTGAATACGTTCCAGTTAGCTCCAAGTAAGAGTATATGATATTGTCCAGAATTGTGGACAAAAGAAGGGCTTTCTATGACGTGTAAGTTAATGTATAGAGCTGGTGATGAAAGAGCTGTAAGAACACCTAACATAAATAAGAAGCTACTCTGACATTCTCAGGGTCTGGGAACACATAGGCTAGATGATAATATTATAAAGTGGGACTAAATGTGGCTGGAAGACTTAGAACTGATCTGTCTTGGTAGCTGCTTTATAACTTGTCGGGTTAATCAGCTTTGTTTCTTCAAGGATTTATCCTCTGCTGTGCATTATAATCTGTCATTAAAAATCTGGATGATGAAATAGAAAATGCTTATTTAATTTACCAGCAATTCTGCACAGAGGGGGAGCTGCAGATATTGGAGGGTAGGGTCAGAGATCACAATTAATTAAATAATTAAAAAATCTAAGGGAAAAAGTAATTCATAATCCCCAGAAAGGATGTGGTGAAGAGAGAATATAGGCAGGGAGGATGAGTGTTACAGCAGTTTTGGTAGTAGGAGAGGATATATAGGCTGATTTAATGTGCATATCTGTAGTTTTCACCACTGTAAATAAGAAACGTTATCTTAAAAACATGCTGACAAGACAAGAATTACTTTTATTTTTTGGGTGGTTAACTGAGGAACAGAGCTCAATAATTTTTGAATGCCTAAACTGAGAGACTCATCACCTGGTTTATAGTCATCATTTATGTAGTATTTAAATATTTAGTATGTAGCTTCTGCTAACTGAACTTCCACCTTTAATTTAGAGGTCGCTCCTTTTGAAAATCAGGCTTTCCAGATGTTTCAAATTATACAGCCTCAAATAAACAGCTTTAAAGTTGTGGGGGTTGTGAGTTGATCTGTGATAGAGATACAAAGATAGAAACTACTACTCCATGGAAGCATTTAAGTATTTGGACTCAAAAAATGCTTTTTATCCTTAACCCTTCCAGACCATGTCTCCTGTAAAATTTGACTCTCGTGTCCTGCTCCAGCAACCTCTTCAAGGCTTTGAATTTCCGTGCCACTAAGCCAAGATCCTTACTTCCTTCATAAATAGCTATGCAGTACCTAATATCAGAATGTGTGAAATATATATGTACATAAATGCTGACAAGGTTTAAAGGCAACCTAAATTCTGAAATTTCTTAAAATGTTTAACTTTTAGGATTATAGAATATTTTAATGTGATTTTTTTAAACTGCTAGTTGAAGTTCTTAACATTTGAAGTGCTCTGTAATTCCCGGAGTACTACAATGCTCTTCATACATTATAAAAGAAAAGATCTAAATAACTAACTCTTTTTGTTTTCCATATCAGGTGGTGAAGAGCAATGCTGTGCTTTTTCCACGTTTCACATGATAACTGATGATCCAGTTTGAAATTCACAATTTTCTGAGAAGTCTGAAGTTATTTGGACAATGGGTTTGGGTTATACTCTAAAGTAAGGGTTTTCTTTGATTAAAAACTCTTACATATTTCTCATGTAGCATACTGGATTTAGAATATTAATTCCTATAGTCACATATAATATAGTTTTTATCTCTGTAGCCTTCTACGATATGAATAATGTCAAAGAGTCTTGACAGGGCATCTGCCTAGTCTTGTTAAGTTAGTCAGTTAGTAAAATTGTCAAAAAAACCCCCTGTTTCAGATTAATGCTGAATATTTAGATAGCTACATCAGCATTGTTCTAGCAGTATTATTTTAGCTCACTTGTACTTTTTTTCCACCTCCCCACCACTGTTTGTTTTACATCATGGGTAGGGGTTTTGCACAAAATTAGGAAAATAAGCCTGTACCAAAATTAACATCCTGAAAGTAATAAAACTTAATAGAAACCACATTTGTGATGGACTGCTTGTTAACAGCAATCTATAGGAGCACTGCAAATGTATCATGTTACAGATATCTCGTTCTTAATCAATGCAGGTTCAGAAACTTGGCTTCAGAGGCAGAGGAAGCAAATAAAGGCAGAAAGAAGAGCTACAACTTAAGAGAAAAATCTTGTAGATTTGTATTTTTATGGTATTTTCAGGTTACGTGTTGAGGAATCCCATCATTCTGCTCTGCTGTTTCTTACTGTAAATTTAATTGTCCTTGGTATTTCATAAATATTTTTATATTGCAATGACTTCTTAATAGCTGACCTACTGTTGATTGTACAGGCCATGTGAGAGTAGAAAGTAAATAGTAGTGCTACCAAAGAACTTTTGTAACACAACCCAGTGCTGTCCAGTCTAAATGTATGGAGACTGGTCTTTAAAAAAATACTTATTTAGCTAGAATCTCAAATTAAATACTAGTCCTGTGCCTGTAGTATAACATGCATGCATTTTTCTTAGAGGAAAGTGCAGTAAGCACAGAATATTTGATTTTTAATGATATGTCTGCCTCAGTGACTTCTCTGTTAAGATGAATATACACTACATTTTGGACCAGATTCCTAGTTGGCATTATTTGCAGTACCATTACAGGCTTCCCCTCCATGACTAACAGTGCTGGTACATCAGCATGCAAAATTTTTACTCAATCCCTCTCTAAATATTTGAAAATCTTCTATTACCTGGAGAGATTGAGTTATGCATGAGGCCAAATTACAATAAAAATGAAATGTGTTCAACATAATTAGTATTTTTCCTCAAGGGAAATAGTGCCATGTTCAAGTGTTGAAATGTAGTAAGAAAGGTGAAGAAAAGATTGCAGCTTTTCAGTTAGAACTTCCATTTTGTCCATTCTGTAAAATAGAAGTGTATCTGAAAGAAGTAATTAATTTAGAATTCCCGGGGATTTCATCCTGTATAATAGCCATGATCCAAGGAGTTTAACATTCAACAGGAACTGCAGTGAAACCATGTATTAAATATATGCCCTCTATATAGTGATAGAATTGTTTAAGCACATCATTAAAGTTGCTAATAAAAGACTAAGCAGCTTTAAACCATTGTGAGGTAAAAAAACCTTACCTGATTTCTTGCATCACTTCAAAATTTTAAGGAGGCAGGACTTTGTTCTTTCTTCTTGTGTGTTCCTGTGTTAATGAACAGCTTTGTGTTTTGGAGTTCTTTCCACCTTGCCTTTTTGAGTCACCTTTACATGAAAAATCTTGGTTTAGATCAGGTATTATAAAAAAATTCTTTACTATGAGGCTGATGAGGTGCTGGAACAAGTTGCCCAGAGAGGCTGTGGACTCCCCATTCCTGGAAATGTTCAAGGCCAGGTTGGATAGGTCTTTGAGAGATCTGGTGTAGTGGAAAGTGTCCCTGCTCATGGCACTGGGGGTGGAACTTGATGATCCTTAAGGTTCCTTCCAACCACCATTTTATGATACTATGAAGTAAAACCTTCCTGTATGGGCTGTTACTTGTTATTGTCACACTTGAAATATCATGTAAAATATAATTTGTGTGTAGAAGAAGGGGTATCCCTTGGGGAGATGATTATTCTCTTTTCCTGCTAATAATGAACAGTGCAATTTTATATTAGGTCATAATCAATTGCAAATATCATAGATTTAGATATTTGAAAGTTAAAATTACTAAACCCAAATCAAAAGAATAATTGTATTTATAGCTTAGGAAATAAATATCTGAAGCAGAAGGAACGTAAGAACTCCCATAATTTGCCACTTGGCAATTAGGGCTGTAAACTTTTATGTCTTATGAGAGAATTTTTCAAACTTCTCCATCTCATTTTTTTTTTTTCCATTTCAGAGTTGTTAAGTCCAGCAGTAGAATAAACACAAAGTGGGTTGCTTGGACTCTGTCAGCTTTAGGCATCTCATGTAGGCAAAGTCAGTGGTGGTGAAGTCAGTTTGTCCTCTGACTTGGTAAAAGTGAGAGTCCCTGGTCTTGGTGCTGTTTAAAAGACCTGGTTCTGGCCTCAGAAAAAATAGTTGCTAGGCTAAAGAATAAAATATACATTATCCTACAGCTATGTCTGCATTTAAAATGCATGCATTTTAAGAAGTAGAATAAAAATATACAGACTTTAATCAATGGACAAACATGAAATAATGACCAAGTTTCTGGGGGGGGGGGGGGGGGAAAGGCAAGACACAAGACTGCAATTGTGTGCAAACAACTTGGTCATTATTTCAGTTGAAATGGGTTATTTAAAAAATGTACTTTGATAAGAAAATATGCAAAATATGGGACTGAATATTTCTCCTGTTGGCTAATCTAACTTTATTTGTCCTCACGCATGGCAGTGATGTCACTATATAAGAAGAGAATGGTTTCTGAGGCCAATCCAAGGCTATGTGTACAGTGTTGTGGAGTTATTGTTCTACTACCAACTCATATGTCAGTTGGAGGTAGAAGAGAATTCATTTTGTTAAAATACGGTAGTAACAACAAAAAACTAAGAACATTTGCAGAGGAAGATGCAGAATAGCCTATCCTACCATAGCTATGAAGATTTCCTCTTGTTCACTAAATTTTCTCTTTTAATGTTTTTTTTCTTTTTTCTCTTTTTTTTTCTCCTCCTTCTTTACAAATGTCAGATATTATTTTTTGCATTCTTTTGAATTCTTTCCTTTGATTTAGATATAAATGCGTATTTTCTGGAAATTAAACTTGCTTCAACAATAAAGGAAGATTAATAAGCTCTTTATGTGTCTCTACTAGCTGTTCACTGTGAAGCTGCACTTGTGCAGCCTGCTCAGCTATTTCTGTTGGCACAGAGCAGAGAGCTGGAGTTTTGCCTAGAGTAGCACAATCTTTTTATGCACTGGAGAAACAGCTAGTCACCACCTCAGCTATATGATACACTGCCTACTGCTATGCCACAACACAGTTGCAATATTTGTGATAGGTGCCCTCATCTCTAAAGCTCTGTGATGTCCACACTTTATTTTTTTTTTCCTAGCAGTTCTCTGTATTCCTGTTTTTCATATGTTTCTGATGGTTTCTTTCAACTTATTGCTCTCAGTGAGTGCCTGACTTGACTACTTGCTTAGAGTTGTCATGCCAACTCCCAGGCTTGAAAACTGAAGTAGAGAGGATTTTTTTTTTTTTTTCTGTGTGTGTGAAGTACTCACTTCACAGTTACCAAGCTGCATGAACTGAATGCATAAGTATGGTAAACAGCTCTGTGACATTGGTCTGACACTTAAATTTTTAAATATGTGTTTCTGTTTTGTAAAGACTTTGAACATCCTTTCCTCTATACTTGCTGCTTGTCTGCATTGTGAAAATCAGGAAAATTAAAAAGATCAATGAAGTGGGAAAGGTATTTATAGACAAGTTGTTGCATTTTTTATTTAAACTGAACTGCAAACATATATCAAATACCTTACATAGAAGTAATCTTTAAAAAAATCCATGAGTCTGTTCAATCTTTTTGAAAGTTAGATATTACTCAATTTGATTCTCTTTTCATGCCAAGTCGTTCAATATTTATGCATATCAGCTTTCCAAATAAACAAGTGAAAAATAAAAGAGAGGTATAGGAAATCAAAAATGCAAACGCTTAAGTCCTTATATTGAAGTCATATGCAATCGTTATGCCTGTTAGCAATGTATGTAACAATGACACAGTTCTGTGAAAAAAACTGTTCTCCAAAATAAACAGTAGTTTTAATAGGTTTACTGTAATTAACAGTTACATTCATGGGTGAATTGCATTGGAAAATATAATGTGTTTAAAGGAAATTGCTTTAAAAAGGAAGAAACATGAAAATTTCATTTCTGATACTATTGCTCTGTGGAGATTCCTGTGGAGGTAAGTTTGCTCCAGGTTTCACAGGAACCACCTGTATGGTTGTGTATCATTGCATCTAATATGTCTCTTGTTTTTCTTAAGTTAAAAAATATGTCCTTTTAGGTATTTAATTTATGAATACTTGCTCTGCATCTTTTATTTGAAATTGAGCTTTCCGGGCTGCACACTTTTATTGAAAACATGCTAGTATTTTGCGTGAAGAGCTTTAGAGAATCAAATACACTGGCTCAGCCTTTTACCAATGTTTAATAATAAAGTATGTTTGCTTTAACTGAGCCTGTTCTGAAGTGGAAGGCTTTTATATCTCATTGGAAAAAAGCAAGAAACCTCAGTTATCTAAAGAAGCTTTAACTTAGTAGACAGCTGGGTTCCGGAGCTATATTAAACATTACCTATACTTTGACAACCTTGCAATAATCTCAGATAATTTAACTCCAAATACAGGTGGCTGCAGTTTATCTGAAGCACTGACTTTTTCTTCTCCAGTTCTCCCAAAGAGTCTGTGAGTTGCTCTGGCCCTTTATACAGAGAGAGGAGTAAAGGCTTATTGCATTGATCGAGAACTTCAGGCCTTAGTGATCGTGGATAACTGCAATAGATGTTAAATCTAAAAGGATATAGAGACCATTTGTACCACTACAAAAGCCTGTAAAAAAGCCAAGTTACAAACTGCCATAGGAAGAAATATGAAGCATTGAAAATGTCTTGGGATGCTGTGGTAACACAATCTTTGGTTTCTGCATGGTCTTTGGAAGTGTGTACATATGGTGTATATGTATATGCTAAGGCAAGAAATCCCTGACAGGACTTATCTTTCTGCTCCCGGTTTTGAAGTCTTAAGTGGGCATGTGAGCTGTCCTTGAGAGATTTTAATACTTTGAGGAGCACCAGCGCAGCCTGACTTGTTTATTTCATCTTGTGCTTTCCATCCTAATACTTGTTCTTGATGAGACAGGGTATAAACCGCATAAAAACAGATGGTCAAGCAGCAAGATGACCAAGAAAGATTGTTTACATTTTACATCTGCCAAGAGGAAATAAACTCTTGTCTTCTATGCTAGGAATTCAGTTTGAAAAGAAATGTTATTTTCACATCATCTCCTTGGTACTTCCTTTATACTGAATTTTATGCATCTTTTCCTAGCTAGATTTATTGTGAGAAGATCCTGGGATGGAAGGAGATAGAGCCAATTAGAAGAGCTGATCAGCTGGAATGCTGAGAACCATTGCTTTGGAGGCCTCCCATCCACACAGCACCAACAAATTCACTTTGCTGAGCAAAGGACAACTTGTTTGTTTTGGCCTTGCCTCATGTGAGCAGAGATAGTGAAAATCCAGGGAATCTAACTGGATAAAGAACATCTGCAAATGATGTTCTCTTAATGTGTATTCTATCCAAAAAAGCCTTAATGCTTGGTCTCAACTTTGGTCTTAGCCACACAGGCAGGTTCATTCAGAATCTACTTTGGTTTCCTGTAAATAAAGGTGGTCCAGAGTCTATTTCATGCTAACCCACAGTAACTCAGTAAGCTATTTCTAAAAAGGAAATAAAATATTGTTTGATGTATGTAAATCCATTTTGGAACTAACTTTTTAAATTGTGGGTTTAGAAGTTTAATCAAGTTTTTCATTGTTTGAATCTTGTATATATTTCTGTGTGGGGGTTTATTTTGGTTGGGTTTTCTTTGTTTTTTTTTTTTTGTTTTTTTTTATTTGTTTGTGTTTTGTTGAATTTTTTTTTTTTTTTAGTGTAAGAAGATGGATTAATTTGGCAATCTATCAAGAGAGTATGAGAAATAAATTGCCTGCTGCCCCATGTGACAGAGGCTAAAAAGTTAAATATAAAATTCTGAAGAATATGCTAGGTGACTGTAGAGAAGTAATGGGGTCACATTGCTGCAGAAGGAGTTATTTGTTACCAGTTCTGTGAATTAAGTTGCAGTCTAGGACAAAATAATTTGCTTTTCAGTTTGATAATCTTTTTCTCAAACAGAAGCATCTTTTTAGTTATTTGCTGTAATGGTCCTAATATATTAATAATCATGAATAGCTGGTTATTGCAGTTGTATAATTTCTTCATTCTGCATGAGTGTTCATTGTGTGCTGTAGTGAAAGGTGGGATAAGCAAAATATTGAAGATGCTTCGAGGGAGAAAAATATATACAATTATAAGAGCATAGTGTTGGAGAAAATTTGCTTTTGGGATGAACTCACATTTAATTCAGTTGCTTGAAAGCACAAGCTGAGTTTCCTGTCCTGTACACATGGTTTGTATGAGGCTGATAGTTGATATCATGCCCAAGGAGATGTCGTAATATCTTTTATGAATCTTCTGTCTGATGATTCAACTCTTGATTGAGATTTTCTTCTCTTCAGCCTTTTTCTAAGTGAAGAGTTAAAAAAAGATTCATCACAGAATGACCTATGGTATTTTGTATTTATGGTAGGTTTCAACAAGGTAAGCAGTTAGTTAACAGCCAGTATTTCACAGTCTAATAACTGCAAACATTTGTATCGATGTGTCCCTTTACATGAATTTGCATTGTTTGGTAAATTAAGATAATATTAAATTTAGATAATAACACATATATTTTACTATAAACTATTTTGCTCTTAAAGTTATTTAACATTAATACCATTGTTGCAAATTTAATTTTATGAATCAAAGAGTTTTAGTATGAATTACTGCTTGCACAATACACCACAATAAAGCAACCTATTGAACTTTCCTAATTGACTTTCTGCACTGACTGTTGTTGGGTTAATGGAAACATTTCTTTCCTCTCTTTTTTGTTGCTTATATATTTTATGCAATGGATTTTTATGATTTGGCTGACAGAGTTTTGGTACTTCTTTTGGTCTCATCTGAGGTTCTTCTTCTATTTAACTGTGCCTGTTCAGCTGAAAAGGAATGAACATGCATGGTCTGTCCTGGCTCTCAACTGCTGTTAGTGAGAACAGGGTACCGTGTTTCTAGATTATGGAGAATATATAAGAAGAGAGTGAGATTACAAATATATTTTCATTGTTATGTGCAGTGTATCTTATCCCCTCTGTTTTTCAATACTGACATATTTAAATAAAAATTGCCCTGTTTTTCTCCATGACTAAAGTGTATCAGAGCAACTTGTCAGCAGTTTGGACACTGGGGATAAGAAAGCTTAAAATTGAAGAGATTTAGCTCTTCATACCTATATCACCAGTCTAATCTATGAAAATGTCATTTTATAACAACATGTGAGGTAAAAAACCTTTTCTGATTACTCACATAACTTCAAAATTTTGAGGAGGGCGGACATCCTCCTTTCTTCAGTGTTACCTTTGTGGTTTGGAGTTATCCTCTCCACCCTTCATTGTTGAGACACCTTTACTTGTAAAATCTAGGTTTAGATTAGGTATAGGAGAAAATCCTTTACCGTAAGGGTGATGTGGCACTGGAACAGGTTGCCCAGAGAAGCTGTGAATACTCCATTCCTGGAAATGTTCAACGCCACATTGGCTGGGGCTCTGAGAAACCTGAGTCTAGTGGAAAGTGTCTCTACAGGGGCTAGAACTACATGATCTTTAAGTTCCCTTCTAACCCTATTCTATTCCTAAAACTCAGCTGTATTCAGAGGACAGTGAATTAGTGTCATTTTTAACCGCTGCTCTAAGGTGAGCTCGACAATTTTTCCAGGATCTGCAGCAATTTGGGTTGGCAAGCCAAAGTCCCCTGCCTATCTAGGACTACAGAAAGGGCATCTGCAAACAACTGCCCACTCACCCTCAATTATGTTGCCTCTCTCCAGCTGCAGGGATTGCAGCTCACCAGTTTTTATCAGCCCAAATTGTAGTGCTACACACTTTCTGAAATTTATTTTTCCCCTAAAATCTCATATGAATGCCATATTTAAGAGCAGTCAGCTGGCTGTAGCAACCCTAAATACACCTTGATGGACCCATCTTTAGTATTTTAAACTCTCCCATCCGTTCAGTCCTTTCCTACAACTTCTTTGTTTAAAATAGTCAAATCTTGCGCTGCATTTGGGAGGTACATTAGTAAGTAATTCAGTGCTTCTCCACCTTATACAGAGACACTCCTTCAGTGTTAATCAGGGGCAGAATTCTGATTAAATAGGCAGAATTCTGATTAAATAGGCAGAAATCTGATTAAATAGGTTGCTCTTCTTCCTGAGCTGCTTTTTAAGGTGTAGTAGTGAATATGTCTTTTACAGCCTAGTGAATTACAGAGCAAATTTTTCTTATCTCCAAAACCCGATATAGTACAAAAAAAAAAGAGTTGAAGTTTCTCAATTTCTTTGATTAGCTAGTAGGGGATTTTGAAATGGCAATTAGGAAAATGGTTTCAAATGCCTTTAAACAATATAAAGACTGACATTCTCCCCTTTTATGAGTAATCTATGCTATGCACCCAGTTTGCTTTTGAGAATACGATATTAGTGACTTTTGAAAATTTCTCATATTGTTAAGATACATTTTTTTTAAACCTACACTTAACCAACTAGACATTTGCAAATTAATTATTCCTATAGTGTTCACTCTATTAAAAATTTTTAAATGGATTATTCGTGTAAAAAACTGAGCACTTAACTCAGTGTATATTAGGTTGCATAAAGCTTCAGCACAACTAGATATTTCATGTACCCAGTGACGTCTGAATGATTTTTCCAACTGTATATAAGGTCTGTTAGCTAATCTTCATTGTTTAAAGTGAAGCCTACTCAAGTAAAATAAGAGGAAATCTGATTTTCATTACAGAATGACAGCTTTTTTTAACCTCTCTGCCATATTTTTTCTAACAACATAAATGTTAAACCCTTTATTATTTGTGTTTACCTGTATTTTGGCACAAAAGACTCAACCAGAGTGTTACTTTCAATTAATGAAGTTTACCTTCAAAAATAAAATTACTTCTATCTGACTCATTTTTCCTGCTAATTTCTGAAAAGTAAATTTCTGTATCTGGCTTTCTAATCTATGAGATCCTCTTTTCTGGATACACATTTAAAATGTGTGATTATTCCCACAAGAAGATTAATAGATTTATTTTAAAAACTCTATGTTCTGTGATTTCTGACATTAACACAAGACAAGAAGAAAATGCAGGAGGAGAAGCAATGTTGCATTACCCTGTCTCTTCATGTTGACACTGAGTATGAAAACCTAGGTTCCAGAGGGTGAGAGAAAGTTCAAACTTCATGCTCAATCACTTTTGGGCCTCACTCCCAGGATTTGCCAGCTATGCCAATTTCCATAGGACATAAACTCTAAGATAATGTTAACAGAAAGCAAACCACAGCCACCACACTCATTTTCCTTTGGCAGGGGGATCAGTTTAAATCCCCAGAGCAGTCAGTTCTGTATCCTTCCAGACAGCACTCTCTCTCCCCTAATCCAATCAGCACCATGACCAGAAGCTGCTAACCGTGCTGTGGATTTCCAGATTTCTGCCTTAATTGCCAGTCTGCAGGAACTTGAGGCACGAGACAATAGCTGGAGCAGTCAGGTGGGTGCAGAACATCTGCCCTGCTCCAGGCTCTGCTGCAAAGCACCGCTGGCACAGGCTGCCCCAGCAGAGCCCGTGTGCCTCAGATGCAGTGGGAATGCTCCTGGGAAACATAGAGCTGGAATGTGGTGTCCCTGCTGACACTGGTTGTGACCCAAGCTTCCTCTTTGACCTCTGTGTTGTGGGTGGGAAGGGCACTGGCTTTAGGATATAACTACCCCGTGTAGGTGTATCAGAAACAGTGATGAGCAGGACTAGGGAAGAGACCGTGTCCCTGTACTCGGCACTGGTGGGGCTGCACCTCAAATCCTGCGTCCAGTTTTGGGCCCCTCACTAGAAGAAAGACATTGAGGTGCTGAAATGTATCCAGTGAAGGGCAACAGAGCTTGGGGAAGGGTCTGGAGCACAAGTCTTGTGAGGCGTGGCCGAGGGAACCGGGGTTATTTGGGCTGGAGGGAAGGCTTAGGAGGGACCTGGTCACTCCCTACAAGTACCTGAAAGGAGGTCATAGTGAAGTGGGGGTTGGCCTCTTCTCCAAGGTAATGAGGGACAGAACAAGAGGAAATGGCTTTCAGTTGTGCCAGGGAAGGTTTGGGTTGGATATTAGTAAAAAAATTTTATCTTGAAGAGGGTGGTCAGGCACTGGAACAGGTTACCCAGAGAAGTGGTGGACCAGTTAAATACCTGGAGGTATTTGAAAGATATGTAGATGTGGCATTTAATGTCACAGTTTAGGGCTAGACCTGGCAGTACTAGGCTATCATTTGGACTCAATGGTCTTGAAGGTAATTTCCAACCTAAATGGTTCTATGATTGTGGATATAAATATGCCAGGAATTTAAATAAGACAAGCAAACATTAAGTTGGTTGAATGACAACACTGAGGTGTATCTTAGTGGTTTTACTCCTCTTGTGCACAGTCCCAATTAAAATAATCCTGACTAAAATAGTGTGGTCTCATTTTAGGTTGCATCAAGGCTTGCTGGATAGATTGCATGATCCCTTGCATATGACAAACCATCTATGTTAGAGGTGACTGTGGATCGAAGTTGTGGCTCTTACCACATGTCAGGTTTACCAGATGTAGGGACAGACAGCAGCTTTACCATGGTCAGCCTCTCTGTGAAGGAATGTGCAGCAGCTGACTGAGCTAGTGACCTGGTGTTTCCCACAGGTCAGTGACAAGCTGTGCACAGAAATGTTTCTTTCTGGATTATGTTTACCTTCTGCTCACTTCAAGCCACATTTTGCTCTTTTGTAAATAACACACTTTAAAAGGAAATTGAAACTTTTTTTTTCCCCATAACATACCTTTTCCAATAGCTGAAATAAATGCCTCCAGGTATGTTTTTCATATCTATTTCTCTATCCTTTCCTTCCCACCAGTACTTCTGACAACTATTATCTCCTTCATAAATCTTTACAATAGCTGTGATCAACTCTGCTCTGGTGCAAAGTGGTCAGGTCTCCACACCATACCTACTGCAGAGATGTCAAGATCATGATGGACATAAATACTATTGTTTACTGTGCTCAGCTATGGACTGAATCCAAACAAATGTCTCTGGTGGCTTGCTGTCAGGAAGGCTTTGGAATGTCCTTAAGGCACTTCTGCAGCACTGTGCATGAAAGAGCTGAAGGGAAAGGATTTCTCTGCACTAGAGTTTTCCAACACAGAGCAGCATTATCTCATATCTTAGATGAACACCAAACAATGTCCGACAAGTGATGACTTCTGAAGTTTTACCTAATTTGTTAAGTGGGTAAGCCTATTGTTTAAAATAAATACTAAAACAATCAGTGGAAGTAGCCAGTCTCCCTAAAGGATATTATTAGAAAATAAATGAATTATTAAAGAAGTGTGTTTGTTCTGGATCCCACCGAAACCAAGCTCTCACTGACATCCTTCCTTTTATCCAAAATAAGTCAGTACTAAGGGTAAGTCAAAGATTTGAACACTGCACATATTTTAAGTAAAGAAACAAAAAAACCAAACCTGTGTATGTAATTAGCAACATCTGCAAAGGGAAATTTTATATTTATTTCCATTATGCAGAAATAAAGATTTATTTTTGCCAAAATGCTTCTATTTCTTTGTCTTTCTTTCCTCCTTTCTTCATTAGCTAGCTTTATGCTATGGTTCCTTGTGGTTTGTCTGGGATATCAGGAAGCATGTTCAGTTAAGCCAATGAGAGGAGTACTGTGAAACAGATGTGGACAGACCCCAGCATAACTGGGCAAGAAAAGCACAGAGCAGAAAAGGCCAAGTGTGTTCTTGTTTTCTGATCTCTGTCGTGGGACTGGAAGTTGGCTGATAGTGGGTGTTTTGAACAGCCCTGTGGCTTTGTGGTAATGCAGTGCAGTATCATTTGGGAGAGCAGCTGGATTCCTGATGTGGAATTATTGTGTCCTGGCTGGGATGTGCTGTGGAAGCAGCGAGCTCTGCTTCAAAACTCAAAGGGTAACCTGCCTTGCATGGGTAAACCTGGAGAATAAACTGATAAGAGACAGCTTCACTCCTCACGCAGATGGTTGCCAACTGCAGGAAACAGACGCAAAGTGTAGTGAAATGCAACCAAGAGCTGAGGGATGAATGGAGATCAGGAGCCTCAGACTGATTTTGTAAAAGCACTGAGTGAGTAGAATGAGTGTCTTGGCTTACAGTCTCATTTGCAGGTCCCAGTAGCTGTAGAAAGTCAGCCTGGAATATGAAATTGATAAATACAACATTGCATAGTCCATGTGTTAAGATGTTTGCAACCAGATTTTGTGCCGTTCTTAAACTTTCTTCAGGCAGCAGCTGACAGAGTGAGAGGACACAGTCTTAAACTGCAACAAGGGAAATAAAAGCTGGATATTTGGAAAAAGTTTTTATGGAAAGAGTGATAAAGTACTGGAACAGTCTGCCTGGAGAGGTGGTGGAGTCACCATCCCTGGATGTGTTTAAAAAAAGATTGGATGTGGCACTCGGTGCCATGGTTTTGTTGAGGTGTTAGGGCATGGGTTGGACTTGGTGATCTTGAAGGTCTCTTCCAACCTAGTGATTCTGTGATTCTGTAAACATTATTTACATATTGAAGCCATGAAAACTTAGTATTAGATAAAGCTGCATGAAACATTCCAAAGACAGATTCAAGTTTTCTTTTTCAAAATTTATTTTAAATATTCATTTCTCTAAAGAAAAGACCCTGAACCTACTACAATGGCTTTAGAGTAATAAAACAATGAGAATTTCATATGAGCCCACTCACATATCCAGCAAGGAACAGCATCCTGACCAGTCAAACATAGTTTTAAAATCAAAGCCAATTGTACTGTTTAAAATAGAAGGACAATTTTTTAGAAGGCCAAACGAGTGTGCTTCCTTTGTTGGCACTCTACCTTTGCACTGGAAAAGGATCATTTATTGTCCTTTGCTCCTCTACCTTTTGCAAGAGTTAATGCAATGGAGGAGGATCCTGCTTCTCTTAAGGAAGAACATGCAGGACAGACTGACTCCACTCTCCACAGCACACCCCAGAGAAGTCACCAATGAGTCGAAATCAATGCTTGCACAGGCGATGTCTATTTTGTGTCAGCTCTGAACACCAGGCAATAAAGACCCTTTTATTTACTGCCACTTACTTCTGTAAAACAGAAATTAGTGCTATTAAAAGCCCCTTTTTTCTCTTCCAGCACAAATGAAAGTGTCTCCCCAGCTATTTTCCATACACCATGGGCTTGTGCCTTCCCAGTTTGACCCTCACCAGCCAGAATGAATGTAGTTCTTCATTCTGCACATACCACTGGCAGCACATTCCATGTTTGGAACAGGCTACATAAGCTGTGCATTGTGGCTGCCCTTGGGTTGGATGTAGTGGTGGTATGAGCTCCATCACTCCTGGTCTTGTGCAAAGCAGAGAAATCCCTGGTGATCCAGCAGCTAGCAGGGGCAATTTGGAGCTTCAAAATACAGCTGAGGTCACCAAGAGTTTGTTTGAAGTTAGTTAAAACCATAATCTTTAAATA
Organism: Cinclus cinclus; assembly: GCF_963662255.1. Lineage (NCBI taxonomy): Eukaryota > Metazoa > Chordata > Aves > Passeriformes > Cinclidae > Cinclus > Cinclus cinclus. The sequence goes on from NC_085046.1 coordinate 34,136,229, forward strand.
AATGCAGCTAAAATCTTGGAGGGAAAAGTGAGAGAGGTTGCTTGCTTGCCCTATCAAGAAGTCCCCCTCAATGAACTAGACTGGCATGGATCATACTTTTGGACACTTTTATAATTCAGAAATGGATCATTTATTAATAAAATATTGTTTTAGAGTAATGCCTATGAAGTGCCTAAGGAGGACTACAGGTTTTTTGTATTAAAGATCAAGAGGTGTAGTCATTTATTTGGAATCCAAGGCAGGTATTAGGAGTTAATTTGCAGTCCAATCTAAGTGATTTATAGCAGATCACTTCCTTCCAGTATGACAGTATGGTGGCAGGATAATTGGTCCCTTTTATTTCAGGATATTTTCAACATTTACTACATTTTTGCTGGCATGTTTACCTTTACCTCAACCAGAAACTACAGAAGAAGGAATTAGTTGGGTTTTGTTGTTGTTTTGTTTTGTTTGGTTTGGTTTGGTTTGGTTTTGGTTTGGTTGTTGTGGTTTTTTGTACATATGGATAACCTAATTGATTAAGTTGTATCTGTGTCAGTAACAACAGTGAGATATTCACATCTACTTCCTTGGGTAAAAGAAATGGACAGGAAAACAGTATTAATTTTTATGTTTTCATTCAATAAAGATAAAAGTTAAGCTTCTAAGTTGTGCTTCTAAGTGCAAACCGTGCAAGCATTCTTGTTGCTCAGACTACTTTTGGAAGCCTTGACTGCTGCTGAAGTTCTGGAGGCACAGTAGGTAACCTAAGATGAGATTCTTTTACCACATGTGGGCCTGCAGGCATTTAATCCCAATTTCATGAGCAACAGTTCAGGTGGAAAGACACAAATCATTTGGCATGCTACATTGTTCAGTGGCTGGACAAGAAGTGTTTATTTAACACATTAGTGTTACAAAGGCTGTGAAAATAAGCAGAGTCACAATAAAAAATTTAAACAGTCTTTTTGACAGAATGACAACTACGACAACCATTAAAGATGTTCTAAAATCTAAACCTAAGAAGTTATATTGTCAGCAAGGATAAATTACTGTTCTGTTACTTCTTAATTTATGGAATTGTTTCCTATTTAAAATCACTGCTAACTTGAGAATGTAGAAGATGGGTTGATTTCTATTGTATTTGACTACCCAAACAAAATCCTAGGGTAGCTAAGCTTTTAATTCAGCCTGTGGTACACATGATTAAGTTTTTTTGGTAGTAGAACTCCAAAATGAATTTACACTGAGGATTATATTTGGGGAAAAAAGGGAGGATCTAAGGATTACAAAATGTGTATCCGGTCATCTATCAGGTTTGCACACACATGTATTTAGCAAGAATTAGCATTAAATATTCAGAGGTATTTAATTAGTATAGCACTCAGTCTGTGCTATACTCAAACTGTCCACCAAGTTTTCTTTTTAGAGACCTGTGCCTAAGCAGGGAATGAGAATCCAAGTGGATGCTTCACAGAGCAGGCATCTGCATTTTTAATTTAACAAAGAATGCAATAAAATCAAGGTTTTCTTCCTGAAGAGGAGCTGGTCCAGGAATAATTAGCTCAAATCTATTTAGCAGCTTGCAAATTGTCTAATAAAATGTAATGCAGTGGGGCAAACCAGAACTATCTGATTAGTATTTGTCAGTTTGCTACCTGTATTTTGTCTTTAAAAGATTTTGCTTAGAAAGTTATTGGGCATTTGGTTTTATTTAGTCAATTGCTTTGGTTGAAATTCTCTACTACCTCCTCTGAGTTCATTATAAACTTAGCATTTAGGCTTTTTCAAATTATGTTGCAAATATAAAGGTTTGATGAGCATTTGCATTATTAAAATTAATCTATACTCTCTTAGGCAAAAAGATTTGACTTTGTTTGGGGAATTTTGGTTTTGGAGTTTTGGTTTCTTGCTAGAACAATATCTCTAGACCCGTTCTAGTTTGGTTTAATAAACAGTACTTGGAAGAATAATCAAAATCAATTTTCAAAATACAAATGTATCAGCCTATTCCTAAAACATGCTTTAATACAACTTTATCTCAAATACTTTGATGTTCCAGTATATCTATGTTTGCAATTTTTTCAATGCAAGTTTTTTCTTATTTTACCCAGATATCCACATGTGAAAATTTTGCAACATTTTCCTGTTTCTGTCATGTGTTCCCACAAAATTTGAACACTGCATGATTTTATTTTAGTATCCTCTGCTCCCTATTCACCTCAAAGTGTTAAGGTGGAGAAAGGGAGAGGAAGAGAAACAAGAGGCAGTGTCCACATAATGGCTGAGCAAAGCAGGTCTCCTCAGTCTGCAAGGGGACAGTTGAAATAAAGTATGCATCTAGTAAATCATGAGAGGCACAAAGAAGGTGGATAGCAATTGTTTCTAGTCTGATTTCAGTGTAGGCACTACACAGTATCTAATAAAGCTAATTAAGAGGTGAAGTTTAAAAAAAAGGGAGGAGCTTCTTCATCTACCAGACAGGTAGGCTATGAATCTCTGTCTCACAGTACTGTGAATGCTTGAAATGGAAAGGGAGCCAAAGGGAGACTGCAGGGATTGCCAGACATCACGATTGATTCGCATGGTCCTCAAGTGATCAGTGGCTGCAGACTGGGACTGCCATTGCTCAGCTCCCACATCTTTCCTATAAATCTGCTTCCAGCCAGTGTCAGAGACAGAACTCTGGGTTAGCCTGTGCTTTAGTTTCATCCAGTTCCTATAGCGCCAGCTGATGTATGAACTCATCAGGTATAGTAAGATTCATATTATTGTCAGTACTAGTGACTTAAAACGCGGTTGTAACACATCCTTAAATCTTCATGTTTTCTACTTCTTCTGACCTCATCTGTACTGGAAGATTGTACCAGGTAAAATATGTTGTAAAATGAATCAGTTCAAACTCCAAAAACATACTTACATTTAACTGTGTTGAACTTGACTTCTCTCAAACCAGTTTAAGTTCATAATATTCAAAAACCGAGTTTATGCTGCATTAAGGATCAAAACTTAACTGTACCAAATTTCTTGGAATCATATTTCTTTGCTCCTAATGTTATGGTTCTTTTCTTAAAGACAACATTTTTTCCCTTCTCTTTAGCACACTGAGCATAGACAATAAGCATCGATCATACTGTAGTTTATTTTAAATTTAAGAGCCAAAAGGGTTTGGCAGAAAAAGTTTTCATTTTTGTCAACACAAGAACACGTTTCTGATTTATATAACTAATGCTGAAATGAAAGTCCATGGCAATTACAGCCCATTTTTCCATTTCCACAGACTTACCGTTTGTAAAGTCTCCAAAAATTCAAGTTTCATGGAGAACTTTTTTTTTGTTACTGCTCAACAATCATATTTGATCTTTGAGCAGTGAGAAGACCAGATCTCTGCCAATATTTTAAAGTCAGCTATATGAAAATGAAAAGGCCTGGATTCAGAATTAAACACCACTTAATTATCTCAAACATGTGTAAGTCTTTTTTTTTCCCCTTTCTACATGTTATGAAATGTTACAACTTCTTCTCAACATGTGTAGAGGCAGTATAGTCTACCGTGTGGATGAATCTCTAGGCTTAGACTTCTAAGACCCAGATTCTACCATGGACTTTGTTACAGGCACCGGGGAAAATCTATCCCATCTTCTTGAGCACACTTTTCAACAGAAAAGTGTAATGACAAGAGAGAGACAGATAAAGAATATTTATTTATTTTTTTATTTACTTACTTACTTATGATTATGTGCAATATTTTATGGAAAGAATGAATTGCATCCTGTAATTTTCCAGTAATTTCTGACAAGGCTTTCTATTAAATTGTTTTACTTGTTATTATATTAATTAAATTAAATAATTAAATAGTTATACTTGTCTTTTCACCCGCAATTTGCTCAGTCTGAGTTAAATTTGACCCACTCCAGGTTGCAAAGTACTTAAGGGTCCCAGTTATCACAAAACCAGGTGTAAATGTAGGAGGGTGCATGCACAGAAAGAAAGTGCGGAAGTAAAACTGAGGGCTTCCTAGGATGTTGTTTTCAAAAGGGGAGCTTTTTGTGCTTAGCATTTTTGTTCTATCAGCTGTGTCTCTCCCATCATAAACCAGGAAAAAAGACCCCAGCCCATGAAAATGAGCTGTATATAGTTTTCACCCTTTGTGGTAGATTAAACTCCAGAAAGGCTTAGTTGTGCTTCACTATACACAGCAATAGGAGATGCTCCATAGTTCAACTAATCCTCCATCTGCTGACCCACAGCAAATCCACGGCCCTTCTCTGCATCAAGAATCACTGTTGTTACAGTGGAGACCCTTGGACAGAGCTGTGACAGAGATCCAGAGCCACCTTGGAGGTTCCTGGAGCACAGAAGAAAATCCCTGTTTCTGTGCTGCAGTAGGATGCTCTCCTAGCACATGAGTAGGGAGGGGCAGGAGCACCCCCTGCCATGGAGAGAGGGTGTGTGGCAGGGCAGCTGTTCCATGTGCTCCAGGCAATGAACTGCTTAACAGCCCTTTCCTGTTAGAGAGGGTTTCTCTTCAACAAAATACTCAGAAAGCATTTCTGTGACTTCCCAGTGGCAAGGAGCTGAACAGCCAAGAGGTGCACTGTCTCAGGGTGGCAGATTGAATAGAAGAAGACTGTGAGTTGAGGACAGAGAGGGCAAAAGGGGGAGCAGACCTACACGGTAAGACTGCTGGGACTCATGGACCTATTCCCAAAAGAGATTACTTCAATTTGCACAATGAAAAATGTAGGCACAGACTAAATTCAACTCAAACCACTTACAAATCCATAGGATGTCTGTGCTCTCCTGGGGCACCATTTTTATGCCTCCCTGAACTGCATCTTGAAGGTCACAGGCAAAATTATTCTTGGCTTTAGCTATAAGATCAGTATGTGCTCTGGCTCTTCTTAACTATTTCTATGTAAGTGGAATGGAGTCTAATCAAGTTTCTTTTTTAACAGGTTTTAATTTTCTTGTTACAACCAAGAAAGAACTGCAGGCATTGCAAATCATATTGTAACAGGGCAGAGTACTGAAAGAATATTGAGAAGAAAAATAACTGCCCTGAGGTGCTATTTAAGAAAATAGATGTATTTTCTTCCACTCTGATAAACTTGAACTCACCCCTATCACACCCCTCTATATGTTCGGTGATTTTTTTTTAATAGATTACTGAAAAACTCAAAGAAGTTATCAGTTGTGATAGGAATCTCCATCTGTTGCCAGCCCCCTTTGAGAGCTTGTCTTTCATATTACAAGATATTTAGTGGAGTATTTTGCCAGCTTTTTGGAGTGGCCACAAGAGGCCTCAGACTCTCAGCTTTCATAGCTATATTCCAGAATTAGAGTGTTCTCACAAATTGGCAAATTTCCAACTTCCAAAACAAAGCATGGCAAAATCCAGCACTGTTTTAGCACTTGTCCCCAACATCCAATGTAAAGCACGTCTGCTGGTGTTCTCCAGCTACCCACAAGTTACCTAGACTATGGGAAAAAAATTACTTGCAGTTGGAACTGTAATTTAGTTACCAGGAAATTTAACACGGGCAACAAAAAGGTCATATTTAAGAAGAAAAACATCACAGGAACCTTATGAATATGCTTTAAACTAGTACAGAACACAGATTATTTTGATACTTGTCTTTCCATTATTAATTGTGCAATAATTTTTCTGAAGATGCCAAGACGATTTAAAAGAAATTAGTGTGGCTCTCCTTATTAAGTACTTGTTCAACTGGGGACCAAGTTCTTGTTTTTAAGTTTCAGTGAGAGGTTAGTCCTTGTAAGGAACAGTCTTGAGCCTTCAGACCTGAGACAAAAGGAGCCAAGCCAAAGGGAGCCATGTAGAGCCGGGTGCTGCACAGCAGAGCAGTCCAAAGCACTGGCACTCCACACTGAGGATGATCCAGCTTTTTTGAGTGTTCACTCCTCATTGTTTTTCTTGGCTTGGCCTCAGGGATGGGATACCCTAGCTGAAGGAGGGCATGCATCTTGTCTTAGTGCTGGGAGACCATGTGGCACTGGGTGCAGGAAGGTCCTCCTGGCATCTCCTCTCGGAAACAGCCCTGTGTCATTGCCAGGTCACAGGAGCATCCCCCTGCCATCTTGTCTTTGTCTCAGTGGCCATGCAGAGCTAAGTCAAGGTGGTGAACACCTTTTGTGTATAAAGCACCTTGTCTTTTTGTGTACTTGTGTTATTAATATTGCTGTTGTCACTGTGTGTTTCTTACTCCATTGCTGTTTCTTTCACTAAAGTGTTATCTCAGACCATAGTCTCTCCTTTGTCCCTCCTTCACCAGAGGGGAGCAGGGGGAAGCGGGAGTGGCTTATTTGGAGTTTAATTTCCAGCTGCTGTTAAACCATCACAGCAGTCTACACCCATCCTCCAGGTCAATAATGAAGATGTTGAAAAGTATTGGACCCGGGGGGACATCACCAGTTCTTGCTTGATTACTTTGTCACCTTTGGAAGCGGCTTAAAATTTCAAAGGTGAAAATTACTCTAAGCCATCTCTGCCCATATACTTTGCCTTCCTCCTTCTTCACCAGGTTTTCTGCAGGTCATCAGTTCCCAGGCCTGCTCTCTTTTTCTTTTTTTTTTTTTTTTTTTGAGAATCCAATTATTAGCTGATTCATAGAAACTGTGGTAGACCCAAATTTTCATCACAAATACCTAGAAATCTAGATTCTACAAGGCTAGTTTGACTCCAACATGCTCCATAAACTCCTGACAACCTCCAGATCACAACAGAAAGGTCACTTTTTGAGACATCTCAGTGGCAGAATTTTATCTGGTTATTTGTTTTGCTGTACAGTGTACATTCATTTAATATTTCAATGACAAAGGAGAAATTCACAAAGGTTCACTTCAATGACAATGTGTGTCAGTGATAGGTAGGTTTGGGGGGCAACTTAGAGCAGGAGCTTAACTTCAGACACTCTAAATCATAGCTCTGAAGGAACCCTATTCTTTCCAGTGCCTGTAAAGGAAGTGCAGAGAGATTAGCCTCAATCAACACTCCTCTAAATGTCAATGCAAAAGATTGCATGTGACGGCAGTTAGGAAATCAGATAGTTTAACGGAGCCATTAATTAAACAAAAACATTAAAGCAGTCTCACCATACATTTTCATCATGCAATTGAACTGGAATTTCAGTGTTTGAAAAGATTTTTGTAATTAATTACATCTGCAATATCAACAAAATACTGTGTCTGAAAATTTACGCCTTGATGCCCCTAGCACATTTAAGTGAGCAAAAAATGTACCCTGTCTTTTCACAAGTGCACTTACAGTACAAAAAGAACCGTTTTGAAGAACCGTCATTCAAAACATGGTATATAACCATTGCAGCACATAAATACAGCAGAATGAAAACTTTGTTAAAATGTTTGTACACACTGTAAGATTTAATGTTTCCTTAAAAACACCATTTACAAAAGTGGTTGATACACTGAAAAAAATGCACTTAACCTTTGGACTGTGTGTCTGAGCATTTCCTGGTATAGGTTCATGGTGGCAGCATGAGGAACCATAAATCTGTGGAAGACACCACAGTAAATGTGGGAAACTGTTCCTGGACTCCATCGTGGGTGGACTCCATCAGGTTAGGGGGAAACAGACAGATGCTTTTGGCCAGGAAGTAGGAGTAAAGAAATAAAGGCACCCCTATGTTTAAAACTCGTATTGCTTTAGCGGAAGCATATTATCTATAGTAAACAAAGCAATACATTGGGTAATATTAATTTCTAAACTTCAGGCTGAAAAAGTATTTCTATTTTGTATCAATAAGGAGCCAGCAGTCATTTTGTAGGATTTAAATCAACAAAAAGATCTTTGCATGTGCAAAATATAAAGGTCTTTCCTCTACAAGCTATTAAAAATCCCAAGATAGGCACAAAGGTTTTTCTGAAAAGTCTCATCCCAACCAGATGATTGAACACTTACAATGTTTATGTGTGTGAGGGATGCTGAGAGGTCTGTATTCCTCATAATATCAAGAGAATTTCTGCAGTTGAAATATTTACCAGCATAGACACCATTAAATCTGTCTTTTACACCACACTATGGATGTAAATATAGAGAATTACCATATGCCCAGGATTATGCATTTTAACTGTGATATTCTGCTGTAAAGTATTCTTTCTGAAATGTTAACAAGAATTTACATTCTTGTTATTGCATTCATTGTTAGCATTAATTTCTTCTCTTATTTGCTGCTGCTAAATGTTTTTATTAAATTGTGTATGTCTTTATCTACATAGAAAATGCAACAAGATATATTCCAATGTAATGTAAATATGGGACTACAATACAGCTCAGGTAGAAATCATTTCTCCGTCATTTTTTCCATGAGTAATTGTTGGAATAGCACCTTGTTTGACACCAAAGAATGCAATGCTACTTTAATGACTTTTACTAAAAAGAACATGGTCTCTAACATGCAAGACAACTCAGCAGGTCTGTATGTGTTAAACAGATTATTAAAAGAATACAATATATAAAGATGAGGTAGACCATTCCAGTGCATATAAAACATTTTCTCATTAATGCTGTTTTATTGAGAAGCCATCAGAAAATTATTAAGTGCATTATCAGTTTGTTAGAATTTCCTTTATTATCAGTTGATATATTTTCTCTCTATCTATCTCTCTCACTTTTCTCCTCCTAAGGCTCTAGGATCTCTTAGTGGTAATTATTAATATGTTATCAGTAATTTGGCCCCTGGCATGAAAATGTGTGTTAGATATGAAGGTACTGTGCCATACAAACACTATTAATTTTCAGAGGAGGAATTTTGGGGGACATGTCTGTGGCAGCTGAGTTATGGTAGATTTGGTGTTATGTCTGGGCTCTGAGCCAGCCTTAAAATCCTTCCCATACTACCAACCATCGAGAGCACACAGTCACTGATGGGGTGTCAGCTTGAGGCTGTGTAAGAAAGCTGAGATCCAAGGAAAGCCAAATATATGGAAGGCAGCTCCGAGGCAGCTTGGCAGCAAGTCAGATTCTAAGTAGTAATGCTTGTATGAAATATATTCTGCCTTCCATGCTTAATAGTAATAAAGTTTGATTGAAGTCATGTTCAAATTGCACTCTGTCTGATGCCAGGTATTTAATATTAAGCAGTTTGGGGAGTTTTGCTATCTGAAGCAAAAAGGATTTAGATTTATTTCAGACTTTCACTGTAGAAACTTGTTCAATGGCCTGCAGCCATTGAGCCAGGGGAAAAAAAAAAAGAAAATAAAAAGGCTACTGGAGATCTGATCATCTTCCTTTTGGCAGAAAAATTCATGATTCTTTTGCATGCTTTCCAAAACTGCTCTGCCAATAGAAGTGTTACCCTTTGCTGCAGCACCAGGAAATCCCCATTTTGCCTTGAAACTGCTGCAGGGTCAAATATGATTATATTATTTCTTTCTACAAGCACAGAGCTCAGAACTCCTGTGATGATGAACTCCCATCTCCTTTCCTCCCTCCCTCTTCTACTGAGACACTTCCTTCCCCTTGTGTTTACAAAATTGAGTCTGCTGCAAACAAGAAACTCAAAACAAGAGAAGCAAAAGAAAAGAACCACAAGTTACATATTGTTTTCTCTTTGTTATTTAGAAAGCCTCCTGCTCCTGTGGCAATCCAATTATATTTGAAGCCTGGCTCATGACTTCTGAACACTCTGGCATATCAGATATCCTTGGGGACTCAGAGCAGTCTCTGATCTTCCATAAAACCTGTATTAGGTTAATACATAATTCACCATTTAGAAGACAGATAGAAGGACAGCCTTGCCAGCACAAATTCTTGGTTTACTTTTAGGTGATAGGCAATACAGAGCCTGTATTTGAACTCCGATTAAAGATTTTATTAGTTCAACATTTCATATCACTAGCTAACAGCACACATGCAAATGTGTTTTATTCATTTGTATTTGCATTTGCTTGGGTGGTTTTACCTATAAGGCAGCCATAGACACTTACAGGATAAGAATTGTCAATAAAGTAATCTGTATACCGAGGAGATAAATCCCTACCTGGAGCATAAACAAAGAATTTAAAATTCAGAACCATTGGCGTAAAAGGTTTTGAAATGTGCTACAGGGTAAGTGTCCTTTTGAAGCTAGGTGCAAGTAACAAGAGGAAATTAGGGGGCATCCTTCCACACTGAGCTTTGGCCTGGGAAAGCAGGTGACTGGCCAAGATGTGCAAATTATGTTCCCTCTTCCTGAGCACCCTTAGCTACACCCTTGCAGTAACACCTGAGGGCTGTTTCAAGCTCTTTGCTTGAAGTAGAACTAGTTTTACTCTTCCATCACACTGCCTTCTGTGTTTTTAAACTCTTTTCATTTTTATATCTTGGTGTATTCCTCGGGGATAACATTTTTCAGACAAACCTGTTGGCTTTCCCAATTACCCAGTGATCCCAGTCTCCAAGGTTTTGTGATTTCCTGGGTGGGGAAGCTCCAGACAAGCCACCTCAGCTCCTTCTGCAGATTGGTCCCAGTCGATTGCAATGCATCTGCATTTTGGCCACTTTACTATCCACTGACCCAACTGAGTCAAGAGTCAGGATGGCGGTGAAACGTCTGCAAAGAACAGAGCTTATTTCTTCCTTCTGCTGCTGGAGATTCCGGCTAATTTTGGAATGCTTTAGGCTACAGCAACACAGTAGTTTCGGCTTTGTGCTATTTTGTGCCTCCTGTTTTTTTTCCTTGCTGCAGGGGTAGTGGGAGGAGAGGAAAAGGATTTTCCCAGCTGCAATTGTTTGTGTCAGGTAAACTCTCCATAAATCTTTTCTTGAGGAATTCGGTTCATTAAAGCCCAATTAGACACCAATGGCCTGATTTATCTCATTAAGGCTAATTTAAATTAGCAGGAACAGCAAATTGCTATTAGGGATTTATAGCTAGAATTTTAGTGGACTGTGGACAGACAAAGCAAAGGCTTGTTTCCTTTGACTATACTTTCCACTCACTCATATTTTTAAGCATAAATACACATTAAAAGAATATTTACTAAATGTGGAGTAAAACTGAACTTGCAAAAAGAAAGACGTTACCAAATAAAGTAATTTATCTGCAATTCTTTTGTGCATGTGTGATGTTTAGATTTTTTGGGGAGAGGGTTGTTTGATTTGGTTTTTTTGGTTTTTGTTTTGTTCTTTTTGCTTTCAGTTTTGTTGCTGTTGTTGTTCGTTTGGAGTATAACCACATTTTTCTCTGAGATATATTAAGTGAAAAGATTTTAAAAAACAAAAATAGTCTGGATGAGTTTTTCCTTTCACATAAAACTTGTAGTAAAAAAACCTAGCATTTGTATACATTGCATCTGCCAACATTGCAAGAGCAGGTTTATTCAGTTTTGGAAACAATTGTATGTGCAAGATTCTGTGCACACATGATGGAGAAGGGTATGGACACTACAATTTCAAGAACATTCAGAGTAAGTATTCTGAGTTAAAAAATGACCCAGGGACATATCTAGCTCTTTCAGAGGCCTGGGTCATCCATGTGGAAAAGGACTTTGATTCTTTTCTTTACTGAGCTGAAAATGTTATCACTATCCCAGAAATGGCTGCTTGAGTACAGCAGGAAAGCACCAATGCGTATTTATGTGAATCTGTGTTTCTTTTAGTTTGGATTCATAAAGTCAGCTTGTATTCCCAGAGGTCTGTAAGCAATCCAAAAGTTTGATATCTAACCTATACTGCTCATCCAGTCTTCCTCTCAGGTTAACATACATGCAAGAAGACTTCTACATGTTCTCTACAAGAGCTGTATGGTTGTCCTGTCTTTATTGCCAGATTGCATGCTATGCCACTGTGTGTGCTGGGGTGCATTGCTTTAAGAAGGCAGAAGTTAGGTTAGGTCGCCTTTTTTTTTTTCCAGCTTATGATTAATTGTCATTTGGTACAATATTTCAGAGGGTTTCTGAAAGGTTTAATAGAGGTAAAATGTCAAGATTTTGAGTAGACATTTGTATGGGGTTTGCATGGCCAGGTTTCGGTAGTGGGGGTGCACAGGGGTGGCTTCCATAAGAAGTTACCAGAAGCTTCCTCCATGTTCAGCAGAGCCAATGCCAGCTGGGTCCAGGATGGAGAGATTGCTGGCCAACATTGGGCCAACCCGAAATGGTGGGAATACCTCTGTGATAGCAGATTTAAGAAGAAGAAAAAAGTTACTGTGCAGATGTAATTGCAGCCAGAGGAGAGCAGGGTGAGATCATGTGAGAGGAGCAGCTCTGCAGACACTGCAGTCAGTGGAGAAGGAGGGGAGAGGGTGTTCTTGGTGCTGGAGCCGGGATTCCCCTGCAGCCCATGGTGCAGATTATGCTGAGGCAGCTGTGCCCCTGCAGCCCATGGAGGTCATTGTGAGTGCAGAAATCCATGCCCCTGTAGCCTGTGGAAGAGACCTATGCTGGAAAGGCTGGAGGCCTGAGAGGAGACTATGAACCTATGGGAAGCCCGTGCTGGAGCAGAGTCCTGGCAGGGACCTGCAGATCTGTGGAGAGAGGAACCCACACTGGAGCAGGTTTCCTGGTAGGACTTGTGACCCCATGGGAGACCCACACTAGAACAGCCTGTGCCTGAAGAACTGCACCCTGAGGAAGAGTGATCCGCATTGGAACAATTTGTGGAGAACTGTTGCCTGTGAGACTCATGTTGGGGAAGTTAATGGAGAACTGTCTTCTGTGAGAGTGACCCTATGCTGGAGCAGGGGAAAAAAAAATCTCCTTTCCCTGAGCAGCAGCAGGAGCAGGGAGTGATAAAGTGACCATAATCCCCCATTCCCTGTCTCTGTACTGCTGAGGGGGATGAGGTAGAGCTGGGAAGGAGGGAGTGGTGGGGGAAGGTGTTTTGAAGGTCTTATTCTACTTTTCATTATCCTGCTCTGATTTTGCTAGGAATAAATTCAATTAAGATCTCTAATTCAAGTCTGCTTTGTATGTGACGGTATTCACTGAGTGATCTCTTCCTGTCCTTATCTCAACTCATGAACCCTTTGTTACATTTTCTTTCCCCTGTCCAGCTGTGGGGGAAGTGTTAAGAGGCTTTGGTGGGTGTCAGGCATCCAGCCAGTTAACCCACTATCAGACACCATATCAGACACCACAGTCCAAAAGCTGTACTAAACTACAACATGGCTATAAATTGTGTGTGTGTGTCTCTGTGTGTGTTAGTGTATACATGCACCTGTAATACACCATTTGACAAACAAAGGGTGTAACAGTACATCTTCTGATGCATGCAAAAGGTCTTCCCAATGAAGAGCCAATCTCAGGAATGATTCCCACCCCAGATTTATATTCACCTATTTAAGGTTACATGTGCTTAAAATAATAGTACTCAGATACATCACATTTATGCTTTTTGAGCCCAAGACGCTTACGGGAGGAGAGACAGGTTGCATGAATCAAGTAGTTGAGCCTTTGAACTCAAATTTTGCAACTGAAGTTGGTAATAAAGTTTTGCATGCAGCAGAAAAATGGTTACTTTGGATCACAGTTTTGTCTTGTACTAAAGATATTGCAAAGATGGGATCTACTAAGAATACTTTCTGCTTAGAACATCAGTTCTCTGCAGTTAAATACACAGGCTGCAGACAGGGAGCTCATCAAAGCCATTGAATCAGGTCAGACAAATCAAAAAAGGTAGGTATGCATCCAGCAGTCAACAATAAATGCAAACACTTTAGCAAAAATATTTATCCATCCCAAATGGAAGGTTATTTCTGAGATTCTGAAGAGCTAAAGCATTGATAGCAAGAGAAGATAGAACATAACTGCATCCTCAAGGTCAGCAAAAGTTCTGTTGAAGGCTTATAGTCATGTCTTAGTAAGAGAGATAAATCATGACCTTCTACTTTTGGAAATTCATCTTAAAAATACCCACAGTTGCCACAGCTCTCTGTTCCCTCTCTGACCCATTTCAGAGTGCTTGAATAGAAATGGGATGCTGACAAAAGACTCCGTCCCAGATCTGGAAACTTCTTTGCACTTTTTAAATCTTCCTTCTCTGATTTTCCTAGCAGTTATTGCTAAAAAAATGCCTATCTCTTCTGTGCCACAGTTTATCATCCTTTTGAAAGCAGTGTTAAAATCTAATAATCTAATTGTTATGTCTGGTAAAGTTTTCTCTGGTGATGTTCATGGCAGAAATTTAGAGATCATTTTACACAGAAACCCAGAAAACTGTGATTGCAATTTAAGTCACGTGAAGCCAGTTCTCCCAATTAAACTGAATTTTCACTTCCCCCCCCCGAAAGACTTAGTATGTGAAAATTTGCACATGACAACTAAGGGGAATATTTTTCAGGAGCTGTGCAGAACAGCCTTTCTCCATCACTGTCTGGACTGTGACTGAGCCTATATTTACCCCAAAATTTAAACCAACAATTAAACTCTTAAATGCTCTTAACAGTGTGGTCTGGTGAGCAGCTGAGTTGGTCTAAGAGTCTGCTGCTGCCAGAAAGCAGTACCTTCACCTTGCTGTCCCTCCTCCTCCTCTTCCCACATTTCACACACAGGCTCTTCCCTTCTTCAGAGCTGCAGCCCCTTTGCAAAGCTACCACAGTCTGAGCAAGAAGGGAAAGCAGAAATTGAACGACTGCCTCAACATAACACAGTAAGCAAGTAGAAAAGAGCAGACCAATACTCTGATCTCTCAAATACCAGCCCCCTTAACAAGTCTGCTCTGTGCCTTGTCTAAACAGTCCCAGATAGGTCAGCATGGGAAAACAGGAAGAGTTAAAACAAGCAGAGAGCTTCTTTCTCCCACTTTCAGGAAAAGAAAGGAAATCAAAGGAACTGACTTTCTGCTTATATTTAAATAACGGCATTGACATATAGAGGCCATCTTTCAGTTTGACAAGTGATACCAAATAATATCGAGTTTAAGCAGGTCACAGGGGAGTGTAGCAGCTCCACTTTTATCCTGATTTTGGAAGGCTATGGGACACTTACAGCTGTGGTGTCCATCTGGCTCTCCCCATCATACCCAGCCACTTTTGAACGCACTGGCAAACTTCAACTCAATGTTTGTGAAAAGCCATTTCTAAACAGAGAAAGAAGCACAGATTATTATTCTAAGAAAATCAAGGCCGAAGTCTGTGGTTATTCAGAAGGCAGAGGAGAGAGATCATGATACTATGGGAAATTTAGGAGACACAGGCAAATTAATGATACTGCAGCAAGGAGTAAATTGATCTTAGGCTATGTCACAGGAAACATTATTGTAGGAATCCAGACCTGTTATTTCTATTGTTTCTTTCATGAAAGAAGTATCTTTATGGAGTTTTTAAAACAGCATCAAATGTTTAAATTATTCTGTTCAAAATTTTTCTTCTGAGTGATATTTTACTTTCAAAGAGTCAGGAGGAGATTATATGTTTATGTCTTTTATGGATGGATATCCTACACAGAAAAAACTGATCAATGCATTTATATATATTGAGTCTCACATGCAGTTTTCCGAAAGAAAAAATAAATGCACACACCCGCAACACCATCTGTATTTATTTTCGCCTTTTGAAAGTGAAGTTCTACAGCTTTCTACCAGTGTGTTTCTAATTGCTAAAGTAAATGCAACATTATATCCAAAATTTGAAATGAAACGCCATAGTGACTGTCCTAATTAGGAAGAGATGCTTCTGCTTATTTTTTTCCCATGAGTCAGAGGCAATGAAATAACATTCCTGAGCAATGGGACAAGCTCAGAAGAAGGCGTATGGTCACAGGCAGTTGCACGTCCTGTATTTTGTCCTTCAGAAATTAATGAGCAAGGTATGCATGGAACAGCCTTAACATTTTAGAGTTCATTCAGAAATTATGCTGACAGACTTTCCTTCATGATTCAAGTCCAGAAAAGTTCAAGTAAATAAAGTCAATTGATTAGGTCAATGTCGTAAATTTTATTAAGCAAAGAAAAAGTTTGATGCCTGAAAGAGCAGTGGAACCTCAGTCTGCCACTCTGGCTGGAGAGACTTCAGGGTTTAAGCAAATTTGGGAGACAAATTCCTCATGTTGTCTAACAGCTGCATTGTAACAAATGCAGATGTTTCAGCAAGATCAAGCAGTCTCATTTTTGGGAAGAGTGACAGAATGGGCATGCTTTGGTATATAAAGCCGACTGTATGAAAGATATCCTGCCTGGAGTGGTAAACTGTCCTGTAACATGCAGACTAGCCAAGAATGGGAAAAAAAAAAAAAAAAAAAAAAAAAGGTCCGAGGGAAGATGTTTGGCCTCCAGTAGTTGATAAATTAGTGCAAATTAATAGCTGATATGTGATGAACTGAAAAATCAGAGCTGAGCATTTGTACTTCTGTGCAGAGGTATGCAGGGACAGAGTGCCTCAGCATCAATCAACAGAGGAGGAAAATGCTCCAAGATGGCTCTTGACCAAACAGAGCTTGCAAGGTTTCCTGGGGAGCCTGGAACACTGCCTCATTTATTCCAGATGTAACCTACAAGACTCATTTGCTCTGATGACGGCTAGATAGAGATATTTCACACAAAGGTCTCAAATGGTAAGTGGCTAGCACTTAAAACCAGCCATCACACAAGCACTGTTCACATCAGTGAGCAGGAGATATAGGATCAAACTTCACAAACTTTTACTTTGTTCTGGCTCCCTAAAGCATGAGAGCATGAAGACAAGAATGGCACAAGGTAACTCTGTGTGGTCACCACATGAGTTTAGCAACAGCTCCTCACCATTTTTCTCTGTAATTTACTCAATGCTAACTTCTCCAGCTCTTAGTATTTCAATCTATGAAATTAAGAGATTCATCACTCAAGTTCTGCAAGCCTGGTTTGTTAGTATTGATGAATTTGCTCTGGTGTGGAAAATGTACATCTCATGAGACAGTATCAGGACAACAGACTTTCTGAACAGGAAAAACTGTGATGATATCCTCTTGGGTATAAGTAATAATTATTATCCAGGCACCAGTATTTAGCATCAGAAGATTGATGGGCAATCTTGCAGAACTGCACTGCCACTTTCTGCACATAAAAGTGTAGTTTTGTGAAAATAAATGCATGCTGTATGACAGCCTAGAGAAATGTTATTGTGTTTGGTAGATTTTTAGATTAACTGCAATAATTTTTTTTAAATTTATGAGGTTTCTTCCCCTTTGGGATTGATTGTTATGACTTTCAAAAACACAGTGTCTGAGAAGACAGCCCATAGGTAAGTGCAATATAATTAACAGAATCAATCAAGGCTAACAAATATAACAAAACCTGGTAAAACCAGCAGCAATAGCTAGTGTGTTAACATCCTTCCTCACAATATCAGCTCCTCATAGAACATCACACCATGGCATTATATCTTGAACAGCAGACTTTACAAATTGAATTTATTTACCAAATACATTTGAAAATACTCTTAAATCTTGCTTATCAAGGTGGAATAAGGATAATGAAAGTGTTAAAAAAAGCAGAAGCTTCATTCAAAAAGGAAAGAAATTTCAATTTATTTCAGTGATCTAAATGCTAATTATAGTGGAATTATTGCCACTGCTACAAAAATTCTTAAACTTGTAAAACATATATACTACTTACAGGTCTTTTTCTAAAAAAATAAAATAATACTTCTGTCAGTTGAAACAGGCAGTTTTTTGGGAGAATAAGTAAAAAAATTGTATTTGTCTCATGATCGTATAAACATAACTGAAAGTGATTAGTTTCTTTTAACTGCAAAATAAAAGTCAGTGTTTCACGCTAAGATGATGCTAAGCTTGGTGCATGCTATCTCCTTCTTCAAGTCTGTCCTGGAAAAAAATAAAAGCACTCTATCACAACTCTGACTCATGGCTAGCTTCTGAAAGTAGTTATCTGATATTATGAATAATTCTAAGATCTGACTTTTGCTTTAATTTGTCCTAATAGAAAATACCAAGAAGGAGGGTGCTGGTGGATGAGAGACTGGACATGAGCCAACAATGCACTCACAGATATATCCTGGGCTGCATCCAAAGCAGCGTGGCCAGCAGATCAAGAGTGGTGATTCTGGCCCTCTGCTCCCCTCTGGTGAGACCCCACCTGGAGCACTGCATCCAGCTCTGGGTCCCCAGCACAGAAAGGACATGGACCCATTGGAGCAAGTCCAGAGAAGAGCCATAAAGATGATTACAGGGCTGGAGCACCTCTGCTATGAGGAAAGGCTGGGAGAATTGGGGTTGTTCAGCCTGCAGAAGAGAAGGCTTTAGGATGTCCAAATTGTGGCCTCCCAGTACCTGAAGCGGAACTCTAAGAAAGGTGGAGAGAGACTATTTACAAGAGCACATAGTAATCAGACAAGGGGAATGACTTTCAACTGAAGATGGTAGGTTTAGATTAGACATTAAGAAGAAATTTGGTACTGTGAAGGTGGTGAGACACTGGAACAGGGTGCCCAGAGAAGATTTGGGTGCCCCATCCATACAAGTGCTCCACAAAATTTGGATGGATCTCTGAGCAATCAGATTGAGTCAGAGGTATCCATGGCAAGGGGTTGGAATTAGATGATCTTCAGGGCCCCTTCCAACTGTAACCACTCTATGATTCTATGGTAAAACTAGATGTTATTTATATTTTGAGTACAAAATAGGATGTATTCAAGCATTTTTTTTTCAGCTGACCATTGGCAGTAGAACTTTTTGAATATGAAAATATACTTTAAATTCTGTAATGAAATGTGGGGGGTGTTATTTATAGCAAATAACTACTCAAATATATTTCATGTGATTTTGTTTATGAATAATTTCTTTAGTTGATAGACACATGGCTTTTCCAACAAATCATATGATGACAACAGTGTGATAGATAATTTATAGATAATTCTGTAGAGAGGTATTCATGGAAAGGAGCAGAAGGAGCAAAATAAGTACAATGAATAATAAATGAAAAATAAATAATTTTCATGCAGAAACAGGCATATTTTGCATTAAGAACAATATCATTTCCTCTGAATTTCCAGGCCCTTCTGGGAATAAGCATTTACATCTTGAACAACTGAACTAAAAGATTGAATAACTAAGGTACAATTTTTAGTGTTTTGAACAAGTTAAACCTCTACATTCCATTGCTTTCTGTACAAAAATGACTACAATAAGGGAAAACTTCTATTTTAGGATTTCAGTGTGCTAATTAAGCTCAGAAACATTAGGACCTGGATACTAGGGTGAAGCTGCAATTAGCTGAGATTTAATGAGCTGTGTAATGATAAGTGACAGGGCTAAGTAACTTTACAGCCTTAATTTCCTGATTAGATGAACTCCTAAACAGTGCAATCCTACATCCTACCCCAAGGCATGTTGACCCTTCTAGCTGACCAGAGGAGAAACAAACTTTTGCCTGCAAAGTTTTAGGACCCACACAATATTTTAGCAACAGAAATTTCCCATCGTTTCAGGGCAATTTCTCACTCTGATTAGAGTAAGCATAATTTTCTATGCTAGTCTAGACATTGTTTTCTGCTCCTTTTATTCTAGTTTATGTGGCTAGAAGTGCTTGTCTGATGACAAGAGGATCCTCTGAAGTAGCCATGGTCGGATAGGATATCAAGGGCATCCAGTATCTGCAGCCACATCAAACACAGTTGGAGTGATGGAGAGGATTCACAAAGAAAGCCTATAATAAAACACCTCATAAAAGAGGACTAGAAATGCAATCCCAAAAAGAAAGCAAATACCAACTTTAGAAAAACTGTGTTTGTAACATTCATGAACATCAAGGGGAAAGTCTGCCAGATAAACCATGGGTCTGAGAATCAAGTGGCTCGCAACCATTAATTGCCTCTGACTGTCTACGACTTCTGACAAGTCAAATTCTCCCTACCAATCTTAACATGGGGAATATTACAGATAAAAATTATTTGAAGATGACAAAGTCCTCAGATTCCCTATGAGATACACTAACATATTGTTCATGCTTTCAAAACCCAGTAAAGGGCAAGATTTTCTTTTAAATCTTAAACTTTCTAGGGTAGACAAACTGTTGCATATGTCATACCTGTGTAATCACTTATACTTTTCTCCTTCATTCCTTTGCCTCCTCCAGCACAGAGCACACACTGGCCATGACTGATAAGCACTCAGTGGATTTGGCCTGAATTTTACCCCTTTTTTTTCAGCCATCATCCCCTGTTATGTCCTTCCATTTTAACAGAATTTATAGTGAACAAGACTGAGAGATAATACAATGAAGGAGCACCTGGAAAGGTTCAAAATGCCTATATGCTTTCTTTACTGAGATTTCATCAGAATTTAAGTATCTGGATCTATAAGAATAAGATAAAAATCCCTCTCTTCTGCAACACATGTCCTTGGAGGCACCCAGACCTTACTAGACACTGACACTGCCAGTGTGTACTTGCAGCAAGAGGCTGGCCTGAACAGTGAGTTCCCACTCTATGTTTGAGCATGGTCCAGAAATTCTGCATAGGTCATGAAGACATTGAACTTCTGGAATCTGGCAAAAAGCCCACAAGCATGGTGGCGTCCTTGGAAAACATACACAAACCATATATACACACAATTCATGGCACTTTGAAAACATCTTTTGAAAGTGGGTGGCAAGAGGAGTAGTGAAGGAAACAGATTCAGCATGGTGTTCCCCAAATGCCACATCTTTACTGTCATGTATTTGTTACTCTGGGTGTATAAAGGCAGCAATATGATACTGAGTGCTTATCAAAAGTCCCATGGAGATAATAACTGTTCTGATGTGTAGTTCAGAGTTTCTGGGGCTGTGAAATGTGTGATGGCATCTGTCCTAGTTTGGAAGACAGGTGTTTGCTAAGGAAAGCAGAAGCCTCCCTTTTGGACTGAAAAATGTGATCCTTCCTTCCTACAGATTATTATGATTTTGAAATTAAGGGAGCTCTCAGGCAAAGATATGGGGGTAGGAATAACAGTTCTTTACTAGTATATCTAACAAGACAAACAAGAACAACAACAGCTATGAAATTACCCACAAACAGAACAGTAACTCAGTCCCAGTGTTTTTTGGCTGCAGGCACCTTTTCCCTGAGCTGCAGTTCCCGGTGCTGGGGGCGGGCGGGTCCCGCAGAGCTGCAGGAGGGCTGGGGGTGATGGCAGCGCTGTCCCAGGGGGAGAGAGAGATGGAGAGAGAGCCCTCCGCTCACAGTGTGGGTCCCAGTGCTCAGCAGAGTGCTGGATGGTGGCAGGTTACAGCGAGAAGGCAGCAGGGCAGGGTCTGACAGCAGTGAGGATGGCTCCCAGCCCTGGAATGGAAGGGATGGGACAGAGGGGGCGATCGATCGTCCTTCTCGTCCGAACTCCGTGGGGGAAATGGGCTGAGCCAGAGCCTTCCATCTGCTCTTCTGGATGTTTGGATATTGAGGGGTTTCCCTCCTCTCTCCCCTCCCCCTTGCCACCAGGGCCCAGTCAACAGGTATCTTAGCATGGCAATGGGGAAAATTCCACAGAGGGAAAAAGGGAAAGAACCAACCCCCAACAGCATGGAATTCCTCAGCAGTGTTACCAGCTGTGGTATTCTTCTTCCTTTCTCCACTGCCTGCCAATCTTTCCTCAATGGCTTGACATGCAGTATAATTATATTTTTCTGGGACTGACAGCAGAATATAATTTCTTTATTTTGCTTTTTGTCTTACCCTGTTCCCTAAGCCTGTGCCCAGCCTGGCTGGCAGGTAGTCACACTCATGAAGCACAGAAGGCACAGCTGCTGTGACAAGGGAGTAGGAGTATATTAAGCCAATTTTGCTACAAGAAGAGTAATGTATAATGAGATTGAGTAAGAACCATGACCTTATCTAGCTGTGAAAGGAGTCAAATACAACTGTAACTCAGTTAACGTCCTTAGGAAATAATTGCCAACTACCTTTTTTTCTGGAAATCTGGCCTAGCCCTGGGCAAATATTACCTTGCTTCATTTACACTATCACCAGCACCTACAGCTATTCAAAATTACCACTTAATCTCTACTATTTAAATAATCAGGCAAGGAGAAACATGGTTAAGTAAGACAAAATTTGTATTTAAAGATTGCCAGTTCTTTGCTGTGTAATTCTCCTGTAATCAACTTATTCCTGTTTTATTCTACCTGATGGGACAGGAGGTGGGGAGGTTGCAGGCAGGGCTCAAGACATGCCTCCCTTGTGCCAACATTTTTCCTAGGACATGCCTCTACTATCTTTTTATCTGAAATAGGCAAAGGCAAGTAGCAGCAGTGGAGGAGGACATGAAATTAGTAGCAGTCTTAGGGTCCATGATAAAGAACAACATCTGGTGCTGAGAGGTGTCTCTGGAGGAAAGGCAGAGCCATGATCCATCTGTCTTTGGAGAACTCCAACCCAGGACAGACTTTGTAAGGGGAATCCCCTTTCCAGCAGCACTGTGGATTTTACTCTGAAGGAGGGCAAGTGTAGGAAAAGGAAGAAACAAAAGGTTGAGACATTTGGTTACTACTACTTTTGACCCTGGCATGGCTAGCTGCCTGCTCCTTATGCAATTTTGTGGGGAGGCTGCATCTTCATAAAAGCCAGAGTTAACAGATTGCTGCTGGCTTTGGCTCTCTTTATTTCCTTGTTCACCTTGCTTGCACACTTCTCAGGCTCTACAAAAAGGGCTTCCAGAGATGGGTGGATAACATCCAACTATGACAAAAGCTTTCAACAGTCATCTAATGTTCCAAATGAGTAACTCAGTGTGGAACACAAAGACCATAGAATGAAGTGCCAATAACGATTATATCCAACCTTTCCCAAAAAACTGCCACAACATGCACAGTTATGCCTTGCCAAGTAACCTGAGAGTGAAAAGTGATTTGCCACCAGTCTTTGGGTGGTAAGCAGAAGAGTAACACAATTCAAACTGGCATGCCACAGACCAGCAAATCATCACATGGCTCTCACTGTATTTGGATTTTGTGCCACTCTTACATACTGGTGGTGCAGCAGAATCATTGGTGAGTGGATAACAAGGATTTGCTACGTTAATGTCATTTTATGAAACCTGTTTCTCAGCCAGTCACGGGGATTTGAAGAATAAATTATAACATTCACCTTTTTTCTTTTTCCATTTAAAATAGCAGTAGCCAAACATGTAATGCAAGAAGATTAAATGTATGTGAATTATTTCCTGAGGTCCTTTTCTCATTTCAGTGTGAACAATGCAGCCAAAGTTGTGGGAAAGCCTGGAAAAATAGCCAGTTTGCTCATGTGCCATACTTTAATCACTGCCTAAACCTGTTGAAATAATATTTCCTTGAAAGTAGCATATTCTAGAAAAGCTTGATAAAAGTCTGTAAGCAATGCAATTAAATACTTCAAAACCTGCAAGAGAGAAAGGTACCAAACTCTGTTTTGCTTTAAAGTCAGCTTGATATAATCATATGTCCAAGCAACAGAGAAAAATCCCACAACCTAATCTCCAAACCATAGCACAGAGAAAGTACACCAAGGAAAAAAACTCATGTCCTATGCTCAAGCAGCAAAAATGTTTTCATAAGATTTTGCACATTTTATCTTCAGTAAAAGAATACGAATTAGTTAAAATCCCTTCTGAAACATTCCGGAATATAACATGATTTGAGAGGAGGAAGCAGAAAGAGTTTTTGATCCCTCCAGAGGACTAAGTCTAATATAGTCATCTGTTTTAAAAGGCTTTCCAGCCAGAATTTCCTCTAATGCAGCAGCTGCCACATAACTGTCATTTATCAAAAAGATAAACTGGTGGAAATTGTCCATTCCCTGTTCCAGCATGAGCAGTGTATGATGACGAGTAAGTCATCATTTGGAAATAATCACCTTCCCTCTGTTCCCTCCAGTTTCATCCAGCAATTCCAGTAGTCCTCTTAAAATAAGATTTATATCAGAAAATGTTTTCCCAGGAACTCTTTGGCTTAGTAACGCTATTGCATATAGTAAAGAACTACATATATTGATAATACCCCACCATCATGATCTCTGGCTCTGATTTTCAAAACCAGTGTCTGGCAGCTAATCACAAAAGCAGCTTTCATAATAAATCCACCTGCTTTGGCTGCCACAGTAAATATGCTGCTATGATAGGGCAACATGGAGCTTGAATCCCAGATAGTGTTTTGGATTGACAGTATTTTTCACCTATGTGCTACAAGGCAACGCAGAAGTTGTTCAGCTGTGTAGTTCTGTATCTGTTTCCTTTTCCTTCAAGTTTAATCTTAGTCTGGATTTCATGAGGATGGAATGCTTTTTCTGGTGATAATTATATTAAATTTCTGATTTATACACAAACTCAATTGCAGTTTAATACTGTCTCTAAATAAAAGGGCTTCCTTCAGGTTTTTGTTTGTTTGTTTGCTTGCTTGCTTTAAGGGGTTTTATTGTTTGTTTATTTGTTTTGGGTTTTTGTGGGTTTTTTTAATGAATGAATTTATGTGTACAATCTAAATTTAAAAAGTCAAAGAAAAAATGTTGGTACAATAGTTGTTTGAGGTTAGGTACCATGAGAACACATTTGCTCCTGCAAAGCGGTGAAATGGGCTCTCTAGCTCTTTCTTCTGTCTGATGCTTTAGAGCACCAAGAAGCAGTAGTACCCAGGCAGTGGAGCTGGGGTGATTTTCAGCATCACCCAGCCAGGTGGGGAAAAGCATTGAGGCTCATGGGCCTTGGAAATGGTGGAGGTCACAAATTTGAGAAGCTGCAGGAGCCTCAGTGGTGAATTTTGGACAAACAGATGGGTAAGAAATTGTGGAGAGTTGTAGCAAACAAAAATTGCAGTGACGGCCGAAATTACCAACTCTGGGGCATTCAGAAGAGTGAATAAAATTCAACCATCCAGAAAAGAGATGTGACTGAGTCAATGAGATGTGACTGAGGCTGGAGGACAGATATTTCCTTCCTTCCTTCCTTCCTTCCTTCCTTCCTTCCTTCCTTCCTTCCTTCCTTCCTTCCTTCCTTCCTTCCTTCCTTCCTTCCTTCCTTCCTTCCTTCCTTCCTTCCTTCCTTCCTTCCTTCCTTCCTTCCTTCCTTCCTTCCTTCCTTCCTTCCCCTCCTTCCCTCCTTCCTTCCTTCCTTCCTTCCTTCCTTCCTTCCTTCCTTCCTTCCTTCCTTCCTTCCTTCCCCCCCCCAATTTAACAGATTTTTAACAAAAGGAGATGTTTAAAGGTCTGTGTTGCTCTTCATAGCAAAGACATTTTTAGTAAAAGAACATTACATTTCATTGAAAAGGTTCATTTGTTCTTATTTAAGTTTTATGCCAAGTAATGATTAAATCTAGTCATATTCTAAATTTTGCCCTTTACACTGGGAGTAAGCATATGATGTCATTTGTTCTTAACAAAACACTTGAAAACAAACTTTGGTTCATGCATGAGGAAGTGACTCATCTAAGAACAGGAGAAAGAAGCGACTGAATTATTTCTTCCTGAAAAATTTGCTCAGAGAGAAACTCAGACTGAGCAGCAGTAAAACATGACAATGGCTGGAAATTAATTCAGACATGTAGAAAACGAAAGCATATTGCACAGGGCTTGAGCTAACTATAATCACTAAGTTTAAACCACTCCTGGCCTTTGAACGAGCCTGAACCAGCTGCTTTGCTTTGGATTTGCATTCTGCACAGATAAGCTGAGTGATACCTGCCCCAGCATGTGTTCAGTCAGGATATGTGTGCTTGTTCAGTCCCCACTTCCAGCTTGCAGCATACAAGGTATATTCTATGGCAGGAATTGTGCTCCATTTTGGAGGGCACAACATGTATAACTCATCAGCACAGAAGTTGTGCAGCTAAGAATCTTTGTAATTAAGAACCCTCACAATTGCATCCCATAATTTATTCATAGTATCAATTACAGAATTCCTGGTAGAGGAAGTCAGACTAATTATATTTTTTAAAATTTAAATTAGTTTCTTCTGTTCAATTAAGGGAAGCCAGAAACTCTTCAGGGTATCCATACTGCCAGTGGCAAAGTGTAATAGCTTTGCAGTGAGACAGTCAGCTGGAGCAGCTGCTGAAGAACACCCTGCAAAACAAAAAGCAGCACTGAAGCAATGTTAACCAGCTTCATCTTGGACAGTGTTGGCTCAGCTGATGAGTACTTGAGTGCTACTGGCTTTATATACAGTTGTAATTCTGCAACTTAAAAAACAGGCACAATGAGCAATATATTCAAGCGCTAGTCTGCCTTTCAGGGTGTTGAATAACCCATCTCTGACCAGATGAATGCATGCAGATGATTGCTCGTAAGGTGTGTGTTAGGAACACACTCATTCTAGACCCAAATCTCCCCCAGATTCTCTCCCTCTCCTCATCACCTAGAAATTTCCTAGGGCAGACCTCTCAAATGCATCAACTGAGGGGATAGTTTTGGCCCTGCAATCCAAGAGTGCAGCTGAGTTGTGTGTTTATGTCATCCCAATGTGATGTGGGTCCTGTCACACCCTCCTCACTGGCTCAGGAGCTCAGGAGCTGAATTCAGCAGAACTCCCTGCTTACACTTTGGGCTCCTCCCCTGTCCTCATTTCACTGGGTCAAGGACATCACTGCAGCTTTTTTTGTGGAATTGGAAGGAGAAGGGAACCTTAAGTTTTCACATAAAATGAAAGTTGCTTTATTTATATTAGATCCTCTAAAAAAATCTGCAAGTGCTTGCAAGGAGAGTGATACAACAAGCAGCATTTCTGAGAATGCTGTGGGCATTTTCTCACATACTTTCCAGTACCAAATAAAAAAGCTCTGGGCATGTACTTCATCTGCAACTGCTTATGCCCTGATAACAGAGCAGAGGGCCCCAGGACCCATCACAGCAGTTATTACAGGACATTCCTCCACATATCCCACACAGTGAGTTACAGCAAGCTGTATTATAAATCCAGCTGTATTTTTAGGTGCATTAGTGGTCGCTTGACTACAACTGAGTCTGGTCAGAGTTCAGATGCTTGGTGGAGTTTTTTTTTTATTCCCCACTTTCCTCCTAAGAGCTAGGATATTTCACTCAAAAACCTCTGCCCTGCAATTTCCATCTACTGATTGGAACAAGGGGAGTTTGTCTGTGTGTGTGTGTGTGTGTGTGTGTGTGTGTGTGTGTGTGTGTGTGTGTGTTTCTTTCAGGGAAAAATTCCAAAATAGTCTCAGGAAAAAAATTTCTAATTACAAAGACAGCAGGTTACCAGATCAAGCAAAACCAGCACTTCATCTTGGATCCATTCCTTGTGATGCAATAATAAGTTTTGGTAAAAGTTCCTCAGTGTCTCCATCAGTGATTTGTGCATGGCTAGGAGATGGGATATAGGCAGTATGTAACCAGCAGGGAAACTTATTTCTGCACAGAAAAAAAAGACCAGAGACTATGTGGTTAGAAATTCTTGTATGCATTAATGCAGCTAACAAGGCTTTATTGTCTTCATCATATTTTCAGCTAAAAACTATGCAACTATAGTCCTGTTGTGCAAAGTGCGGTTTCTCACATGGGTGAAATTATTCAGTCTGGAAGCAAAAAGTTTCCACAATCACTCTAGTCTTCAGGCTCCTGTTCTAAGGGAAAGTTTCTGTGAACAAAATTTAAAAAAAAGCCTCAAACAACTTAATCAGCACCTATTTCCAACATCACAATTATCACATAAATAAAGAAAAGCCTCTCCTGATGTTTGCAATCCCTCTTAGCACTTTGAAGTTCTACATCATTTGCTGCATTTTGTCATATTTTTTGTCAGAAGAGAGGAAACAGCAAGAGCAAAGTAACCCAAATACCTCTTGTGACTCAGAGAATTACTTGTTTTCTGATAGAAGGTGGAAGATTTTCTTTGCAAAACAGTCATGCTTCAGTTACCACGTCTGCAATCCCACTTTCTCCCAAAAGAAAATGCCACAGGGAAGCAAAGGTGATACACATTGTCTTTCCTCCCACTTTGTGAGAAAGGGAGTAGCTATTTAAATTTTCATTTTATGCATGCCAGACAATGAATTGAAGGTAATTGTATCAAAACTGCTCCCAGCAGTATTTTCACATATTCCTGGTCATTTGAACTCCGTGCTGACAAGGTCTTTGCTTCTGGACTATATCATGGGATGCAAAAATGTAGTCCATGCAAAAGGGCTGAATCACTTGAACTATAAATTAAAATGTTAGTCTTCTAAATATCTCTTTCTAGCAAAATATCCAAACTTTGAGGTGAGTTGTATCTTCCACCAGTCATGCAACATTTACAACTAGAAGTCTTTTAAGAATTGGTTTTCCCCTTTTTGGATAATTCCATAGAGAGCATTAACATCTTCTGATAGACTTAAATAAACCAGTAATCAACAAGTGATACCTGTATTATCACTTTCAAGCTGAGAAGTCTCTAAAAAAGCATATTTATATGGGGGCCCAAATATGTAGTTATGATATACTCCTATATAAAAATTTTGGCTCATTATTGTGAAAATTCAGAATGATCCTGTCTCTAGAAAGGATTACACCAGTTACGGGCCATGTAATCAGATACCTCATTTCAGCCTCTAATTTCATGTCCAAATGCCAAAAAAACCCCACGAGCAGCAGTTTTCAATGGTTTGACTTCAAGTACCAAGATCAGACCAAAATCTTTATCAATTATGCTGGTCAAAGCAATTCTGAGTGAGTCCACTGCAATCCTCAAATAACCCCTACTGTAAGGGGAAATGCTTCACAGAAACTGAAGTGAGGGAGAGATAAGACCACAATCACGCAGTAAAGCTGTTTCCAATTCGCATGGAAAGGAATTCCTCTCCAGACAGACACTAAGCTCTAGTAAAAAAAGTTATTTGGTTTGGATTACAAAACTATTAATAAACTCATTAATTAACTCATCAAAATTTCCTTACTAACAGTGTCTGATAGTCTAAGCTTATACATAAATGAGTGTGTAAGTCAAATATTATGTGCTTGAGTAGCCTCATTGAAATCAGTGCAGCTCCTCCTCCTCTTGGATCAACATACACTGAAATGCTTGACCACATGGCGAAGATAAACCAAATTTTACACTAGCTGCATTTAGGCTATTTCCTAGTGCTAGTATAAGAATAAGACATTTATTTACATTAAAACATGTTTTTTTTCTTGTACACCAACTGGGTGGCATAGCAAGGTTATTTGTTTGAATCATACTGAGAGCTTGCCTGGCAATAAAAAACATTATAGAAGTTAATATATTCTTTAATATTCTGAGACAGGGAAGGAAGATGGCTTGTATTATTATATAGCCAACCTGATAATATCTGGAGAAAAAAATCACTGCAAACCAAGATGGATAGGTGCATTTAAAACATAATCCCTATAATAAAAAATTTTCTTCTACATGAATTTGTTTTCTAGGTCACATTCTGGTAAGTTTAATTTTCAATCTCCTTCCAAGTATTAGTATTAAATGACTGTTTACATATTTTATATCAAATCCACAGTGAGAGGAGAAAACTCTTTCATATCGCTAGTTCAATAATAAGGCACAAATTATTCCCTCACACCTGGAAGGAATTGAATTACTTTTTAATTTAAACATTAAGGTTCATATTTGCAGTCTAACTCTAGTATACGGAGGAGTCAAAGGTTATCTGCTCTTCATGGAAGTTAATTTATTACTATTTATACAGTGTAGGACAGGTCTGTTAAGATTTGTAATTACTTATATTTTCTCACAGTCATCAAATGCTCTTTTCTGTCTTTTATTTTCTATAGTGGACTAAGGTATGCACTTAACCTCAGAGTTAAAATTCAGTCTGAACTGAATTATTCTGCTCTCCTATGAATAGTGGAGTTTCCCTTTCTTCCCCATTCTCCCCCTGCACCTCCACTCCCCCACTTCCTTAACACTAAACTCTGTATGTTTTAGTTTCTAGTACAATTCAATTTGAAATATTTAGATCTCTATGAATTTGTGGCATTTTTAAGCCTGCATTCAACAATACTTGAATTTGTGCCCAGTTCAAGGTGTTCCCAGAGAAGCTTTCCAGGTTGGATTTTAGTTCAAAAGACTTGAAACTGATGTTTTTCAAAGGGATCTTTGCTTCATTTCCAGCCTTAAAAATAGGGCTAAGGGAAGGCTTATACATGCTTATGAGTTAAAAGTCCCTGCAGCACTGAAGTGGATTTTACTTACCTGTGTTATAATTGTAGTAAAAAATACTCAATAGAAGACAAATTCCATTATTTCAGGCACAATGCAAATAAATAGAGCAAAAATAATCTTTTTCAGCTAATTTACAGCTTCAAGAATAGGTTTATAGATTGTTTCAACTATTATTTTATAATTGTGCTGTAAGAAAATTTCAACTATGTTGATTGTTAGCTAATTATCACAAAATTTCTCATTCATAGTAATTAAATTTATTTTCATCCACAGCAACCAATAAGTGTTGAATTATCATTTGTGTCCCATTTCTACCATTGAAAAGAAGCAGTCCCTAAGTTTGAACTAGTCTTACAAAATGGACTGGCATAAAAGAAAGGGATCTGGGGGTACTGGTCAGCAATGGGCTCAGCAGGAGCCAGCAGTGTGCCCATCTTGGGGGAAGCAATTCCAGTGGCGTGAGTCCAAAACACAGAGAGGAAAGGTTTGTTGGGAAAGGACAAATCCTTTGTTTGGTAAGTCTGGAATTGGCTTCTGTAAATGAAGACGCAAACAAACTAAATTTTCTCCAAAAGGCCTTTGGAGAATGTCTCCTGTCACACTTTTAGACCTGGATATCCCAAAATTTAGCTCCCCCCAAACAGGAGCTAAACTTTGTTTTCAACCATACAAATATCTCCTCACTGCAGGTGAACAATGATAGATACAATTTTTGAAGAAATTACAAGCTGCCTATATGTGGACATAGATACAGAGGTGTTTGTTTATCTGACCTCCCTCGTACAGTGTCTGAAGATTGATTTGTCTTTAAAGAATTTGTCTTTGTAGCATTCTTTTGAGATGAAACACACACCTTTGCCTACTTTAGAGGGGGACAGGAGCACCTGGGGCCCTTATGGCCTCAATGCAAGCCTTTAAAGGCACCAAGGTAATTAGAAACAGCCAGCATTGGGCCTAAGAGGGAATTTGTGCCAGGTGAATCTATGCCTTGCTTGAGAGATTTTACAAGTTTTGAGAAATGGGAATATTACAGCAGTTTATTATTTGCACATGCACAGACGTATCAGCAAAATATGTGCTTTGTGCAAGGGATTTCCCCAAAACCAAACAAGACACATCAATCCATGCTGTCAGAAGCCTCTAGGTCGCATGCAATTTTACCAGGCTATTTTCATCACCTCTTAACTAGGAGTGGCAGGGGTGTATCAACATCTTGTTGTCTGTGATACAGCTGTCCCAGTGTTATGGACAGGCTGCTCCAGGGCTGGCTGTGGAGAGGGACGATGGCCTGTCTTGGCTGCTGGGAGGGCTGGCACTGTGCTGCTGGGCCAGGAGAAAAGAACTTTGATACCAAGTGCCTGTTTTCTGAAGACTTACTCTGAGTACAGCCTTCATGTTTTGGCCTAGATCAAGCATGAACTTCCCAAGGACTAGGAGGCAGGTGTCCAATTTTCAGTACTCATGCCAATCAAAACGTTTCGCTGTGGTGGATATGTTTCATGCTCCAGCCTTATCAAACTGGCAAATTGTCCCTTTCCAAAATGAGTAGTGTACTGCCAGACCTCTTGGAAGGATAAAAATAATGCTGCCTTTTTTTTCTTTTTTTTTTTTAATTGTAGCATTTGTCTTCATTTATTGCTGTCTTTTGCCAATGTTAATGAGGGACAGATTTCTGCATATTAAATGTGTAGTAGCACAGATACAAGGGATGAGCAACAGTTATAAATATGATGTGAAAATACTTATTGAAAAGCAAAGTTACACTTTAGGCATACAAATGATGGGATTAGGATAGTAGAACTTGCTGTAATTTATTTGCAGTACATTACTTTGTGCTTAGAAAATGTCTGAGCCATAAGCTCTAACAGCCACAAGCTGGTATCCATCAGAAAGCTCAATGCTTCCTCAAGATCTCTGCTCAGCAGTGCCTTAAAACAGAGCCACTGCTTCTTAAGGTGAAACTCATAAAACATGTGATCGAGCCCACATCAGCTCTCCCTAGATTGCATACCTTCTGATTTCCATGGGATAAGTCAAACCTTCAGGGCTCACAGAGCCTTAGTTAAAGGAATTAAAACAGCTCTTGAAAGACAGGATCGTATAAACAGATTCTGAAGGGGCTCTGCTTGAAATTAGGCCAAAGCAAACATTGAGGCCAGCTTTTCCTCTCCCTTTGGTTGCCTCTCCACCCTCGGCACCGCTGCAAGGGACACCTTTTCCAGACAGCTCCTGACCTCCCTCACGCCCTTTTCTGACCCCCAGCCTCTCAGATGGTTTTAATTGCAGAAGGCCAACTCAAGGTCCTTCAGCATGTACTTCAGTGGCATCTCTCTGTTCCTTCTCCTGGATATTTTCAAAGGCTTGCTCAGCCAGCTGCTGGATGTGCCTCTCTGCCTCTTGTCCTGCGAGTCTGTCACTGAGGAGACTCTGCAACCTACATCTTTCAGGCAGACGCGCAAAATCCAGTACAGGTTCCTGGAGAAGGGATATTTTACATCTAAAAGATAATTTTCATTTGCTTTTGGTAGCTAACAAAGACCAGAATGTGTTAGAACACATTTCGTATAAGCCGACAAAACAGAGAATCGATTTGGCGATGTCTGAATTTTTTTGACAGCTATTAGAGGTATATATCTATCAGAAAATAATTTGCAAAATGGCTTTTATTGAAGTAGGATAAACGAGTCTACTTAATTGCAAAGAGAATAAAGATGTAAAGAAAAGGTAAAGCTCATGCTACCCATATCCATAAGCAATTTCTTTGATCATAATCTAAGAGGTAGGATTATAGGTGTGAATTCAGCACCAGATAGTAGGTGCAGATTTCCCATCCTAAGATTGGAGGATTGGAGGGAGAACTAGGGTGATTGAGTCAATTAGATGTTTTAAAATGAGATCACATGGTCTGTTTTGTGTTAGGGTTGAAGGATTTCTGTTAGACTGCCTCTCAGTATTTTAAAATTCAGCTTTCATAAGGTAACTATAGGTTTCTGGTCATTTTTGTTTCTATTTTCTTGCAGCATTTGCCTAATCTATTCCTAATAAGCAAAAATTATACTTAATGTCCTAACCAAAAGGATCCCAGGTTCTATGGGCAAAACTGTCTAATCATCTGGAGGATTTGAATAAAAATATCTTATTATGTACAATGGAAATTGAGAAGTCCACATAGAAATCTGATCCTTTAACAGTATTTTTTTCAGAATTATTTTGGTAATTATCAAGGAACATAGCAGCATAACATACCAGCTTTTTTTTCAAGCTCCTAATTCACCATTCACAACATTAGGTCTATTTAACCAGTGTCTAAAATTGTTATGGCTGCAAAGAAAAAGGCCAATGTCTGAACAGAACAACAGGTGCAGAGCACCTGGAACAGCAGCATTCAGACCAATGAACTGCCCTATTCATCCCAATGAGCCCAAGATGTAGCTTTATGATACAACTGAGCCACTCTGCAAGCTGCTCACAAACAGGCCTTGCTTTCCTCCTCCACCATTTCCTTTGAGCCAGCTCTGGCATTGCCTTGAGAACAGAGAAAAGCAGATCAGAGTGGTTACACAGAAGAAAAGTTTCTTTCTAACACATCTCTACGCCCTAAAAGAGGGAAGGAAAAAAGAAAAGTCTTTTTTCCATTAACTGAGAGATGAGGAGAAAAGGGTTTGAAAGTCTGTGACTTGCAAATTTATGAATCTGGCAACTTATTCCTCTCCTCAGGTGAGGTTCAGCACATGATTAAAACCCTTCTATTTACCTTGTTGAAGACCCTTGAGCAAGCTCTGATGGTGCTGACGTGCCCATGCTGCACTGGGACAGGTCATTAGCCACAGCAGCATCATGGCACTGCACAAACAGCCATGGATGGAAGGGAAATAGTGGACCTCTACCATTTGCAGCTCATATAAGACTGAAATTATATGCATGGAAGTTGTGCACACCCTATTCTCAGAGGACTCTGGTCCAGGGACTGCTGGCCCACTGGACCTGGCTGTTAAGCAAAGAGAGGCAATTAATCAGTCTCCTAAATAATGGCAACATAGTTTTGTGGTGACACTGAAGCCACCAGGAGGACCACACTGACATGGCACCTCACTTGGGACTTTGGGCTGGCATGGGGGTCACTGTCTTGCAAGGGCATTTGGAGATGACACACTGTACACTGCAGCTCCCTGAGGAGCTTAAACCTGTGATCTCCTCCCCAGTGATGCCCACCACTCTCCTGGGAGAACACTTGTGCTCATTTCCCACATTCACCTCCTGTCAGAAGGTGCATGATCCTGGGGAAAAGACAGGACTCACTGGGTTAGATGGCTCTTTTTGGCATCATTATACAGACTTAAGCCCATGAGAACATTCTTATTTATGCAGGTGGTGATTCATGGCATAACTATGCCAGCAAAACTTTCTAGACTGGCCTGGTCTGTTTACCTTTCAATGTGGTGGCCTATGTTGCCATTATTTAGGAGACTGATTGATTGCCTCTCTTTGCTTAACAGCCAGGTCCAGTGGGCCAGCAGTCCCTGGACCAGAGTCCTCTGAGAATAGGGTGTGCACAACTTCCATGCATATAATTTCAGAGTCTTATATGAGCAGCAAATGGTAGAGGTCCACTATTTCCCTCCTAATGTACCCTTTAGGCTCCCTGGTAGGAAAGTTTTGCTATTAAGGTTGGTTGTATTCAAAACCAATGGTCTAATAACAGAGCAAAACTTTCTTGCTTCTGTTCTAAATTCTCTGTTTCATACAGTGACTTTGCCCTGGTATCTTCAGGAAATCAAATGCTGAATGAGAAGCAGCTGGCATAAACTGAATCTGGCAGGATTACAGTAATTCTGGTCAAGTTGGAAAAAGAGAAATGCTTCAAAAAGTATGTGGTATATAAACATTACCTTTGCTTGCCTCTATCTCTGTTCATGTCAGCATACAGGTCCTAAATCATGCTAATCTCATAATCAAGTTAGAAAACCCTTAGAGGAACAGCAAAATATACCTTTGGCTTTCCTTGCAAGAAAAGATCTGATAGCAAACTGCTTCATTGTTCTTGATGCTAAAAAAGTGGGGGGAGTGGTGAAGAGTCTCATTCTGGCAGGAAAATGCAGCTTACCTGTTCTGGCAGCTGCAGATGTCCCTGTTTGTTCAACCATCTCTTTGTCTTCCCAACATTGCTGGTCAAATTTCAAAATTTAATCCTCACATTTCACCAGCACCTCCAAATCCACATATCTGATTTCCAAAACTAATTATATAAGGCCAAAAGAAAGCATTTTTCTATCAAAATGAGTTTAGTTCTCACAAGCAGAGATGTGGAATAAAGTTTTAGTAGTTAAAATGGATTTAATATACCCTAAAAGCATTCCTTATTATTTCTTCTTGGACAAAGATTTTCTCTTTTTTTTTTTTTTTACTATGTGCATATTTTCATTAATATAGCTCCAGTTTTGCCCAAGGCAGGAAGAGATTTCCTGAAGCACAAACAAACAAGAAAAAAAAAGGAAAGAAGAAGAAGAAAAAAGTTTATCACAATTTCCTCAAGGAAAGGCAAAAAGCAGTGAACTAGGACTTATTTATTCTCATATATATGAAGAAAGGCATAAGTTCAATACCATAAAAATCCAGGTAACCTATAATATTTCCTATGAAGAGAAAAAAACTGAAGGTGTCATATTTTGTTTTGGAGGTGAATGGTGCTTTACAGGAACAGGAGACCAGGTTTCTGCTTCAGGAAATGGGAGACCAATTTTACTCTTATGTGTATATGAGTTATGTTGGTAGGTAATCAGAATGGCAGCATACTCTGAGTCCTTTATAAAGAGTACAGTCTGTTTTACTGCTTTTCAAAAGAAGCAGCATTACTAGTTTATTTGTCTTCTCTGACCTATGCTGTATAGATTAATCAATTTCTGTGAAAACAGGCCGAGTTATTTTCCAGAAATGCAAAGCATAATGAAAGGAACCTGTCTCAGGCATTAGACACTGTCTAACTCATGTTAACATTTTTAAACAAAACCAACCATTGTCAGAGTGTTTTCATGCTTTCTGTTGTTCATTACTACTGAAGCAGTGGCTTTCCTAATGAAGAAATTAAACTGGAATCTGACACTTCAGAGTCCGAGTAGCTGCAGAGAACAAAACTATAATGAAAACAATATCCTGGGACCAGAATTTCACATGTGGTAGAAGTTACTCTTGCTGCCCCTCCTCTCCCAGCACTGCCTATCTGCATAATCACGGGCTGCAGAGCAAGTTCAAAAGGCTTTTCTGCAGAGGAACCCCACACTGCCTCATGCCATGCACATCCCTGCGTGGATGCCCAGCAGTTTAGAACTGAAGACAGCACCATGGCTTGCTTCTGTCCTACAGAACAGCAAAGCCTGGCCAGTGCATACTGAAAGATAGACCAAGCCTCTTCTGTCTGCTTAGTCACCCAATTATTTTGTCAAACCTGAATTAAATACTCCATCTAACTCAAGAACTCTCTGAGCCCCAGATTGCTTGTCCTGCTTTTGCAGGTGTTGTTATTGCTTAGCTGCCACAGGCGGGATCACGGGCTGAGCAGGTTGTAGATCTGGTATGATACAGATCTATTCCTATATTTGCATGTTAATACAACTCTAGAGCAAGGATCAACACTTGGCTCTAATCCCATAAATTATACTTTGCTATTATCTTCAGGTGGTCCAGGATTTCACCTCATACTTTTAAAATCATACTGTCTTCTTGGTTTTAATTAAATATATTTATATATATTCTATACCAGTATGTTAAATAAAGGAGCTGGTCAGTCATGTCCTTTAAAAATCACTTCCGACCCCTTTGAAAAAATTAATTCTGACCCAAACTACTCCACGAGAGAAGAAGGATGCTCAGATGTTTTACTGGAAAGTTAAGTGAAGCAGACCTAATAATTACCACACTGTTTCTTCCACAAGTCCCTGAAGTCCATTGTGCAGTACTGAAATGCTGATGACTTGTGCTCCCTCAGCTGGTTAATTTGTGAACGTTTCCCAGAGCTCTGCTGTTACTGATGCCTGAATTTCCCACAGCTTGCTAATGTCTTTGCACATGCAAAGACATTTGTCTCTAAAAATAAAATAAAAAAAAAAAAAAATAGAGTGGCAATAACTACTGTGTGGGAGAAGCAAAACCCACTGTTAGAGCGCTGCCTATGATCTTGAGTTGTCTGGCAGGGGTATCAGAAGATAATAAATGAAAGCAAACATTGACTCTTCCCTCTCATCTCCTCATCTCCACACACTCAAGTAGACTTCACCCTGACAAAACCCTATTCTTCAAATAACCCATAATTCTCTGCTCTCATGCAACACTTCACATGCTATTGTAATTAATTCAGGAAAATAGTGCTTCCTACTGTGGAATTCCCTAAAGCATTTTCTTTCACTGTTATTCTCAATGCATTTTTATAATATAAACACTGGCCTCTCAGTGAAAAGCACGCAGCACTGACCACAAGCTCTCAAATACACAGCTTGTGGAATCCATTCACTGCAACAATCCAGCATAGGCTGAAATAGAAAAGTTGCAAGCTACTCATCCACTCAGCTGTGGTGTGTTTGAGGTTTTCCTTGGGATACCAGGAAATTCCATTTTGTCTCCGTATACCTTTTTATTACCAAGCAAAATTATTTGCCATTATCTTTAATTCAATTATTTCCTATACTTATTTTTCTCTCTTCTTTGCCTTCCCTCCTAGGCAAATCTAATTGAAATTTGGTAGGTCTACTTTCTCTTATTAAGTTACTGTAAAAATAAAATACAGCTTCAGTATGATGAAGGAAAATATGCAATTAAGTTTCAGCAAAGTAAATTTAATAATTCTGTTTAATTTACACCTTTGAGGAGATTAAAGCGTTATATGCTTTCAGTGTAAGTGGAGATTTCCTTTAGATGCCAAGAAGAAAACAAAAAAAATAGGGCCTCAAGGAACCAAATTCTCCAGTGAGCATGTCTTTCATTTATTGTGTTTTTTTACAAATAGCCATGAATATGACAGGTGTCTTTCATGAAAAGTTGTGTTGGATGGCTTGGAAGTTTTTTAGTATGCTCCTGGTGTTTGCTTTTACCAAACAAGTAAGTTGAAATGAGGTCATAGAAATCTAGCTATTATTTTATCATGCAAAACTGTCACTAAACAGGGCTTCTACAAAAGCAGCTTGTATGTATAGCATCAACTTAGGAAAAGTAGCCTTTTTTTTTTTCTCCAAGTCTGTGACTCAGGCAATGTACAGAAATAACACAGCTTTTTGTAAGCAATTTGGTACAGAATCTACTTAGAAATCAGATTAAGAAAATGTTGCAGGTGCAGTTGAAATCAGAGGAATGTAGCTATCTGCCAGAGACCCCTATGGAGACGGATTTCTGATTCTACTTAATTCCAAAGCCATCTATATACTAACGAAGAAAGAATTGCACAGTCTTCAGAAAGGACTCAGATTCTTTTCAGAGTTTCCTGTAAGGATACGGCCAGTTTGGCACAGGAGAATAATAAAACGTCAAAGTGAATTGACTGCAAGTTGACAAAGGAGACAAAGTAGCAGCCCTGGCAAATGAAAAACGTGTTTTTTCCTGGGTATGGAGAGGCAGTGGGGATACCAGACCATGATCAGATGTGTTTTAACTTTTGCCTGAAGTTCCTTAAGGATCTTTAGCATGAGATATCAGCTTCCAGCCAGCCCTGAAATGTGAGCCAAGGTGATGATCAGGGTCCAAATCATGGTGGTTGATGGGGTGAAGACCACCAAAAGAGCTGGCCTGCATCTTTTCACCTACATTTCTGAGGCATTTTTAAGGTCAGATGCTTAGATTAAATATCTGTACACCTCTGGATCATACTTGCAGATAGCCCCACCACATTGTCTAATCAGGGAAAGGAAACCCAGCAAATTCTCATAGAATGCTACTTCCCTATGGAGTGATGAAATGATGGAAAATAAAAGCCTTTCAAGTGATAGGGGGAAAAAAAAAACATTGCAGGAAATTATTTCAAAATATAATGTCTAGCCTTCTAGAAAGTTCTCAGATAACTCCAGGACTCAGTTACAGATGAATTTGCTAATTATCAAATACAGTGGGGGCCTAGCTTTACAAATCCAGGTTTCAAGATCCAAGCCTGCTTAACAGAAGAAACTGTTGCATATTCTACCAAAATGAGAAACCAGTGAAAAT
Source organism: Cinclus cinclus (assembly GCF_963662255.1). Taxonomy (NCBI): domain Eukaryota; kingdom Metazoa; phylum Chordata; class Aves; order Passeriformes; family Cinclidae; genus Cinclus; species Cinclus cinclus. Next base: position 34,175,412 of record NC_085046.1, read on the forward strand.
CCAATCATACTGTAAAAGCTCCAACAACACTTTCATGGAAATATTGTAATAATACATCCCGTAAAAAAGCTAAGATGAAAAATAATTTATTCCAGGAAAGTCTCTAATCTTAAAATATAAATCCAGTGTGTAACAGACCAGTAAAGCAAGTTTAATCTAAACTTTACCTCTAATAAATCTGGGGAAGTTGGTTAATAATTTGTCACATACACTTTAAAAGCAATGGTAGCATCCCCTGATAGACTGCTGCTCTGAAATAATTTTCTGAAAGAACCAGGAGGAATATACATAAATTGAAAGATGTATGTGACTACTCTATTTGTGAGGTATAGAGAGAATTTAGATCCACCCTTTTGTCAGGTGATCTGCTAATCTGGTTACAAAGCTGAAATGTGTAATAGAGACCTCAAGGATCAGATTCTGATGCAGAGAATTACACTGCACTTGAAATGCTCCATATTCACCTAAGACAAGGAATACAGGATTTACAACAGAAAAATGTTCCTATCCCTCTTTATCACATGGGGATCCTAAATTTTTCTGTTTATCATTCTGCTCACTGGTGTCTGTCAGAGTGTAAAGCAATGAAGATTTATCTCTTGAGCTCCCAAGAAGTCATAAAGTAAGATAGTTTCCAGGGACTGGGGGCTGTTTTATCTGAAGTAATTTCTCCTGTAACATTGAAATAATTTTTCTGGTAACACAGAAATCACTGGGGAAAAATAGGTAAATGTACTGGACTATAAATAAAAATACAAATCAGGCTTACATAGGAAATTTTCTCCCAATCCAAGCAACACATTTAAAGTACTTTTACTTGAAATACACAGCAGAGTTTCATATAGTTGTGGTTGTTTGGATTGGTAGTCTTATGATTAGAAAACTAATTATGCTATGTTTATATCACTTAAAATTATAACCATCTCATTACTTGGTGTTGAAAATATAACTCCAGCCTGAGCAGTCATGTCATCCAAAATTCACATCATTTGTGGAAAATGCAGCCAATACTAAAGGACATCACAGGTCACAACACTTCTAAACTGACCTTTGGAGAGACCAATATTTTCTTTTCAATGAGATTATATTTAGAATTTCCTCTCTCATTTGAACGAAATTTGCATGGTGTTTACACAAGCATTAAAGCTGAACTAAGTTCTGTTTTCTTAATTCTGTAGCCAGTGAATAGATACCACTGAGTCTCAGTGGAAATGGAATATGACAGTTTTCATCTGGTGAAGTTATAAACAGTACTGTTGAAGGAAACAAATCCTTCCTTTCAAGAAGACAAAGAGAGAGAAATGTGGCTGGCTTTGGCTTAAGCCCTGGCCATAAGGAGGGCTGTTTTCTCTGAAGTGCTGTATGTACCCCCCAGTTACAAGCAGGCAGAAAACATGTTTAAGGTTGGAGAAAAGTTTGTTAGTCCACAAGGCAACCATCAGCAATGACTGAGTATTTAAGTGAAGGGATGGAGGGCATAAAAATGGCCCATCAGCCCTTCATTTCCTACAGCTAGGCATGCCTTTCTGGAAATTTTAAACTTGATTTTGCTTTCTTCTCAGTTCTAGGGAAGGGGACTGCATTAGAGAGGGAGGGAAGATGCCGGGAAAAACAAAAAAAAAGTTAAACCTATAAAGAGACAGCTGAAATCAGTTTTCTGCTCTAGCCTTTGATTAGCTGTTCCCCAGCTTTAAACCCCTGAAGCTAAAGGAACTGAAAAACCCAGCCATAAACAATGAACGCTTTGAATTAGCTTCTCTTCATATGTCATGCAAGAGGAGAGGAGTGACGTGCCCGCAGTGAATGGCCACAGAGAAGGTCAGCCAGAATCTGCAACAAAATCCAAGGGTGGAAACCAATAGCTAAAAGCATCTTTGGGACAATTAAGGGAAGCCGCATGAAAGTCAAGACGTCTGTTAATTAAGCTGGTAAAACACTTGTTAATGCAGGAGAACTGCCAGAACTGCCACAGTGTAAACCCACCTGAACATATGGGGGTGGTGGCAGCTCTGAGCTCTGTCCCTGTGCAGCCCAACACTTCTGCCCCATTTCCTTCAATGTTCAGCCTCCCACAAGACAAGCCTTGCTGCCCAGGGATGCGGGGAGACAACAGATCTAGAGGAAAGTAAATATATCTAATGCAGGAAATTCAATCCATCCATTAGGAGGTTTTGTTGCTCAAAACATCAGGAGAATATCTGCTTCAACTAGGAATGAAAAAAAGACCAAAAAGATCTGATTAACTGATAATATGCTATCCATTCTGGAGAATCCATTAACACTGAAATAATTGTCTTCTTCTGACAGATATTTAAACAGGCCTGTAAATATCCAAGTGAACTGTCTACAGAGTATGTTTTTTTTAACCAGGCAGAGGCTTGCAAGAGAGCCAGTGAAGGCTTCTGTTTTTTAAGGAAAAAAAGGAAACATCTACACCACGATGGTGGCAGAAGAGTTTAAAGACATAAACCAGACAAATCTCAGGAAAAATTAGTTTATTTTATTCCCACTTGTTCATGGGAACTGGGCATTATGGTCGAATTTTTATAAGGATGAATTACAAGGCAAGTGATTTTTCTTTTACCATTTTGAATCATTACTTCTCCATTACTTTTCCCTGAAGTTTTTTATTTCTGATTTTACTTCAGTTAATAATTTATATTATAGGTATTACAGACAATTTGGTGCCTCAGAGAGATTTCTTAACACCAGTGATTATCACTAAAAGCAGTAACTTCTACAGGGCCCCTTTTAACATAAATTTCTTTAAAGTATAAAGGAGAAAAGTATGAAATTGAGAGACTTTAGAAGTTGCCCAGGAGATGTTAGTAGTATAAAATTCTGGGAGTGCAGAGGGCAGGGGTTTAAAAAAAGCAAAAATATAACCTAGGAAGCAGTATTTACCTGTACAAAAACCTTCCCACAACATCTTCATTGACTACACATCCTGTAACATTAGCATAAATAAAGCTAATCCCAAACTAACAATAAAGAAAAATCTAGGGCACATGAAAATGAAAAGCCTGGTCCCAGCTCTTCAACACTAAACTGGCTTGTAGGGTTTTGCTCATTTTTCCTTTTATCATCTAGAAATTAACATCATCTTGCTTTTTGATATTAAAATTAATAAATTATACTTATGGCCTCTAAATTTTATGGAGAAAATATTCTCTTGCATTTTTTCTCATATGGCATTCTACATATGCCCAAGAAGATGAGAATCCATATTTAAATTTATCAACCCCTTTTTAAAAATCAGAAAGAAAACTCCAAATTGCTTCGGATTTTTCATCTGCTCTTTAGCCATTATGCTCTCATCATATTCCAGAAATAAAGAGTCTTCCATAGGCTGCAGAATTGCATACAACAGGATGAACTTTTTTTTTTTTTGAAAAAATATATAATTTTTCAAGCCAGAATAAATATGTATGTAAAAGTGAAGGGGGTCATTTAGCCAAAGGTGCTCAGAAAATGTTTAGATGGCTATAAATAGATGTGTACTTTCAGAGATCATAGAATCATCAAAGAATCATAGAATGGTTTGGGTTGAAAGGGATGTTAAAGATCATCTTGTTCCAACCCCCCTGCCATGGGCAGGGACACCTCCCACTAGACCAGGCTGCTCAGAGCCCTGTCCACGCTGGCCTTGAGCACTTCCAGGGATGGGGCATCCAAAGCTTCTCTGGACAACCTGTGCCAGTGCCTCAACACTCTCACAGTAAAGAAATCTTTCCTAATATCTAATCTAAACCTACCCTCTTCTATTTCAAAGCCATTCTCCCTTGTCCTGTCACTACCTGCCCTTGTGAAAAAGTCCAACAAGTTGCAAAAGCCTTTTATGCAGCTGCCTCCTTCTCCCTGTGCAAGCACATGGTTCAGAAACCTGTCTCCAAAGGTTTCTTTGTTTCTTAAGAGACTGTTGCTAAAGGGATGTTGGCACGTGTAGTCCATTTACCTTCAGGTATGAAGGAGGAAATATGTATTCAGTGTTTGCACTTACAAGGCTGTCAGTGGAAAACCTGGATGTACAAGGAAACTTATTTATTCACTGGTAACAGATTTTTTGTCTGACACTTTTGGAATGATGGAATTTTTCTATTAAACAAACCAAACCAACAAACTACTACAGAACAATAGAGTAGATGCTTCCCTATTTTCTTTTACACGTGCTGCTGATTTCAGTGCCACATGTAAGAAAGAACTATAATGACAGTGATATGAAATGAATATGACCATGAAAAATGTGCACAAGACACGCAGTAGCTACTGTATTTTCCCAGTATGTTCTGCATTATCAGTGTTGAAGTAATTATAATTCCTGGTTTCAGTTACCCAACTTCAGTCATGTTAAGTTAGTATCTTCCAGACCAGAGTTTTGGCCCAGAACAATTTAGGCGAGAATGTTTTCTGGTTTAGTTTTTCAATGATTTTAGAGAGTTACCTTAAAACATCCTGGCAATTTTCACTTTAAACAGCTTCTATGTTTCTGCTTGAAACAGTACTTTGGTGGGATGATTTCTCTGCCCATCATGCACCACAGGAAATAAAGCTGATTTGTAGAGCTGTGAGGATGGGAGAAGATGGGATGGTAGATGGGCAATGGAAAAAGAATGCGCAGGTGATTGGCAGGAGGATGGTGGAAGTGGTAGTTTTCCTTCTAGGACTGGATATCAAAGTGCCTTAGAATGGAAAACATTAAAACTGGAGGAGAAACTGCAGGAGGAAAAGTTTGGGAAGGAGGCAGCAAGGGGGAAGGGGTAAAGAACAGAAAAAGAATGATGCTCTGGCAGAAGGTGAATGTGGCAGAACAAAACATGTGTGAGCAGCTGAGGAGTCCAGAGAGCAGGCTGATATGAGACTGGGAGCACTAGGGAGAAAATTTAGATGGCAGGCATGAAAGGATTGGCTGGGTAAAAAAAAAAATAGACTGGAAGCTGGAAAAAATGGGGACGAATATACAGAGCCAGGGCAGAGAGAGACTTGGCAAAGAAACATATGGGCCCAAAAAGATAAACTAGAACATCAGACCTGGGGCTGGAAAGCAATCTCAGAAGGAAAGTTTTTTTCAAGTGAAGAGTTCAAAAAATAGAAGTTTCAGATTAAGGCTGCCTGTGTAACCCTAGGTCAATCTTCTCTGGGGTATCTTTATCACAACTCTCACTCAGATTAGCAACTGCTTTCCATGGCAACTCATCATTACAATTAAATAAAATTATTAGCCTTGCATAACAAAGAAAACACACAGAAGAGATAATGTTGGTGAAAACATTTTTTCAAAGTGTAAAAGTAACAGAGAAATGGAGATAAGAGAGTTCATTGCAAAGAAAATTCTACAGTATGTTCTGGATAATTGTAAGTCATTAATAACCTCATACTTTTTTGAAATGCATATATAATGTTATTACATTAATAACTAGGAAACAAATTGTACCAAACAGCAAATAAACAAGCAGCACACTGGGAGGCAGGAAGAAGCTTGGTGCAGGTGCATCTATTTAAGTGCAAAATGTAACTGTGATTTACATTGGATGTATGGGGAAAAAAAAGTAATTGCAGAGCTAGGAAAGTTAGAGAGGCTACAGAAAAGTACAGACAAAATATTTAAGAGCAGTTTGAATGTTTCAGATTTGCACCAATAGCCTGAATATTGAGATCCTCAGGATTTGGGCCCACTGTACAGTCTGCATCAAAAGTCCAGTCAGGAGGTCCCAATAGGAAATAGAAAGACCAGAAATTATGGGGAGTATGAACAGTGAACATTCAGGAGCAGAAGCTGTATTTTAAGTTTTCTACTCTTGTTCCCAGTCAAATTCAGCATGCTTGTACTTGCAGTGCAGGAAAGAAATGTGGATGCTACCAACAGAGCTACTTATTCTTACAAATGCAACAAAACCCTTCAACTAGGATTCAGCCCAGATAATAAAGCTGGAAGGGAGCCTATTCCAATATAAAGAAAACGGAGGAATTTCTGAAATAGTCTGCCCTATTTCTCAAAAACTTTTAAAACCTTCTAAATCCTATTGTCAATGGTGACTGAAGCTCCTTTTCCAATGGCATTCTCTGAAAGTGTCTGCTGATAGCAAGACTCTGGAGAATGAATGGGGTTGAAAACCCAGTCTTGCCTTATCAAGAAGTCAGAAAATAAAAGCAGAAAAGATGTGCAGAAATGTCATCCTCACTTTTAATTAAGTGCTCTTTTCACTTTTTCCGATTTAATGGCAAAATGCTCCATTTAAGGGTTGCTATTGTTAAAGAGTTGCAGTCAGAAAACAATGTTTAATGTCCATTGAATTCTTTTGATGCCCCCTGCAGGCCATGCTGGATAGGAAGCCTGAATCCTCCTTAGAGAAATCCTGGAGGTAATATCAAAATACCTATTTTATTAAGAAATACAGCTGCTACCAGTTTAGCTTGCCTCATGAACTTACTGACACGCAGTCCTTCCTGTTCCAACACGCTCAAGCAAAATGTAAAACAGTTCTAGATTCCTTCCCGCTGACCTAATTAGGCAGAGTAATGAGGGCTGGCGGAGCAGCACAGCACAGAGATGTGCAAGGCCAAATATGGGGGTAAAAGAAGAGATGCCCGTGGTACGTGAGAACTTGGAGGAGTCTGCCCCCATCCGTGTGAGGACGTGCAACTTTGCTGTTTTCTATCCTAAAGATGCCAATCTCTCGTCAAGTGTTTTTGCCTCCTGGTGATGGTGACTCCTAGAGATGAATAAACTGCTGGAATTAGGCAATAGCAAAGCTAACGTGGAGTCAGTCACCTTCAAGAAGCTGAGGGTTTCCCATTAGGGTGGTTTCTCCACACTAAACACCCTCCAAGACTTGCCTGAGAGTCTTGCTAGGCTGTCTTCTCCAACTCGGTGCAGGTTCAGGATCCTTGGGGACAAATGTGATAAAACTGCACTAGCTGGTGATTTTTCATTACTTTCCTTTTTAACCTTGGAGACTACACGTTTTATACGTTTCTCATAAGGGATCTGCTTTGCTAGCACTTTGGATGAAATATGCGACTTCAGTACTCAGGAGGAGAGGAAAAACTGCAATCAAACATCATTAAATGAATCACCCCACTACCCTAGCAGCATGTAACAGGATACAGTGTGCCATGAAAACCTGCTTTAAAAAGCTAAAATGACACTTTCTTTAAAAACCAGGATCAATCACCTGTCTTTTTTTTTCCGTCTTCTTTTTTTGAGAAAAGATGCTTAAGATGCGGAAGGTATGAGGCAAATGTGGTGGGATAATTCTCAGATAAAAAAATATTAAGAGTATAGGTTAAAGAAGAAATGGAAGACAGAAATTTCTAAAGGACGTTTGTGAGATAACTTGCAGAGAAGTGAATAATATGGAGAATAGATAATTAGCAGTGGGAAATTAGTACAAAAGAATGCAAGGTTCTCATAACCTTTTCTTCCTGCTGTCATCTGTTTTTCAGGGGGAAAAAAAGCCCTCTGAGACAGGTAGACAAAGTTTGATGGATGCACACAAGCTGATCTGGGATCGTTCTGGACTTCTTAAATCAACCTACAGCAGTTTGGAGCCAACACGCAGCCAGTGAGAATAACATGGGTAGGAAAGAAAGGACACAAGGTGCAAGCAAGTCCCTCCAGAGGAATCACTGCTATTTTCTGGTTTTCGTTACGCAGATGTTAACTCCAAGCTATTCTGTGTGCTTGTTTGATAGCTGGTGTCTAAGGTACAGCGCTTTTCTTCTGAAATGTCATCTTCCTATTGTGAGCAGTGAAATAACTGCCATGCCAAGGTTTTGGGGGTGGGTTTTTTATTTTGTAGGGCTTATCTCTGCCAGCCTCTTCCAGGATAACTCTGCCTTGGCAGAGAACACTCAGAAGAGATTGCTGTTTCAAGTCTTGCTCAGCCCAGGAAAACTAGAATAACTTTTCACTTTTATTCCTTGGAGGCAACCAACCAAACTTAATTTCCTTCCCAAAGAATGAGAGGAAATTAAAACAAGTGTTTAAAAGGAGTGGAGTATATGCTTAAAACATTCGTGGGAGAGTCAGTTTTAGTTAAAGCATGCACATACATACACACACACAGTTATTGTGATAAAGCTTTCAAGGCATCACTTATTGACTCATATACTGAAAATACAATGTATTTACAATTTAAAGCCCTTCTTTGTACACAACATTATTCACCTTAAGACTTTCTGATTTATTCTGCTAACTCAGGTGGCTGTGCTGATTCAGACCACAAAAGAAATAGCTGGGTGAGGAAAAGGCAGACAGTAGTGGGTAGTTGTTCAGCTGGACAGGGTGTCAATGGGAAGAAACAGGCAATTAATTTTAGTGAGTATGGCATTACAAGGCATAAACTGGTGGACAGACATTTTTTTACACACAATGAATGGAAAGAGGAGAATAAGAAGGTGATAGGCCGACACTGTGTATCCCACTCCCTGAACAAATACTACCATCTGGGCATCCACAATCCCAGAAGCTGATCCTTTCTTTACAGACTGTTAAAAAAATGGAAAATAGGGGATATCCACACTGTCAGCACCTTAATTTAGGGTAAGTGCCACAAAGACTGGTTCCTGCTCTTGTCTGTGGGATGCCCAGCTCAGTGTGCAGTGCAAATTGCAAGTGGGCCCTTAGGGCAGTGAAGAGGGAAGGTTATTCATCTTATTAACAATCTTGTTTCTTCTGGCATCAGGCATTTCATTTGAATTAGCTTCTTAGGATCTTGGCTTCTGCTAGATATTTAGAAGTAATTTGGAAAATATAGACTCTTTTTAATTTGTTGTGAGAGAGAATAAAACAAAAAACCTATATTTGGTTAACACAAATTGTAAATCTCATTATTTTGTTTTCCAAATTTTCAGAAAATTTTCAGAGCAGAGTCTCATGTTTCCAAGAATTCCTTTAAAAATTAGTTGTTTAACAGCGCATTTAGTAATATTTTAAGCCCCAACACAGTTAATGAATTGTGCTGTTGCTGTATGAACAGTACATTAGGCTGTGTCAGAGCAGTCTCATTTAATCTCTTTCTTTGCTTCTTAAACTCTTGCAGCTTCAGAAATTGGCAGTGATGAGGAGCTCCAGATCTCTAGTGAAGGTTAGGCAAGGAGCCCATAAAATAGTTTTAAGTGTGCTGCCATTTTCAAAAGGAAGGGTAAGCAAGAGCAGCTGCTCTGGGTGCCCACTGGGTGGCTTGCAGTCCTTTATCTCTCTGAGCAAAGACTGCTGCTGATTCCTAAGGTTCCACATAAGCTCAGCAAAGCCAGGAGAGTTGTTGTTTTAGACACTGTCATTTAATCATCCAAGGTAAGAAAACGCATCACAGGTCTGAGACAAGAATCTGCTGCTGTGCTTACTTTGCTCTGCCTAATGGGCTATCATGTCATTCTATTTTATCTCCATCTCAAGATGGTATAAGGAATCCTCTAGGCACCCTTTATCTAATACCTCCTGCAGAACAAATTGCTTTCACTTCTTTAAGTTGTTCTCACTTTCACAGTGATACAGCAGAGGAAAAGAAAGTTTCTGATGATTTACAGCAAGAAGTAGATAATGTGCCCTCCTGGCAACACTGAAGGAGAAGCAGAAAATTTTCATAAACTTATTTCTAAAAGGAAGATCAGAAACAGCACATTACAACTTCAGAAAAGCCCCAGCTACAGACTTTGCATTTATGTCCACACCTCTTGCAATCTGGGACTGTTCAGCTCTCAGGCAGAGATCTAAGTCTGCTTTTCCATGATAGCACAGACTAATTATGAATTTTAAAAACAGCATTTCTAAAAGGTTTTACATGTTGATGCCACAGTTCCAAAAAAAAAAAAAAAAAAAGAAAAAGGAAAAAAAAAAGGGAAATGACATGAAAAAAAAAATAGTATAAACTAGGAAGGGTAGAGAAGCTGAAAAGTTGCCTACTGGAAAATGACCCAGGGGGTCCTGCTTGGCAGCAATTGAACGTCAGTCACTGATTGCCCAGGTGGCCAAGAAGGCCAATGGCATCCTGGTTTGTGTCAGAAACAGTGTGGCCAGCAGGACCTGGGTGTTGATTGTCCCCCTGTACTCAGCACTGGTGAGGCTGCATTGCAAATCCTGTGTTCAGTTTTGGGCCCCTCTAAAAGGAGGACACTGATGAGCTGGAAGTTGTCCAGAGGAGGGAAATGGAGCTGGGGAAGGGTCTAGAGCACAAATCTTATGGGGAGCAGCTGAGGGAACTGGGGGTGTTAAGCTGGAGAAAAGAAGCCTCAGGGGGCATCTTCTCAGTCTCTACAGCTACTGGAAAGGAGGTTCTGGCAAGGTGAGGTTCTGTCTTTTCTCCCAGGTAACAAGTGTCAGGAAAACAGAAAATTGCCTTAATGGCCCAAGATCAGATGAGGTTTAGATTGGATATTAGGAAAAATTTCTTCATGGCATGGGTTATCTAGCATTGGAACAGGCTGCCCAGGGAAGTGGTGGCATCACCATACCTGGAGGTATTTAAAAGATGTGTATATATAGCACTTTGGGACACGGTTTAGTCGTGGACTTGGCAGTGCTGGGTTAATGGTTGGACTCAACAATCTTAAAGATCTTTTCCAACCTAAATGATTCTTTGATTCAATGACTCAAGCTATTTAGGTCAGAGATCTTTTTCTTCTGTGTACACAGTGCACACAAAGCACTGGTCAGGAGCCTGAGACTTTGGGAAGAATCCTGAAGGAATATTTTAGCTAGATAAAATCTCCCAGGAAAAGCCTCACTGACTTGGTAACAAAAACACTTTTCAAATGCCTGTTGGTTTCAAAGGAATATTCACCTTGTAGAGCAAAATAAGCTCCATCATTTTGACACTATCCAGGTAATGGGGAAAAAAAGCCCTAATCAGTTTCATCTAAACCTCAAAAAATTTTTCAGATTGTTCAAGAACCTCCAGCAAATGAAAGAAAACATATTTTATGGAGTTTGGCTCCAGATGTTTTTCCAACAAAGAAAAGATAGTAAACCTTCCTTGAGGTCTTCTGACATGAGATTTTGCAAATGAAAAAAGGGCAGGATTTTTAAAAATTCATTTATATTTCTATAAGGATTAAAATAGAACAATATAACAAATAGATGTCAGGCCCTGCAGAAAGTTCAGCATTTTCACAGCTCAGGTTTTGGGAAAAGGCAGTCCACAGGTGGATGCAGTTCCACAACACCACATGCTCATATCTGGCAATAAAAATTAAAACCTGCTGTTCATCTGAAAACAGGATCCGTGGCAAGGTACAGCTGTTTGTTTGAGCTACAACACTGAAAAATAAACCTGTTAACCAACAGCACAAGTTTGCACCCACATCCTAAACATGTCCATTCAAGGCTATAATTGCATTCATAACACAGACCAGAAAATATGCTGCAGGAGGGCTGGAACAAAAAACAGCTTCTGTGGCTAAGAGAAAACAGACGTGTGTGTTCATTCAAACACCCAAGAAAACTGTGTGAGGTTGGAAAAGATGGGAAGAAAGGTAGCAACCACCTGAAAATAATATTAATATGGCTCTATGAATAACTGATGGTCTTCTGGAGATTGTCTGAGTCCTAGGGAGAAAGACAAGGGAAAGGTATTTTTTATTGCTGAAATGAAAATCTGAAAGAACTGTTCGGTGAGCAAAGTCACTTGGTGGTTTCAGATGCAGGATAGTCCATTCAGCCTCAAACCTTTTGGAACTGAGTCAAGAGAAACAATCTAAAGAAAGGGTTGGAATCAGAAAATTGCTTGGGCTGTTTAAATGACTCATTAGCTAGAACTCTCAGCCAGCAGAAGAGATTTCCAGTTTTTATTGATTCTCCCACTTTCAGAGGCTGAATCTGGTATCTCTTGTCCCCCAGGAGAGATCTGTTCTGATTTTCCTGTCTCTATGAAAGGACTGCACCAGGCAGCTCCATGCTCTAAAACAGTTTACCAGACAGTATTTGAGTGAGAAAACAGAAGTTAAAGTGTTCTCTTTCAAGTCCATGGGGCAAAGAGACATCCCAAGGAAAACAAAGAAATAGAAATACTTCTACACTCATCTGTAACTCCAGTTTACTGAAAATCTTTACAAATGTACAAAGTATTGTAGATGGAGAGCCACTCATACAGAGGCTGAACTGTATTACAAGCAAAGATGTTTCCTTCATGTTGCCCTTTATGGATTATGCTACAGGCCTAAACAGGTTAGACAAGAGCCTTGGTTAATCAGTGGATTAATTTGGGTTCAGCAATTATGTTGGACAAGAGATGTTCTGTGTTTCATAAGCTATTGCAGTACTCATTTGGACAGTAAAGGCTGTATCAGAAGTAAATTGGTGGTTACACCTACAGATGTTTCTCAATCATAAAAGGAGTATAAGCTCATATGGCTCCCTTGACCTGCCTTTCCATTTTTTGCCTTAAAGAAAACATTGCAGGAAAAAGCAGTTTAATTGCAACAACCCTAAAATCTGAGAAAAAGCAGCATTTTGCTCCTGTAATCTAGATTAGTGGAAGTGATTCATTTGAAGATGATACTACCTGTTCAGGAAGTATTGTTCACTCTCCGATTTCTTTACAAGGCAGGAATCAATGCTCCATTCACCAGGTACAAAACATTACAATTTAACTTGTGACCATATTCTGATTTCCTGACCACACCGCTCCACAGACTTCTCTGAAAAGTTACCTCATGCAAATCAGCCCTGTCCTTTACCACTGGTTTAATGCTAATTTCACAGGCCATGGGAAGAAAACATTTAAGAACAAATCCTTGTGCTAGCACTTCTTGCAGCACATCAGCAAGAAAGCAAGTGTGGGAATCAGTTTCCTGGAATTTCAGACACATATGAAACCTTAAAGAAACGCCCAGTTTCTCCCTAAGGTTTGCAGACTAATTAAGCTGACCTACTGTTCTTGCAAAGGTCTGCTTCTCAAAATTAATGCCCATTTGAAAATAAATTGATATTCAAGGAATTTGACAGCAATAGCAACCTGCTGTGCTCCTCTTGACCACAGTCCAAAGATGTACCCTCTGGTTAGCATGATCAGCAAGATACCATTATCTCACTGCCACACTGCAGAATCATTAGTCTACATTGTTGCCTCTCTCCTGGAGTAGCTGCAGGTGATATGGATGAATACTATCAGTTAATTTTAGTTATTATGATCTCACAACAAAATCGTACATGGAAGGGTGCATGTTGGGATTTTTTAATCCAATCACTTACTTCCACATTATTGTAGAACGATAAAGTCACAATTTTATTGCAAAAATAAAATAGGTGCTAAAATTCCTAGGAAATTAATCTCTTTTTAGTTGCTGAAGAGAGTGCCAGTGTGCAATAAAAAGACCGGTTTTTCTTCTGATAAATCAATGTAAAAACACACTGTATGACAGAGACAAGTGTTTAATATTCTAGGCCAGAATCCTCAAATCACAGCAGATACTTGCTACTCTGCTGCCTGGGTAATCTATTAAGAAGTCTTAATTTGACAAATGAAGGACAAGGGCATTTTAGTCAGGGGTTTCCTATTAGCTTGGGAAGCCTGCAAAGGGGCTCTGAGCACTGTCACTCTCAGTGCACAGGAAGGCATGGAGCTGCTCTCCCTCCCTGGGCTCACTGCAGCTGGCTCTGCAGGATGAGGAAGGCATGGAGCTGCTCTCCCTCCCTGGGCTCACTGCAGCTGGCTCTGCAGGATGAGGAAGGCATGGAGCTGCTCTCCCTCCCTGGGCTCACTGCAGCTGGCTCTGCAGGATGAGGAAGGCATGGAGCTGCTCTCCCTCCCTGGGCTCACTGCAGCTGGCTCTGCAGGATGAGGAAGGCATGGAGCTGCTCTCCCTCCCTGGGCTCACTGCAGCTGGCTCTGCAGGATGAGGAAGGCATGGAGCTGCTCTCCCTCCCTGGGCTCCCACAGACATCAAACAGGCAGCGTGACTTTCTTGAGCTGGCAAGGCTAAAATTCATTTATCCTGCTGAACTAGGGTGTTTGTCACTCTGCCACAACTGCTGCCAACCCTCAGGCATTCCTCCTGTATGATTTCCCCTAAGGCTGACTTTTAGACTGCGAGTAGGTTGGTCCAGTGCTTGTTTTTGTTCTTCTAAGCATATTTAAAATTCCCCCCAAGCTCAGCATGGTGATACCTGATGAAAAGCAGGTAGGAGTCTATATGTAGGCCCCTTGCCCATCTGGGCTGTGCTGCTTTAATTCTTCTGCAAGTAAAGGAGAAGGATCAGAAAATAATGCAAAATAAATAATGCAAACACTCTTGCAGTGGTATGAGAAGCATATTAGTTCCACTCACACAAAATCAATCTTTAGCAAACAGAACACCCATCACTGTGAGTTTTTCAGTGATTTCAGGATTTCAAGAAGGGAACAGTTAGCAGGAAGACTCCAGTCTTGAAAACACAAATTAGAGATTAGACAATCAGGGTGACCCAGGGCCCCTTCTGTTATAAAATATCAGTAAGGTCTTGACTATTCTTGATTTAATCCTCATCCTGTGATGTTTCAGTCATCACTCTGCATTTCCCTGGGTGCAACAATCTGAAAAGCCTGGAATGCTTTTATTCATGTCCTGTGCTTTTTTTTGGAGGCTGGGGTGGATGCGAAGCTTTTGTATCCACACCTGTGGAAGGAGTAGCTGAAAACACAGGAGCACACAGAGGAATGAGTGAATGCACCAAACCAGAAATCAGGTGCAGTACCTTGTTGGATCAACACAAGTTATACAGGTCCTTCCTTTTAGTCTGTTTGACCCCTGCTGCAATCTTTTGACTTAAAAAAAACATGTTGAAGCAAGGTGTTTCTGTTGAAGATGTTGATGTTTTTATAAAGTTAAGCCCCTAATGCGAAGTTTGGGAAACAAGTGGAATTCACATCAAAATGAGAGCCTTTGATTCAGCACTCTGCCTAAAGACAGGCTTTTTGACATGGGTAAAAAGTGTATCTAATATATCAGCAAGATATTTTTCCAGCGTGGTGTTCATGCGTTGCCTGTGTTTTAACCATCTGGTGAGCACATTAATTCCTGCAGAAAAGGGAGAGACAGAGGCAAGCAGGGCAGAGATTGTGCAGTTTACATTACGGCTTTACACCCAACAGTAAGGTCGCAGCACCGCGCCCCGGGAGCAGGGTTTGGCAGCAACCACCAGCACGTCAGAGGAGATCAGACACAACCTTTGTGCTTACAGGGACCACATTTCTTCCTCTCCTGGCAATTGACACAGATTTCTGAGAACACAAACATGAGGAAAGTAAGCCTGAACAGACTGTTTGTGGGAGGTGCCATCAAGGCTCTTGGAAGTGCTACCACAGTGCACCACCATGTCCCAGTCTGGTTCAATCACTGTTTTCACAACATAGCAGGAGCAAGACACAGGAAATTGTGTGAAAGGAGTAACAGTGTGGAGAGGACACTACTCTAACACTGGTTAGGGAAAACTAACACAAATAAAAGCTGGTAGGCTGTAACCAGCAGGGTGGAAGATCTGCTTTCAGAAAACAGGCAGGAAAGGTGTGAGGGAACATAACTTCCTTTTATAATTGTTGGTTCTCCTACCTTGGCACAAAAAGAAAGCACACAGATTTTATCCTCTGACTGACTCCAGGTCACTGGAACAAAACACTTCCTTTAATTTTAAGCACAACTGCTAAACAAAATTGTTCTACTCCTACAAGAGGTGATGGTAGGTAAACCTTCCCCTTGTCAGCTCTGAGGTGTTCTCAGAGGAATGTATCAGTGTGGCTGGGAATGATGCAATCTCAGTCTCCTTTTGGCAATGGCTATTTCTGTCCTCCTTTGATAATTTCATCTAAAGCTGTGCGTGAGGCAGAATGGTCAGTCCCCAAGCTACTGTCATCCATGTTTCCCCATTCTCTTCCACTGTTGCAGCTTAGAATGTTCAACAGGTTGAGCCAGTTCAGGTATAAAAGAAGGTGTATCTAAAATCCTTCACTGTGGTTTGTCACCACTTAAGTCAATTTTTGGTTTTGGCAGTGTCATCAACAAGCCATCAGAAATTTGACCCCATTTCATTTAAAGCAGCTGAGTTTTTTTCATAAGGGGCATTGAGATGACTAAAGTAATAATATCCTGGATGCCACATCTCAGAGAGCAGATAAGTATCACAGAAGGATCAATTAAGTGACTCTGGGGGAAAAAAATGGGGTATTTCCTATTGCCATGAAGTAACATGGAAACGCTCTGAAGTTTCACTTGGTACTAAGTTACAATTCTGAAAAAATTATAAAATTTCTCCAGCAGAGATCTTCCAGATGAGTGCAAACCAAAATATTGTTAAGATAGCAGGGAACATTGGGGATACACTCTATGCACAACTCTTTATATTTTCAAAGTTTTACACCTGGAGTTGGTTATTTTACTGTTGCTTTTCTGATTATACAGAGGGGATAGAAAGACAGCTCTGAGTGATATGTTTCATGAGCACTACTGCAAAGATGAAGAGGGTAAGAACTTGGCATCCAAAACTGTTCTAACTTTACAGAAAATCTCAAGACAAGGACACTTATATCAAAGTTGTTTCTCAGGAAGTAAATAAAAGCAGAGATCTTGCAAGAAGCTGGTTTAAGGAGTTTGAGGTTTTTTTGTATCTTTTACTTACAAATAACCAGTTCATTGAGGAGTCCCTGGTTTTTCATATGAATGACAGACTATTAACTTTTAAAATGAAAGTTCTGTTGGGAGTGGATGTGACACAGTGAAAAATGGGAAGGCATGCTGCATTGCCAGCAGTTCATAGTTCTGACATAAATGCTATTTTATTCACTTCTATCCACAATCCTAAATAATAAAAGGGTTACAGCTTACAGAAACTAAATTTCTATATAATTAAATCCACAACCATAGAATTTGATACCATACTCAAAACCAATTTATTTTTCTGGGCAAAAGCAGAGTATGAAATTTCATCATACATGTTTGTTCCTGCAAAAGTACTACTATAATTAAAGAAGGATCTTGTGGTTAAGACATGACTAAAAGACAGCAGTGACAGAGCCTGTGTACAGCTGCTCTACAGATTACAGATGCTCTGGTTTGAGTCTGCAAAATGAGAATAATTTAGTCATAACATAAAATAGACAGGACAATATGTATTAAAATCCACCTGCAAAAATAATTCATAACTGTGCATTATACCGAACGCAAACTCAGAGCAAGAAGCCATATTTTATTTTCTTGAAAATGCATTTTACACATTTTAATGAATACTGAAAGCATCAAGAAGTTCAAGGCACTGCACTGGGACTTGATCTACGAGGTGTTTTGTTTCTTTCCTACAGTGTAAACTAGAGAAGTTTATAGTATCACTGATAGATAACCAATTTAGATTGTTGAACCCTCATGTTTCAATATATGCTCAAAAATTAGAAGGTCAATATCATCTCTGAATGCATTCCAACTGCACTTAACACAATTAACTGGGTTTTAGGAGAACAGAATTGTAAATCCAAGCACACCTAGTGGACAGAAAGTATAGATTAACCTCGGTTCAGGGAGGAAAAAAAGTGATAATTCTTTCATGCGTAATATATTTTTCATGTAGGACTCTTATTTTACAGCTTATTTTACAGCTTTTATTTTAATCCAGAGTAATTCCATGTTACTCACTTGCACATCAACTGTAGCGAATCAAGATTTGCAAATTAGAATTTTATTAGCCATAGAAAGGTTAGCAGGTAATCTTTCAATGTAATACTTCAGTGTCAATTACTCTTCCATTTTATCTGACAGAGGCTCTTGATACCCTCACGAAAGACAGAAATTATTCACCCTTAGTGGTAACTATCAACGTATGGGGCCAACTGGTCTTGAATGAAAAAGCCACAGTGGCAAAAAAAGTCATTCACAAACACAACTGCACAATTTTGCATCCCTGTCAGAAACCTGAAAGCCTTAAGCAATTAAATTATTGTATATTTCTACAGCAAAATCTCCTGACTAGTTTGAAACTACAGTTTCAATAACCAAAAATTTCTTCTCTCAAAGACAACTGATGGTATTTGCTCTTATGTGTTAATCTGTTTGAAAAAAAAAAAAAAGTCAGCGTTTAAAAGTGCATTGACTGCTGCTTGTAAGGGCTGGAGCTACATGTATGATATTTGTTATCAGCTTGTAAAACATATCCAGTATGATAACGAAAGCTCCAGAAAAAAATAGCTAAGCAATAATTAAATCAATATGCTTGCAAGATGCCAATACAGTTGTGTGTTTCTAGAGCACAGATCAACCTTTGACTACTGTGCAAAGCTCTAATTCTCTACTTTGATCTTGCACCCACTTTTCTTTACTTGAGAAGTCATTCTGGTCAGTGGAGGCTCTTTTATAGGAAAGAGTTTATCAGGCCACTGTTATTTTAGAACTGTTCACTTTCTACAAAGTAGCAGGATTTCTTATTGAAAAACTCTTTGAGACAGTGACCTTAATGGAGAGACTCCATGCCAGCAACTTAACTGGTGTGTTGGCTTCCAGACCAGTTCCAATATATCTGCATGGTAAGCTCATTAGCACAATGTTTTTTGTTCAGGACCGACTAAGATAGTTTTGCATTCTGGGATTTATTTGAAAAGCTTATTCAACCACAACTTCGGTTGGAAATATTTGTTTGACTTCTATTTTATTTTGAATGCTAAAAATGCTAGAATTTTTCTCTTAAGGGAAGCTTAAGATTCACTAATTCATTACAATGGTATGGAGAAAAGCAACAGGAAGATGGGACTCCAGTGACAGTGTTGCCATAATTCAAGTGGAGTGAAGGAAGTACCATCTCCCACCACACATACTCAGTCCTAGGAACTTTTTGAACCAGGGAGTTTCAGAAGACCTAGAGAGCACCTGAGAAAGACCATAACATTTTCTATTTCAATAGCATTGAACTGGGCAAGACTGTTTAGTTTCCTCAGCTCCAAATGCCTCAGCCACTGCAGGATCCTGTTTCACTGAACATGGCACATACTCCTAAAAAAAACAACTTAAATAGGTTAAGATTATTCTCAAGCATGAAAAAGGCTCAAATAGAGAAAATAAGACTGTATGTAACATATCTTCCCTGTGTGATTACTGAAACTGTTACAGGCCAATTGCCTCAAACAAAATGAAGTAAAGAGAATAGATTGGCCAAGTAAAACAAACCACTCGTCAATCAAGTGGACTAAAACTTGTAAATCAGATCTCTGATCTTCGCAGCTGGAGCTTAATAACATGGAAGATTTACAAGAACATCCAATTTTTTTTAAGCTCTGGCTAGGAGCTTTATCTGCTGGTGGGATTCAGTTGCAGCACAGCAGAATCAGCTTCTCTCTCTAAAACAGATGCCTTTTACCTGAATGGCAGCTGAATGGCTCTTTGAGACCGACAGGTGACACTGAATAAATCCTGACTTACTACAATGGAACCTGAGCCACTAAGACATCTAGGTACCTAAATTCAGGTGTCCTCATATTGTGGACCTCATTCACTACGGGGGGCTTGAATGGTTTATTGCAAGCCTTCTTAAGTCACAATTTCTCAAACTAGAGCATCCAAGGACCTAGAAGGCATGTCAAACCCCAGTTCAGCCTGAAAGACATTCAGAAATAAAATCAAGGAGTAAAAATAAACATAAAAAACTGTAGTTTTCACTTTCCTCCATATTTTTAGATCTATTATTCCAATTAGAAAGAAAAAGTGAGACAAAAATCTGAAAAGTAAGTGTAGCTAGACATCAAAAGATTGCATCTTGTTTCAAGGTCATAAAGATATTCTGTGGCATAATGATCTTATAATACAAAAAGCAAAATCCCAAAGTTTAGGAGAGCTTACTATAGTTCTGAGAAAAAATTGAAGTCTAAATGATCTGTGAATTGCAGGGAAAAACTACTGTCTATGTAACTAAACACTAAAAATAAGTAATACTTAAAAAATAATGCTGATTCTGGATTTTGATAAGTGAATTTTTATACAATTTAATCTGTGCTAATTTGATGATCGGTTTTTATCTGATAATGCTGGCTTGATTGCTGGATCAAATAACTTCAATGAGTCTTGTTTCTTGATTCCATTGATGGCATTGATACGAGCTCTTTTGACTTCTTCACTTTTCTGAACTGTGGCTTAAAGCTGAGTTCACACAGGTATTATTCATTTATTATTCATTTATTATTCAAATTATTATCCAAGAGTGTATCCTCAACAAGAGGTTCATAATACTACAGGATCCCTCAGACATTCCCCCACCTCACAGCACTTCTGGGACAGTTAGGCAGGCATTTCTGACACATGCTTCCTCTTCCATCTGCAGCTGCATCTCCACTGCTGTCCAAAGAAGTTATAAAGCTTAATCATTCTCTGCTAGTGAGAGGCCCATAGGGGATGCAGTCCCCTAAGATTTCTTCTTATAATCTAAGATTTCTTCTTAGAATCATGTCAGTTTCTAAAATTTCTTCTTAGAAACTGGTCGAATTTATTTGATGTCATCATCGCTTGGGGAATGGCGTTTATAACTGAGTTGAATGGTAATTATCAGCATTCCATGTTCTAAAATTGGTGAAAGGTCTATGGAATAGTCTCTGTAGCTATTTCTTGGATGCCAAGGATAAATATTAATAGGTCTTCTATAAATACAATAATTTGCCCTGCAAAAAAAGAACACTTCAAAGAGTATAAAATCCTTACCAGCATCTTGCATATAGCAAATCACCCACAATAATGATTCCCTGTATAATGGTGGTATTAAATTGTGTCTCAAGTTTGTGTCAGTGAAAATTTGTTTAGCGTTTTTCACTCACAGGTGTCAAAGGAAAATGAGTTCAGACAGCCCGCTACTGGCTGTGACAGAATTATTTGTCTTCCAATGTCTGTAAATAAGAAAAAAGGAAATAAGAATTGATTGATAAAAATTTGACTGGAAAAGAGGTTAGCCATTTATTAGTATGAAGAAACTATCACAAATCTAGACTGAATAATGCACCATACTGGGAGGGTATGTTTTCTATACAGCCTGAGGATGAAATCAATAGTCACAAAACTCAAGTTCTGACTGAAGCTTTTAACAACTACTTTCTGATTCTAAAAGAAGTAGGATAAGGTCTTTTTCTAAGAGGCAAAATATTGGAAGATTGAACTAGCAACTAATGCTCTCTATTTCCAATACCCTGAGAATAACAGTATGTGAGTTAATTTTAACATGTGGAAAGAACATTTAATTTTATCAGAAGGAAACAATGAAGAATCTAATTTATTCTCCACGTGTGCATAACCCCCATTGATATTAATAAGAGTTAAGCAGCCTATGGAGAGGAAAATAGGGCTCCATATGTGGCAAAATGTTTTAAGAAAATTATGTGCAGCTTTCTAATGACCACAAAAATTATTTCTTTTTCTGTATCAGTGTAGAGAGAAAAATTGCTTCATATGCAACCAGTCATGAAATATTTCTGGCTCTCCCAAGGCTGTGTGTGTGTGAGCAGTGGTACAAACACAGACACACACAGACATACACTCACAAATGTGTATATGCATGGTGTCTCACAGACACACAAACACATCCTTCTCAGATGTTGCTTTTTTCCAGCCAGGGTGATCCATGGCACAGGGTTGTTTGAAATTTCACTGCTCTTCCTACTGGCTGCTGTTCCCAGACAGGGATAAAACAAGGAAAATTGTGCTTAATTCATCTTTTTTTTTTTAAGTAAGTGTTTAAAGTGCTGTCAGAGGTAGCCAACAGGACTAATAAAGGCCGATGAAAAACTTTCTTTTCCCTATGCTACATTTCACTGTAATTTTACAAACTTTGGTGAGTGTAGAGGGTTAATCTTGATTAACCATAGGCAAATTTCCTCGGTTTCCATTGGCAGATGGCTACTCATGAAGTGGGATGCACTTTGAATTAATCCTTAACGTCTGTACCAGCCACTTCCATTTTCTTTTCAGGATGAGCTGTGATATAAGAGGTTGGTCTTTAGCAAGTCATTCCATCTAATTATTCATTCTTCTGAGGCATTTCCTTATGAAGACATAAAAATACTTTGCTCTTTCTGTAGTAGAGCTCCTTCTCTTAATTTTCTGAACTTTATGAGAACACAGTGATCCTTATGCTTTTGTCCAAAACAGCCACTGCTAAATGGAACCTCTGCAGACCCTGAAAGGGTTGTCCTTTTATTGATGTTCACAGCACAATTTTAACTGAATGTCATTCAACTTTCTTTTCACAGCATTCCCTGGGGAACTGCCTGGGCCTTGAAATCCTGCACTGCATGGTCTCTGTAGCCAAGAACTTGCAAACCTGAACCAAATCATCCTCAGCAATTTTACAGCCCCCATTCTGTCCAGCTAAGCTTATGACATCTTAATGTTATTTGCAAACAGACACTTATTTATGACTCTTTTGCATAGCTTTCATCCAATTTTATCATTAACTTATTGTGTAATTTTAGAATTGTATCATTTGAAGCACTTGCCTCTGATAAAATTCCCTAGAATTTGCATTTCACCTAATGGTTTTGCATGCTTCAAAATGTCAGAATACTAATGAGAGCAGGACTTCCAAGGTTTTGTTTCCTTTTCATGTCCATAGAATGAAAGACAGGTTGGGTATAGGCACCTCTGTTTGCTTTCCTTTTGAATCACAGACAATAGAATCTTCAGTCACTGAAAGCTCATTTGTACTCTGAATGTTTTCCTGTCCACTTAAGCTAATTTTATATAACATGCAAAAATGACTATCCAATATTCAGTTAATTATGCACCGAATGGAGTAAGCCAAAAAATTAGCTTAGTCAAGCATTCTTTCTTTCTTAGGAAAAGAAAAAAACCCTAAACAAACCAATCCAACCAGGAAAAAAACCTGAAACCAGACAAGAGCTATGACAGGTATTGCAGATAGAGTCCTGGTTTGACTATCAGGAGACATTCACTCCCTTCCTGGTGGGGCTATTTACCTCTGATGGTGGTTTTAAACTGGATATTTCATTTTGCCTTAATTTACTTTGTCAGCTTTTTCCATTATCAGTCTTAGATAGTTACTTAGCAAATTTTTATTATGGTACAGGCCGTATATATATGTGTATATATATATGTATGTGTGTATATATATATATGTATATATATATGCATATGTATGTATATATATATAATTTGTATATATATTTATATATAGGTGTATATGTATAATGATATAGACTATATATATATATATATATATATATATATGGGATATATATATAGAGAGAGAGAGAGAGCAAACTACTTACGGAATAGAAATATTCTTTACTACCTATTCATCAAAATGTTTTCTCAGCTGAACTTTCATCTTTGAAGTCCAAATACACACCACCCCCCTCAGATCACAAATAAAAAGATTAGTAATACAGATATTCTGCTGCACTGGTACAAAGGCCTAGCCTTCCTTTCAAAGTCAGGGTTGTCACATACTTAAATGGACCAGCCTTAGGAAACTGAAAGGGGCCAACAGCTCAAACTGCTGTAGTTCCTGTCCCTACTGCTCACTGTCTCTACTCATCTATAATCCTCTATAGTCTGCATACAAGATAACTTTATCTGGTTCTGAATGAAAGACAAACCTGATCCTCTTTTCCTTATATATATTTGGTTTGGATGCTTAAAACTACAGCAAAGCATCCCAGACAGAAGATAAATGATTGGCAAAAGTTAATTAAAGAAGCAAGGTAATCCATGATGCCATTTCTTAAAATGAATTTGAACTTACTAAAATCTAGGTTTCACCAGGATAATGGTTCCACACCTAAGACTGGCAGAGCATGTTGGATATTTACACTTTTCTCACAAAACTCTTAGAGCTCAAAATTCCATTTCTAACCTTCTTTGTGACTGAGAAATTCTAAGAAGAGATTTGTTGGTAAACCTGTGGTTACCTTGTGACTGTCCTTGGTGGAATGGTACTAAGCAGGTGCATGGGGGTTTTATTCCTTGAAAGGATGCAGTTTCATTTATAAACACGACAAAAAATCTCCATTTTTGACTAGGAACATTTGTCTCTCCTGGTTTATTTCCTCCTCCCTTTACTGCATAAAAATTGACACTACCTTGTGGCATTACAATTTTTACTGTGGCGCATTATAGTTTTAAAAACACAGTAATTTTTATGATATGTGGTAGCTTAAAGGGAAAAGGAGTATCCAGCAGGGGAATGAAGGGTGAAACACTGGCCTCTTTGAAGTCAGTGAGAAAAACTATTACTGCCTTCAGTAGAGGCAAGGTTTCAGTCTAAGCATTCAGGGAGAAACATGGAGTGTGTATTGATTTTACCTCTCAGGCAAAAGTGCAGAGAAGAGGAGAGAAATGCGTTCATCTGGAATCTAGGATTGTTAATGTCAGTAGGCCTCTAGGAAATTGTGTTACATAGATGAATGGTATGTTGGTCCAATCAAACATCAAAAATCTCTACATTTGACCTATAAGTCTATAAATGAAGAACAGAGAACCTGACTGCAAAACCCATTACAGCCTTTTAAGGGTTTCTGTTTACATATGTAAAACAGACCATCCAAATCTGAACTTATTCAAGAATAAAACAGCTAAGTTTGAGGCTCCCCCAGCCTATATTAGTAAATTGCAAAGTATATCCAACACATTTAGACAGTATTTTGTAAAGGAGCAGTAAACATCTATAAATAAAACGCATATTAATATGGGAAATCTCCTTATAGTAGCTGCCCCTCTCTAACTTAAGATATTTGTAGCTAATTAAGAGAATATGGTATCACAGTTAAACAGGGGAAATACTGAGATAAATAATTAATGAACATCTGAAGTAAATAACTTCTAAATAGATACTTTGGTTAATTAATTTTTGAGAAATAAACGAGCAAAGGTTTGTTTTTGCAATAGTCTGATGAACACAATTCTCAGTTCTGTAGCTGAAATAGAAGTTATTTTGGGCAACTGCTGGTTTAATTTTTAAGGGCTCATAACACACAACTTAGGTAACAAAAAATACAGCTCTACCACTATTTGTGAACAGATGTTCAGAGTAGCTGAATACATTTTTGCATTGAGCACTTCTCAAATCCATCAGCCAAAATTTGCCAGTACCAAGAAATAGTGAGAATGCTGAAATAGCAAATTAATTAATTATTTAATTAAATAATTAAATCTTAGTAGGTTTGCATATAATTCACATACAAGGAAAAGATGACAAGAGAGTTAAATAGCTCTGTTCTGAACCCCACTCTTTCTTGTTCTAATGAAAGAGTAAATCTGAGGCTTTGATATCACTGCTTTGTCATGGTAATTGGAAAGCTGTGAATTCAACACGATGACTTTACTGCAGGTTGAAGAAAGATGTTGAACTATGAGGAAGAGAATTTATTTAAATGTCAGTCTATATAAATGGTCAAAGGTCAGTAAAAGCTATGCAATGTAGAACATGGAGGCTTTTTTTAAGTGTGATGTACTTGAAACAATCCTATATGAAAATCTCAGTTTATGCCCATTAGGCCCATGTTTCATACTGAGTTTGCTAATACACAGTAACATAAGAATTAGAATACTCAGAAAAGGAGACTGATTATTGTTGTTAAGTTCAACAAAATTGTTTTTATTCTTGTTTTCTTCACCTCTTCACCTACATCAAATTATGTGGTAGTGCAATTGCTTCTAATAATTATAAAGACAAGTTGAAAGTAGCTCTTACAAAAACATGACCTTCACAGTAAATAGGGATCCATTCTGTTCAGAGAAAGACAGTACAGAAACATGGAGAAAAGTCCTTTTTTCCTATTTCTGTCGAACTTGTTTGATACTACTTGCCTGGACCAACAAAAGATTTCACTGTCCAAAATTATTAGTGTTTATGGTTCAGTAAAAAAATTAGACATATGTTTAAATATTTACTAGCTTTGTGTTCCACCTCTGGAAAAATTTAAAGGAAACAATGTCATGTTCCAAATTAAGAGCGTAATCATGATGTGAAAGAGAACCATACTACAAATAATCAGGACTTCCAAATCCTGTTCTAAGGCAAAATATTTGAAATTTGCTGATTGTTATTAAGAAAGGAAAATCACACTGAAGTTCAATTTCACCTGAACTGATTCTATACAATTGATGATTTTATAATAAAGTCTAATGGCAGTTACATGGTTGACTGGTAATTTTGAAATCTTTTGAAATCAGTTTCCAATTACAGTTCAGGGCTCCACAATAAAAAAAAAAACTTTGAAAACAACATAACAAGGAAGTTCTCTACCCCAGCAAACACCATATCTGAGATTTAATTAAAATAGGATGTATGAGACAGGAAGAAAGAGGAAAGGACAAATTGGATGGATGTTCATAAATTAGTCATAGCAGCAGCTTTAGCACTCACAAATGATGATTAGCCCACTTGCTGTATGTTTTTTTGCAGAGCTAATAAAATTCAATAGATACCTCTAGTTTGCTCACCAATTGAAGGTGCAGAGCTAAAAATTGCACCAGGCATTAGGGGTCTCAAGCCTTCCTCTTTGGAGTATGAGGAAAAAAAGCGAAAAATCACAGAGAGTCTTGAACTACACCACCACCTGCTGTTGCAATCATTATGACTCACATAATTTATTCATACCCAAATACAGTGTGCATCTGCTATTTATTGATATTTTGGTTTATTTGTCTTATTATAGCTTCTGCTTATATTGAATAAAGTTTCCAAATACTGCAGAGTATATAAATATGGATTATATATTGCTTATAAAGGCCTTTCGCTTTCACAGCATCAGAAAATGAAAAATGCATTTCCTCCCTTTCCAGCTAAGCAATATAAACATCAAAGGAAGGATTAGCATTTTAGGTCTTTGCACTCTAAATCTTTGTGTCATATGTCTTGCTGTCTTGCACAGAACATTTATATTTCTATACCTATTACATAATCAGAGCAGCGGGCCAAACATCTTTACTTTCCTCTTATTTGCATAATTAATTAAATCCCAACATTTTTGCCAAGCTATCTACACTCACACTGAAAGAACAACTGCCGCTTTTCAAGCTGAAATAAATTCATTACCTGGGATCCAAACTGCCGTTCTCCCTGCCAGGTGAAAGTTTACAGCACATAGGCAGCCCCTGCTCGTCTGCTATAACAACCCAGCCGTCAGATATCGCGGGTTACGGCAGATTCCATGGACAGAATCCCAGATGGGGTGACTGTAAAACCAGAAGGGCCTTGAGGATTGTGCTGCAACCACCTAAAGGGGCTTGGCTGCCAGAAGGCAACACAAACCTTGGCTGTCATATGGGATGGAGAAGGCTTGAGGCTGAAGAGACTCAAGATGTGATGACTTCAAGCCAGATTCTTTCGGGAGGGCTCTTATGAAATGGCTCCTGTATAATGGAGACTTTAACAGCTTAAAGATGGCAATATAAGTTATTGTCTGCCTTGGATTAATTTCTTTCAAACAAAGTAATCCAGGCTGATACAGAGATTCATGTTACTGCAGGCCCTATTTAGTGACTTTTTTTTTTTCTTTTCCTCATCTATACTTGTATTTTAAATCTCTTTTTCTGCAGCAGGAAGCATTCTGCCAAGTCGGTAAAATGAAAGAAATTCCATGCAGAGATCTTTGCCTCCACTGTGAAAGTGCCTACTACGTCTGAAGTTGAATGGGAGGAAACCAGGATGTTAAATATGTGGATACTTAGCTATGCAATAAGCCATTTGGTCAACAGGGAAAAATCTGGCTTCTTGAAGGAAGGCAGCACAGCTCTGCCTGCTTTCCTTTATTTGTTATTTCTAGGTTTTCAATCCTCTGCACAGAAGGATGATATTCTGCTTCCTTTTATCACATGGGAACATTAACAACTATTTGTCAGCTAGGATTTGTCTTCACAAAGTTACTGCAAGCTAGCTACAATGGCGATGACCATGCAGGAGGCAGGTGGTCTTTCTTACGTACAGAGCCTTTACTTTGAAATAAGGACACAGACCAGTACATACCAGTTTGCTGGGGAGCCACAGACACTCCAGAGGTCACTCCACAGCACAGAAGCAGCACAGACATGTCCTCAGCTGTTGAATTCACTGTGTTTTGCACTGATGGCTCTCCAAATGCAGGTCCTCACCCTGCTTACACTTACAATTTCACCAAAATACATTCTTCCACCAGAGTTTACATGACAATGAAATTATGCATGTACCTACACACCAACAGGTTTGAAAACACACCATGAAAGAAAATCACTTTCAAATGTAATGTTACTTATTTTTGTGTTTGGTTCAACAGTTCTTGGGCTGCAAAACTTATTATTTGCTATAATTCTGTGGTGTTCACTCATTTTTGCTTATTGGACAACAAAAGCTGTGTGAGCTCTAGTTCCCAGAGGAGTTTCACCACGCCCAAGTATGAGAGTGGATAATTAGGCTACAGAAATAATCTAATACACTGAAAGTTTGGAAAAACATTTTAGGTATTTTCTGATTTTTTTTTTTTTTTAGAATCAAGCAGCAATGGGTTTGGGTTCCTTTAATATTCCAGCTATTACTTTGAACTTCCCATATCTAATAGTTTTTGGAATACAATGGCCTATTCCACAGTGAGTCAAATGTTGTTTCAAAGATCATGTTCCTAACTGAGCTTTAGCATTAGGCAGGCACTCATTTCTTTGGCATTTTGCTGTATAGTGAAGATTGGTTTGTTAAAATTTTGTTCTTCAACAAACTCTTTAATCTCTTAATTAAAAAAAAAAGGCAAAGAAACAGCCCCAAGAAACAAACATTCAAACTCTGTCAGCGAAAACTACATTGAACCAATTTAGAATCAAGGAAATCTTCAAGGGATCTTCCCCAGGAATGAAAACCAGAAAAGCTTTCAGATCTTTCTCCTGCTTAATGCAAAGCATACAATTTGGTATTTTTACTTTGCAACTCGCTGTCAGTGTTAAATGCAGAGTTCTAATGTCATAATGCATACGGAAATGTGATTTTTCTGAGTTCCTCAAAACTTTTGGAAGCTGTGACTTCTCATCAAAGTACAGATATCATGGAAGCAGGCACTAAATTCAGTTCTATAGGGAGTGTAAAATAGAAGATTTTTTATCAGAGTTATATGAAGCATACAATTACAGAAAACCCAGGAATAGTTTACATCAGAGTTTGCCATTTAAAATTTATTCTCAATACTAAGTATTTATATAATGAGTAATGGATATATCTGAGCTCTGACAAATTGGACTAGGGCAGAATCAGCTCACAGTTTTCACAGTTTCTGTAAAATAGAACTGAGATTTAATAACATTGTCTTTATTTTGCACTTTTTGCACATAACAAGGCTACTTTTGTGTCATTTAAATTTGCTTCCTTTGATGTAGTAATTTCCCCTCTAGTTTAATGGCTTTTACGTTCTTTGCTTGTAATAAAAAAAGGCTATCCTGTGTTGAAATGCGAGCTTCTTATAATCTACGGTGCATTTCACTTAACTTTATTAATTTACCTTTCAGTGTTGTAGAAACTGAGATTACACAACCTCATACCTGCTGTTGCTGCAAAAATTACAAACAGTTGCCTGTTGATAATTTCAAAGGTACATACAGTTATAACCAGACATGTTCATACTCACTACTGGTTTTGGATAGAAAATACTCAATTTTTAATTACTAGAATATCTGAAGTAATCATTCTTTGAAGAAATTTCTCTCTTGATTTATCGAGATATATGGGTGGAAAGATAATTTAAAATTTATTAAGGAAATTCTTTTCTGTCTGTCAAGTCTCAGCAGAAAGAGGTTTTTTTCTGTCTTTCAGGTTATTTGCCCCTGCCCCTGCAGATTCTGACAGTGTTGTTAACACCACCATATTTCACCAATCATATGAGACACAATTCCAAGAGTTGCTGGAGAGACATGAGGGCAAGAGGGTGCTAGATTATGAAGGGGAAAATGAAGACATAGCAGACCAAAAGGAGGCAAACACTGAAAAGAGATATAGCAGAAGGAGCAGAAAAAACGAGCATGAGGGATACAAGTGAATCCCATTTGACTATTTGAAACATCACACACACTGCAAGTAACGATTTACTAGGACAGTCTTGGTGTTCACTGTATTATTGCAGTATTTCATTACACCCCAGGTATCAGCCTGGTTTTATTTACCTATCTGTCTTTCTCATTTTGTCCTTAACATCCGGCCTTCAAAACGCATGACACGAAATATTTGGCCGGAGACCAAAAAGCAGCGACACGCCTGTCCTGGTTTTATGTCCGTACGTGGCAATTTACAGATTAATAGGAGTTAGTGCTACAGCCTGGCTTAAAGCTCGCTCCTTCTCACACGGAGCGAGCCATCACTGCAAAATAAAACCCGGAGAAGCCAGCTGGCCTCGGCCGCATTGGCAGCGCTGCAGCCGAACCCCCGCGGGGGAAGCGGGACCCGGAGCCGGGCAGCCGCGACGGCGGGGAGCGCTGCCGCCTCCGCCGCTAGAGGGGACTCGGGACCTGCTTTCCTGAGGAAAAAACGGGAACGGGCTGCATTCTAGGTTCTAGGGAGCCCGAGCTGCATTTTGGCTCCGCGAGAAAAGGGAAGCGTCTGGGTGCGGGTTACAGAGCGGACAAGCGGTTTGCACGCTGGTTTGGGACGCGGAGTAGCTGGGTGGGTGAGGCTTAGATTGCCAAAGAAACTTTAATGCGCTTCCTCGCTCCCAAAGTAACTTTGTGTTAGAGACTCCCTGTTACGAAACGTGGAAGGGTTTCATAAATCAGCGTCATAGCAAATAGGTTTTAAGCTTCTTAGAGATCCCATGCCAGCAAGACTGTGTGCCATGCCATTCGGGTGCCCAGCTTCTTGTAGCCTTCCCACCCTTCTTTTATAAACTGAGATGGAGGCTTTGGCTGGCGATAGAACACTGCAAAAGGGAACCAGAAGGGCAGTCAACAGGAGGAAGCCTACAAGTGATGCTTCCCCGGCTCTTCTTCTTTCCCTCCTGCACACTAAGACTGAGGGCTGGGGACCCGGCAGGTCCGCCAGACTCTCCGTGCCCCCGTTGGAGTATGAGTATGGCCGGGAGGGCTTCGGGGTAAGGTGGGAGGGCGAACCCAAACTGTGACCGGGCCGGGGCCCCGTACTCCCTGTGCACTTGGCAGGGGAAAACCCCGTGTTGTTGTCGGCCTGGCTTTTGGGTTTTTCATTAAGAAAAAAAACGGATGCCGTAAGGGGGGGAGGAAAATGAAAAGGGAAAAAAGCGAAGGTGGGAGATTGCCTGGAGGGGGGGTGAGGCCCGCGGGAACGGAGGGCAGCCCGCGGGGGCAGGACACGGACAAAGGGCGGCGAGGACGAGGGGCGCAGCCCTGCCCCGGCCGTAGCGGCGCGGCAGCGGGGGTCCCCGGCGGGCGGGGGGAGCAGCCGAGCGCGGAGCCCACACTGCGGCACCGCCGAGGGGGCGCCGGCCGAGGCGCTCAACAGGCGCTGCCGCCGCGCCGGGACGGGGCCGGCACATGGCAGGAGCCGCGCTCGCTGCCAGCCCCGTGCCAGGCGGCGGCGGCGGCCGGGAAGGGGCTTGGCCGCCGCTCGGCGGGGCTGCCGCGCCGCGGGGCTCTCCCGAGCGGGACCCACCCTGCCCGCTGAGCCGGGGCCGGCAGCCCGGCGGGCAGCGCCGCCGCTTCCTTTGTGTGCGTGAGGGGAGCTGCGGCGGGTCCCCCCGGCGGGCTGTCAGCGCTGCCCGCGAGGAGGCGGGGAAGGGACGGGAAGGGAAGGGAGGAGGCGAGGGAAGGCGCTGGCAGGGCGGCTCTCTCGTTCCCGTCACAAGGTAAGCGCTGCTCCCCAGGGCGGAGAGAGGCGCTGGAAGCGCCGCGGGGCCCTTTGCCTGACCTGCCGAGCGGCTTCTCCCAGCCCCGGAGAGCGGCCGGCACCTCCTCGGCGGGTCGCCGCCGCCTCCTGCTCCCCGGCGGCGCGGGGAGCCGAGCCCGGGCTGCGGCGGCGGCTCGGCGCGGCGCGGCTCCGGCACTTTGCGATGGGCTGGCGGCAGCGGCGGCCGGACAGCAGCGGGGGCCGACGCGGGGCTCGCAGCTAAGGGGCGAGGAGGAGGGACCATGGCCGCATCCAGCAACTCCAGTTTGTCCGGCTCGTCGGTTTCCTCCGGTAAGTTTCTCCAGCGAGAGCCGCATTTCTCCCCTCCCTCCATTTTAGCAGGGAGCTACCTGTCTGCAGAGCGCCTCGCCGTCCCGCTCGCCCCGACCGCGCGGCCGGCGCTCCCCGAGCCCCGGGCGGGCGCTTCCCCGGGGCAGAGATGCTCCTGCCGGGGTCGGCTGTCCCTCAGGCGGCACCGAAGGGGGAAGGCGGTACGGGGGGGAAAGCGCGGCGGGGCCCGGTTCGCCTCCCCGCCGCCCTGCCGTGCCTTTGTGTGGGGTGAGGGAGAGAGGGGAGCCCCGCGCCCGGCTCCCTCGCCGGGGGAGCAGCATCCCTCCTGGGTTGGGAAGGGACGCGCCCGCAGCCCCCGCGCCTCCGCGTTACCGGGGGCTCCCGCCGCGGGGCTCGGGGTGAGGAGGGCATTCCAAAACCAGCGCGCATCCTCTGCCGTGGTCCCCGCGGTACGGGACCGGCTCTGTACCGCGCCCCGGCGCGTCGTGGTGCTCTGGGGCGAGCGGGGGTTCCCAGGCGTGCCGCTTGGTGTGTGCTGTGGCACACCTCGCGTTTTCAGTACTTCTAGAGGACCGGGAACAATTAAATTACCGATCCAGATTAGACATGGTCCAGGTGACGGACTGCCCCAGGGTTTCGGCCGCGGGTGTGAAGAGCTTGTGCCTGCTCTGTGTGTTGGGGGTGCTGGATGGCAGGCGCTGCGCTGCTCTGCGGAGCTCTGCCCCGCTCACGGTGGGGGCCTGGCTGCTCTGCAGACCCGCGGGAAGGCGGAAAAGTTACGGTCCCTTTTTAACCGAGGCAGCCTGAAATTGAAAGCAGTGATCGGAGAGTACCACCGAGAGTGCCTGCTGCTTAGCTCACGAGCAGTTACTGTAATGTTTGAGTTATGAGAAATTGGCTGAGAGTAAGAGAACATCCTGGCATTTCAGTGGGCTGAAGGAGTAAATAGAAGCATGAACAACTTAGGGGGTTTCAAGGGACTTGTGACTCAGTGTTTTGTTTGAGGTGTCAGACTGAGATTTTTAAGAGCATTTCTTAAACATAGCAATATGTGCTGTGAACATCAGACAAGCTCCTCTGACTATCAGTGCAGCTCTAGCAAAATATAAATAAATGTAAAGGCCAATGAGCAACTACGGGGTTTTTTTAAAGACAATGTATGTAACTTACACAACATATTCTATGCCACTGTGCCAATGTTCAACACTTAGAAATAGATCCGAAGAAGGAACTAGATCCTAAAAGCATTTTTAAACAGTTTTAACAAAAAAAAACCACACAAGCATTGCAAGCCTTTATTGCCTTAACTTGAAAGCACCTGAAAGAAGTAGGCACGAGAAATTCTACCTTGTGTTCATATTCACGATGCAAGAGTTGCAAGACCAGAATGAAAATAAGCATGAATCCAGCCAACTTTATGGCTTATTAGTGAAGGTACTTATTTGGGCAATGTGGTTTTATTTTATGCATCATTTGTATATTTTTGCATCTAAGTTATGTGATAAAACCAGAAACAACTTTAAAAGCTGAGACTGGAACCTGTGACTCTCTTCTTTGGTGCTTTAACCATCAAGCTGCAGAAGCACGTCCCCAGTTTGGAGAAAGTGTGTAGCTCCCTTGCTCCATTAATCTCATGGTCTTTCTTGCATACTGCTCCAGTGTCTGCAGAAGGATACTGAATGCATACCTCTGAACCCCCTCTGGCTTTACTAAATCTGGGCTTTAGGATTCATCTTGTGAATTGAGAGGTGTGCATACCCTGCAGTGTTGGTTCAAATGCCTGAAATGCAGGGAAGAGTGGGAGTTCAGGTACATTCTTGGTGTGAGCAGTTGATGTCATCCAACTCCAGGTGGCCTCCTACTCACCAGGTAAATCTAGCACCAAAAGTAACATCCAGCCAAAGAACTGAGATCTAGGCTTTTAATGTCCTTCATTAAAAGATGCACATCAGGAGTTGACACTTGACACTAGCCTGCTTTGTATTAAGCCCTTAGCTGTGGCCTACAACAGTTTGTGGTTTTTCTTTTGTTTTGTATTTTTGCAAGCATGAGCACAGCTGAGCCTTGGCCCATGCCTTAGGTGACCCAGTAGTACGACTAATAAATACTGTCAAATACTCTATAAAGCAACTGAGTGCCCTTGACTTTCATAACTTATGACCTTGGAATGGTTTTTGGTTTTGTTCCAGTTTATTCAATCTATATTTTTCTATGCATATATTAACCAGCAGTTAAATTTGCTGCAACATGATAAAGTTGCCAATATTAGCAGACACCATATCTGACTATGTGCAGCTGTATTCTGGCTGTCTGTGGTTTAAGTTCTCAGAACTTAGTGAGTCTTAAAGCATTTTGTTTACATGGTCTAAACAAACAGTCTTGCCTTAAAATTTAATTTGGTAGAACTTATATGTATGCTTAATGTGCCAGTATGAAGATTTCCAAATAGTATAATTATTTCTGTTCCACAGAAGAGGGGAAGTTATACTTCCACACTACATTCTACTAATAGAAAAAGGAAGTGAAGTTTTAGGTTGATAGCAGAATACCACACTGCAGAGCTCAGCTCTGC
Source organism: Cinclus cinclus (assembly GCF_963662255.1). Lineage (NCBI taxonomy): Eukaryota > Metazoa > Chordata > Aves > Passeriformes > Cinclidae > Cinclus > Cinclus cinclus. The sequence continues at coordinate 34,210,028 of NC_085046.1, forward strand.
CACTACTCATGAATGCTGCCAAAGCTCGAGAATGTGTTACTACTAGTGACCATTTGTGATGTAGCATTTCTGCTTCAATTCCTGCCAATTTGTGTCAATGAGAAAGTTAAACAGTTCAAATATATTTATTGTGAGGAAGCTGACCAAGAATTTTATGGTGTAGATATTCTGCTTGCCCACTTATATTTCTGTAAATGTGCAAGTGGGATTTATAGTCTTCACGTGAACTTGTGTCTGCATAAAGGTCGGAATCTGGTTCTGTTCTGGAGTGGTTATTTATAAGCACTACCTGCCCAGTGTCATGGCATGGTGGTGAGCTGTAGCTGTTGTACAGCTACAGATGGGGAGCTAACATGCATGGAGAGCTATGACTTCAGCAATCTACTAATGGTAAGGCAAATATTCACACTTAGAAGGCTGTTGCTCCATTGATTTCACAGCTGAAGGATCTGTCCCTCCTTCAGAACTTGTGTCTGTGTGCTCGTCTCAAGAGCCACTGTGAGACTGCTAATTATAGGTTCAATAATATTAGGTTCTTGTTACAGGCCCCATTTGATAGAAACCTATGAAGGACTTCTTTCAGTAAGCTGGCCCCCACTGGTTACAAAATCTACAGGAGAGCCATGGATAGTTGTACTGTATTTCTTCATATATAATTTCTTGAAGCTCTCTGCTTTTGGTAACAGAACTTAAACTGCCCTGACCACCAGCTGTTACGTTTCAAGTGAATGGGGGAGAAAGAAAGGTAATATGCTGGGGGAAGAAGGGGGCATAGTAAGCAATTACATTAGGTATTCCTCTTTGGACCTTGGATAAATCTGCACATGGTATAAAAAGCTGAAATTATAATTACTTCCACTGGGAATTCCACTTTACTTTCCTGTAATCTCTTCTTTAACACATACCCAGGTGATCTATTAGCCATATTCATTGAAAACCCCTAAATTTTGTTCTTCTCCCTAGATGAAGTGCTGATTTAACTGCAAGCAGCATCTTTTCTTTCTCTCCTATCCTCTAAAGAAAACTGTGCATGTTTTTATGCTTTCCTTCATGCTGCAGTCTCCTTAAAATAGACATTCCCTTGACAGTGCCCATCTTAGTATTGACCCTTATTCTCACTCATTACAATCTTTCTTTTAAAAAACTTTTTTTGCTGTTACTGAAACTTCTTGGCTTTTTCCTGGCAAACAATCCACCTCTGCCACTCTGTCACTAGCTGCTTCCAGTTTCCTCCACCCAGTAGCCAAATACTGATTATACAGAACTGATGAACTTGAGACTCGACTTTCTGGAATGTAAATAGGAGCTTGAGTGAAGAGACCTTTGTGGCTGTGCCTGCTTTTCTTCTCAAAGAAGCAACAAATGCATCATGTTTCCCACCTAGGCTCAGTGCAGTGGTATTTCTAGGCATCATACTTCTTTGTGCAGTTGTGCCATCCAAAGTTAGTACAAAGTGGCTATAAATGCCAGCTGGCTTTTAAAGCTGCCATTCTGTTTATGCCAGATACCCTCCCTGTGGCAGGTGGATAGGTTAGATAGCTTGGGCTGTCTGTCAGGTGAGGGTCCACACAGAAGGTAAATGCAAATACAAGCCTGATAAATGATAACATGTAATCAGGCTGCCTCTGACAGCAGGACTCAGACTGTGCCAAAACCTTTGCATGAGGCTGAGCCTGTGCTGAGAGAGTGGTAACCCTGCAAGAAATTGGGTGAGAACCCAAGGCAAATATGTAAATGTATGTGCCAGTGTACCCAGTATTTTGTTTCTTCTCTGAGCTCCAAAGGCCAGTTTGCAGGTGCTAGGCTGAAGGGATAGTTCAGCAGCTTTCTGCTTCCCATCTGAATTGGTGCTTCTTCGTGTGCTGTAAGCATTTTGAGTAATACCTGTCAGTAGAGCAGGTGATAGAGTTAAAACACACATGCAAGCTTTCTGCTGCAGGCCGAGAAGTGGTTGTGTGTTTTGTCAGGGCGTTTTTACTTTTCAGCTGGGTCCACTGCTCTAATGAAAGATAGCTGCTTCTCCCTCAACCCCCTCTTTTTGCAAACTCAGATGCTATATAGAAGACTGTAACAAAATAAAGTCACTGATTATTGATGTTATTTTTAATTGAAAATTAAACATTTTTTTTCTGTCTTGAAGTTCACAGAAAAAGGCCTTTAAGTATCATTTCAGAAGTGATTCTTAATTAATAATTAAGCTTATGGTGTATAAACTATTACTTGCAATAAAATTTAAAGGCAGTGAATTGTTGAGTTTTTTAAAATAAATGGGCATGAGTTATTTGAAGAAAGCATAGTTCTCAACTATGGGTTTTTAACATCTACATTTTGAGAAGGATTAAAAAATGCTTGTCAAGAGAAGAAGAAAAATCTTTGATGGTTCCAGTAACTTAGCAAGGTCAAAATAAAATATTAAAGGCTCATGACTCTCTGGGGGTCATGAAGGTGCTGTGATGTGAAACAGGCAGATATATTATAAAAACGAAAGTCAACATGGACCGATTTTAATTAAGATGCATGCAAGTGGGAAGAAATGAAATTGCTATTGTACAGAGATTCAGAGAGATTCTAATTGGGAAAAAGATTAGTAAATGAAAATAGATGTTTATTCTTAATGATTTAATAGAAATAGCGTTGTGAAACTGGCACATGAAAGCTACTGAAATCATGCTGTCATTATGCTGATAAGGTGCTGCTTTTAATTTTTAAAAGGGCAATAAGGGGTTTTTTTTAATTTCTGTTCTTCATGCCAAGCTTCTGCTGGCCAGGGTGTTCTTCCTCTAAATTAAAGCTGAAGTCTTTTTATCTGATGATTACAAAGAACTCACCATTCTTATTAAAAATAATAAAAATTCAAAAGGGAAAAATGCCATAGTACTCCATTCTGATGTAGTGATTGATTCAACAGTTAGTTACTGAATATGTAGGCTGTGATTATTTGAGAATATTAATAGCCTGGAATTTGCTACATCGCATGTCTGCTTCACAGTTTAGCTTATAAGCACTCTTGTTCTGTAAAGCAAAAGTCTCATTCTTCTTAAGGATCTGCTTGTCTTACAGACATATGTGGAGGATCAGGTGAACAGTCTTTCGTGCTGGCATGCTGATGACCTTTTTGGATATCCGTTCTGTTGGAGTTCTTGACTTCTGTTTGATGGTTCTGAGAAAGCTTACATATGCCAAATGCTGAGTGATTGTAGGCAGGAATATTTTTACATTGGTGAGTGTTATAATGAGGCCTCTAGTATCCCCATGTCCATAATGTTTTACATGTCTGAAATCATAATGATTTAGCTTCTGTGGGACATAGGTAAGTCTTAAATCTGGGGTAAAAAAAAAAAGTTTTTTCAAAGTTGATTTGTTTGTATACATACCTTTGGCTAAAGGGCAGCACTGACTGGATTGGCCTCACTTACAACATTGAATGCTGGCAGAAGCTGTTCCCATGCTGGGGAGCCAGTCTGTTGTCACTCGTTCTTCTCTTTTACCAAAGGAAGAGATATTGAGGAGATTAAATATTTGGAGACCTCTGTGTTAGGGAATGGCACATTAATACTAATATTTTGTTGCAGGGAAATGTAGTGGGATTTTTACAAGAAGCTATGAATCTGTAATTCTGTACATATCACATTTTTTACAGGTGTAGTCACAGTTTGTCTAAGAATTATACAGTATCTAATGTAAAAATATAGTTTTAACTGGTATGATTAATGACCCATTCTTGCTGTCTTTTTCTGACCTTTGATTATGAGAATGTAAATTTGAATGTTGCATTTGGAGGTGGTTATTACCAACTATGAATCATGCAGAATTCAGCAATAACTGTTTCATCACCCTTCTTTACTCAGCAATAGTCCAAATCCCAGGGCTAGAGGGTGAGTGTATGTCTGCAGAAGGAAACTGATGTTGCAACAGTGCTGTCATAACATTAACACAGTGCAAAGTTTGCCAGTGAAACTTGACAGTGCAGGCTGATGTATTTGGTAAGGTAAGGAGAGGATGTAGGGTTTTTAAAATTCAGGAGACTACACATGTATCACATGCCTTGCTTCTGGTATTATTGATCAAGGTCATCACAAAATAATCAGTTCAGTAAATAAGACATCTTTTCTGAGGATATCTTTATCAGGCAGTCCAATTCCACAGAGACAAGATGTTTCCAGTGTGGTGCTATCACAGTGTAGAAAGTACAAGATGGGCACTTTCTTACCATCCATAAATCACGTGTCACCTGCTGTGACCTGTGTGTCAAGTCACATTTCTCAGTTTCTTCTTACAAGCTTGTCATATAGCTGTTCCTGTCTTTTCTTCTCATCTTGTTGTTGGCTGCTTAAAAATCACTTGTAGCTTTTAGATAAAGTGGTTTGTTTGTGGTGTTACACTTTTTATTTCATCATGGAACAAAAATGGATGTTAGAAGAGATTGAGACCTCTGTAAATGCAGCTCAGTTGTTGAGCAGTTGTTTAATTGCTGTAGATTTGTCTTATCTTGAAAGACCAATTGGTTCAATGTTTGGCTTCATGTCTGGTAAGAGAAAGAAATTACAAGTGCACATCATGTACAGGTGCATGGGGCACAGACATCGCAAAGGCAGGCAGAAGTTCCCTGGAGATGTTCTCCTCCCAGCAGTGTGCTGCGTGCTAGAGGACGTGTGCTGTGGTCAAATGCAAAAGAAGCCCAAGAGCTCTCTTGGCATTAAGTTTGCCATCAGAAGTCATGGATATCTGCTGCCATATTTTTCTGCTGTGTGAAGCTGCACTGATTCCACCTTAATTCCCCAATAAACTAAATTGGATTGCCTCAAAGGAAAGATGAAAGGATGGGGGGGGGGGGGGGGGGGCAGTCATGAGAGACCCAGACTCTCAATTGCATGAGAGACACATAGAATTCTCAATTTTCAGCTTCTTCAAGGCATCGATATGGTTGCTGTTAAAGCCAGTTGAGTGGCCCTTTTGGTGTGGCTGAACCCTACATTTCTGTGCATGTAGCACTGTAATATTTTGGCACATTCCACGGTGCTGTGGCTGCACAGACAGTGCCAGCCCTTGTATATCCCATTTTTAAGCAGTTATAGTGTGTGTAAGCATGTACAACTTAATAGCAAACCGTATCCTCTCCTGGCCAGGCGTTGAGGGTTCGACACTTCCTAGAACAGAGACATAGATTAACTGTGCACCCCTTTGGCATGGGGAATCAGAGATGCTGGTGGCTGACCTGGGCTGTTAGCACATTTAGATAACTTTGCAGGAGAAAGATCCATCTAGTGCTGTTAAGCACAATGATACCAGCTCTGCCTGAAGTCCCTGAGCTGTATGTAAGCTGGGAAGCTGGTGAAATATGTACGCTATAAAGCTGCTGTATTCGTTAGCACTTCCTTATGTATCCACTGATAGTCACTTTGGGAGATAATCTACTGATCTGACCTGTCGTTGCTGTTCTTATCTGTCGTGCTGGTAGAGTTACTGCTGCTGAATCAGCACACCTCTACATCTAGGTCCTGAGTTTTAAAGCCAAGGGCTCCTGAAAGAGAGGAGGAAATGGGGGTGAGTTTAAAATACAGAATGCTGACATTATGTTTTGCAGGTTAAAAACAAAACCAAAACCTGCACCTGTGTTACAAGGAGAGCTGATAGGAAAATCTTACTAACCATGTGCTGTACTGAAAAGTATATAAATTTGTCTCAAGCTCCCTTTCTTCTTTTGATTGAAAGGCTTTTTTCCTCTTCTCCTTTGCCTTGTGAATACATGAACCAGCTGGATTTATGATCCAGCTGTAGCTGGATCACATTTCATTCTTTCTGATTCCAGTATTGCGGCTAGCAATTAATGAACTTTCAAGAGCTAGAACAGATTTTTTTCATATAAGGTTCTCCAAAGCTCTAATATTTAGGGCTTTACAAAGAACCTGAATGTTGCAATCAAATATTTGTAATGCACAGAAGTGTAATAAAACTAAATTAATTATTTGTAGAAGATTTGGTTTGTTAATGAAAAACCCTTTATGAAGACAAGGTGTTCAGTCCTGACCCTTCAAGCTTCTTGGTCCCTTCTGTTCCGACTTCATCGAGTTAGTAAATCAGCAGCTACTGGATGTGGCACTGCTTTTCTGAGTATTTTTATGCAGTTTCCATTAAAGTAGCATCTGCTGTTATGATGGGACAAATATGATCATTATAAGCTATGTGGTAAAACTCCCCTCTTCCAAGTACATAACTTACTTACTTATAAATCAATTCAATTGATTTATATTATATATATATATATAACATGTCAGTTCATTGGTGATGAATTTCCAAGGATTATGTACAAGACTTATATGTAATTTCTATAATTACCTTCTTCTTGAGGGAGCACACTCTCCGTAATTCCTGATCAACTGCCAGGCAAACCAAGATGATGGACAGCTTTTAGAGTCATGATGTGATAGCTCTCTATTTGTTTTATTTTGCAATCTGAAGCATGTAGTTAGAATGTTTCATGTTGACAAATGTATTTACTGAAAAAATACTGAACCCTTTGATATCTTAACAAAAAATGGATAGGCAAATTTCAATTCTAAGCTTCCTCATGCTCCTTCATCTCTAATGTATTGGTATATGTTGGAAATTTTGCTTAAGTTTAGAGATAATGATAAATAATGAAAGAGAGCTGAAACTGTCATGGATGAAATTTAAGGCTGGAAGATATATTAAGCCATGGAAATAGTGACTGGCAGGCATGCTTTTTTCCCCTGTTCCATTATCACACTAGAAACAGCATTAACTCAGTAAGCCATTGAGAAATAAAGTTAGCTGGAGGATGGAGTTATATTGGTTAGTATTCCCAAAGTTATATAGACAAAAATAATAGATGTTTTTATTTTGGTTGTACAGAAAGAAGATTCAGGATCCTGAACTCTCTTTACAAAGCAGGTTGCTGTATCAACCCATATTATTTACCACGGTGGGAATATATGTTTTTATAATGTAAAATTGTTGGTCATTTTGGTAGTAGGTGAGTACACCTAAGCAGGGGACAGAGAAAGCCTGATAGAAAATGTTGAATGCTGGGTTCAGACCTTACCTGGTGTTTCTGAGTGAGCACCCAAATGGATGATCTGTAAGACATAGCATCAGTCACTGGCCACAGAAGCTGAGGTTGTAGCCCCTTTTCCTCCAACTGAGCCAGCAGGTGACTGCCAAAGTGAAGAATTGTCCTGTGCTGTGGTAGCATTTTAGGTACACGTGATACAGTAGCAGTTCTATGATAGGAAGTTTCAGGGTTTTATGGAACTCTCCAAGAGCTGCCTTTCCATCCACAGGGTGCCTGGAGTGGCCACTGTGGTGGCTTTCCCTATGAGAGTTTGAGTGGCTTTTCCTGCATTTGAAGAAGTATTGTGAATATATGAGGTTGTCTGGGTGTGCTGTTGGGTGGCATGGCTTGCCAGTACTTTTGCACACTGCTAAAAAGTTGTTTTATTTCCTTTCAGAATTGATGGATTAGTTCCTTCAATAAGCACCAAGAAAGAAAACCCATGAAACTCTCCTCCCAGGTCCATTAAATTGCTTTATACCATTGATTTTAAAAATAAACTTGAAGAAATGAAGTATAAGTGCAAAACCAGAGTGGAGTGTATTATTTTTAATGATTAATGTAACAGTAAATCTTTAAGCACTGGCAACTTAAGAAATCAGCACATAGTGTGTGATTTCCTCTAGCACACAAAATATGGCAAATGTGTACAGGTTATATATCAGCTTGTTTGCACGTGAAAGCTATTTTGAAAAAAGGTCGTAAGAGCTGTACTGAAAAAAAAAATATTTTCACACATGGAAATATTTTGGAATAGTTATTCTGGAACAGCTATTCCTAAACATTGTTCAGTTATGTTATAGTAATGTAGATCATTGACTTAAAAAGTGTAGAAATACAGCATTAATTGTACTCATTTATTGAGTAACACTAAGCTTCTCATCTTTCATTTTCCTTTCTGCTGGATATATTCTTGGAAGCTTATTGCTCCCATTTGTCAGAGACAGAATGCATTCTGGCATCAGAAATTTAAAACTGAACCTCTCATTTTGAAGGATTTTTTTTTTATTCTTTTATTTCAGTTTGTGTTGTTTAGCCCAGGAGCTGATCATATGATGGTTTAACTATAAAAGGATGAAACTAAGATAAAGATGATTAATTTCAGAGTAAAACCTTGCTAAACAAAACAGGTCATTATTAGTTAGAAGTATTCATAGGCATGTGAGAGGTGCAGTCAGGGCTGGAGGTCTACTTTGCTGAATGTTGTTGAGCAGGATATTATAATTACCACTGTATCATTTGTGCTGACAACACATTTATACAGAAATCAGGTGAAAAAGTAGAGAAGAGAAGTTGCTAGCTGTATAAATACAGAATAAATGCCTGTTGGGAACAAAAATCTTGTAACTTGAAAAATGCTAGGAACATGAGGGTAGTGTATGTAAACTACAGTCAAAATGGTAAAGAACTGGCACACTTTTACTAATGACCTGTATCAAAATGTGTGTATATGTTTAAGAAACTAAAAGGAATGAGAATCTTTAGGAAAATAACAGGAATTTGCTCCCCACCCCCCATGAGCCATTTCTCCTTTAATTCTATTAACTGAGAAGAAGGAGGCATATTGTCTCTAAAGAGTCACTGCAGAGAACTTTGGCTCGTGGAAAACCTTTTCTGTCTTGTGTTTGTTTTAGATCTTTTGATCTCTTTTGGTTTGATGAGTGTGTGTCATCACTTGGTATTACAATTCCTTCCTCTTGCTCAGATGTGACAGTAATAAATACATTCACTGAAAAGTGTAATTTAAAATTTATATTATTCACAGTTATTGGCAAGTACTGTAGCCTAAGTGATGAAAATGAGGGAGAGTCTGGTTCAGGTTTATTTTTTTAAAAAAATAATTTATTTGACTTATCAATGTGCATAATAAGCTTATGAAAATAGACTTTTCAAAAATTAAGTAAGAAAAAAACTCAATATAAAATGATTATAAGTGTAATTGAGTAGTGTAATTTACTTTCACTTTACAGGAAAAGGCTTTCAGCTCCACCTCTTAAGCAGCTTTAGAAAATGGCACACTGACTCCTGGCAGTAGTGTATTGATTGAAAGCGTTCCAAAGCATCTAGAAAGCATAAGTGTACATAAATTTGTCTGAAAGGGGTGTGTTTTATAGAAGGAAACTCCACCACTGTCTAGGGTTTGTAGGAAGTATATTAACTTCAAAAGTACTGGAAATACTATAATACGTAATTAAAAGCTTGGTAACAGCAGGATTTCTTTAAAAACTCTTTGTTTCATCACCCTGTAAATACTTAACTAATCTTCACAGCACCTGTTTCACAACTGGGAAGAAATTAGGCAGAAAAATGGAACCACTCAACTACTACCATGAATAAAATTAAAGTCTAAATAGAATAAAAATGAAAGATTCATCAGGAAACATTCTTTTTTCATCAGTGAATGAATTGTGGTTCCTCCTTGGACATAATTGGGAACTTTGCCTCATATAAAGGATGTATTTCCCCCCCCCCCCCATTCATATAGTCTGCCTTATTTTGGTTTTGTTTAATAATATGTCTTAATTTGTCACATTTTTGGTTCTTTTTATTAAATCAGTTTACAAAATGCTTTGTGTCAGTAAAATTTAGATAGATTTCTTTTTGTTTATTCCTCCTCTGTCATATGTCTCCCCCTAGATGAAAAGCTTTTCTATGCTTAGGGTTAGGTAGACTTAGGCTTAAACCAGTTAAGTAACTGCAAGAAATGTCAGTGACATGAACAGTGTTATCCTGGATTTATGTTCTAACAGCTACTTAGTCTGATGCTGACTTTCCGCATCCTTGATGATCAGACTGTTCCAGAGTAAACATTTCAGAACAGATTTATTCACTGCTACATACTTAAAGAAGTTTGTGCTGTTCATTTCTGGGACTGTGGAGCACCATTTGGAATAGCAGCTGCTGAGGTAACAATTTGGACACGTCCCCTACCATCCTTGAAAGGAGAAACATCGTGGGCGCACAAAACCTTTCCAAAATATCAACGACATGCAAGCCTGAAAGCATTTGCATATTTTATTTTAACAGATTTTTTTCCCACCATGAATATGTTTATCTTGCTTGCAGATACTGAGTATGTTTGTGCAATGTCAAGCAGGAATGACTTGAGGACTTTTTGTATATCTAGGGCTCCCATAAGCTCAGGAGCGAGGGCATTTTCTTTCTGATTACGTGCCAGGTTGTGACAAACTTAAAGAAATATGATCTTATGGGTAAGACTTAGTAGTCAGCTCAGTTTACTGTATCCTGTGATTTATTGAAGCTGCAGTCCATGTAATGAGAGATGCCAGCTCTCATTTGAGGGAGCTCCAGGAAAGAATGAGAAACTCACCTTCAGGCCTCAACCAAATTTCTGAAATGCTGAGGAAAAAAAAAAAAAAAAGTTTTGTAGTGAGGTTATTACTTTAAACCAAACCAAATTTTAAGCCAGCCTGTCTTTATCCCACTGCCCTTCCAAAAGCAGCCAGACCTCCACCCTTCTGCCTAGTAAACACACCAGTGTTTGTAATCCTAAAGGACCAAACCTTGGGGACAATTGGCTGAGTCCTTCCATCAGAGAATCTGCCCATAAGTGTTCTATGTGTTCTAAGTGTTAAATTCTAGTGGTTGACCTGTCAGATCAGTGTTCAGTTCCTGGCGGTGCAAAAGGGGAATCAAACCAGATCTGCTACTAAATGTCTGAATCTGCAGTGCTTCTGTGGGGTTTATATTGTCAGGGGTATATTTCCTTTGGACAGGCTTAGTAAGAGGTATACAAAAATTGGCCTTAACGGTGGTGCAAATATGAGGAGACTATCTCCAACCCTTCGCAGAACTTTGTCAAAATGTTTTGCTCATGTGGGTCCTTGCTCTCCTTAACTTTGGAAATAGTAGAATAAAGGTATGAGAAGATAGGTGAGCCAAAAAGTATGAAGGGGGAGAAACAAAATTCCTGTAAAATGACTTTGTTCCATTTTCCCTGTTCTTGGTCCCTTTGCAGGATATTAGGCTGTGCTGGGCAGCTGGCTCTATCACAGCAGCCAGAACAGCTACTAGAGCTTGTTTGTGTAGGAAGAGCTGCAGACCTGTGTCCTCCTTCCACCTGCACCCACCAGCCAGTGCTGCATAAGGATAGGAAAAATGCATGGAGTAAACTCCTGCAGGATATTTCACTGGCATCCAAAGATCTGTGGCTTGGGGGATTCCTGAGACAAAAAGCTGATCTCTGAACTTTAATAGGAATTTTTCATTCCTGTATTTGAATGAGTTTGGTAAGTTGTTATATGGACCCATGTAAACTTTGAACATCCTGTGAGGAAGAGCTCCAGACTTTGAATGTGTTATGCAAAAAGATGCCTTTTTCAGTTGCTTTTGAACTCATATGGCTGATTTTATTTCATACACCGTGCCACTTTTATTTGAATGAACAGTGAAAATCAATTTTTATACACATGTGAAATCTGAAGCAGCATAAAGCCCTTTATCATTATGCCACAGTCAAATCTTTTCCAGCCTGAAAAGTCAGAGGATACCTGGATGTCTGGTCATCCACATTTATTAATCTTTTCCTGTCATCAGGTAATCCTCTAAAAATGGACCAGAAATTAAAACAGTCATCATGGGATGGATGCATTTTATATTTATTCCACTGAAGTTAGGATGTGTTCTCAGTTCCTTAGTATTTACTTTCTTTTTTCATTTGATATTTTCATGCTTTTATGCGAATTGTGTTGGCTTGCCCAGTACAATGCATTACCATGTGTCTGCCAGTACTGTTCTTTTCAATAGATTTTTTATCTATTTGAGACTACCTGGGCTCTTTTTCGGCTTTCTCTTGGGACCCTTTATAAAACAGTCATGGTGTAAGCCATTTTGCAGTCTTTTGGTTCTGAGGCAGTTTTAAAAGAGGCAGCTACTCAGTGCTGTTTCATCCATGTTTTCATAGTATCTTCTGATCTGTGCAAATTGTTATTGTTCATCTCTTCATTCTGTAGCCTTTTCCACCGAAATCCCCACTCAAAATGGATGATCCAGCCAGTACCTCATAAAGAAATGTTCTGACATGTCAGCTTCTCTTGGTTATGGGTTTTCTGTATGCAGTGCTCAAAATACTTTTCTGCTCTTGAGTGCTGCTTTTATCTGCTGATCATCTATTGCCAAGTTTTGCATTCAGATGTGACAAAGGGGGCTGTGGTTAGTTCTTATGTCTTCTCATAGTCATTTCACAAGCTGTCTTTTGACTTACCCAGTTGTGGTTTACGTTTGCTTTTGTTTTGGGTTGATTTTTTTTTTTTTTTACTTATTTAGCCAACAATAGGTCATGAGTCTTCCTACTAGCTTTCAGAAGGACATTTGTTTGCTTCTTACAGCCTCTCATACCCTGTTGTTAGCTACACTGGCTTGCTACACTGGCTTGGAAAGTGGTAACCACTTTCCCAAATCTTTTTGTGCTATGTGGTGTGTATTTGTACTCAGCCTCCAGCGTGGTATCGCTGTTTACCATATTACCTGGGAAGGTTTAATTCTCTTAGCTTCCCCATTTAGCTAGCTTCCTTTCAGCAAGACTTAATGTATCCTCCAGGGTGACTTAAAAATCAGATTTTGAAGATTTTTATCAGTCCTGTCAAAATTTCTTGGTATGTGTATCAACACTACCTACAGTTACAAACCCATTAAAGAAGTCCAGACTGTAAGAACTAAGTATGACTGTATAAGCACATGTGTCTGTTCATCACAGATAGGGAGCAGATAATAATTCTTGACAAGAGGAATAATTCTAAGTGTAGAATCTAGGCAGTCAGGTCTGGGTTTTGTTTGTTTTTATCAGGCTCTAAACCAGCAGAAACTGTCTCTTCAGATGTGATGCTGTCGGCTCCAGCACCTGTGGCAGCCTGAGGGTCAGCCAAGCTGCCTTTGTACCCAGAGTCTGGGAAGGGAGATCTCAGTTTTGAGCTCCTGCAGTTTGGAATTTGGATGGAGATAGTTTTGCAAGACTGCTTGTGCAATTAGACGTACACTTTTTGGAACTAAAGTGGGAAAACTTTATTCCAGGAAGAATCTTGAGCACTCCCCTAAAAACAGCGTGTCTTTGTCACATATCGCTGTGATAAATCCAGCTGAGTCAGTGAGTGTTAGTGAAAAGCCTTAATAAGTGTGGACTAATGTGGTCCACGCAAGTTTAGTAAAGTCATGACACTTAGCTGTGGTATTGTTTTTGATGAAAAAGCATTTTAGAGAGTCAGAAGCGTAGGGGTAATTGGATTGCATCATAAGACATCACTGACACTGCTGCTCAAAGGGAAGAGAAACTGAGAGGGATTAGTGATTTGCAAATATTTTAAAAGAAGCATGTAAAAGAATTTCAGAAAAGATGAAAAAGTGAGCAGACATTCTTCTTTAAACCAGAATGAGGCAGTTTGTTTAAATTTAATGGTAGACTACAGATACATGTACATGTACTCAGAAGCTGCCACATTACCCAGCCATTAATCTTGATCTGACCTGTTCCAGACAAGAAGCACTTGCTCTGTGAACTTTCTTCTTTAAACTTCAAATGTGAGCTCTCTTTATGATAAATTTTTTCCATGCTAACTTTCTGAACCTCCCTCCGTGTGTTTGAAATTTACAATATTGAGCTTTATCTGAAAGCAAATTTATTTTTAGACCTTGCAAGAGAATAGTTCAGCTGTGTGAGTAATGTGCAGAGACCGGGCAGCCTGGAAATATTCCTCTCTGAGAAGCATCTCTCCTTGGCTGGGCACAATACCGTTCAGTTTCCCCATGGCACAAAGAGGTGTAGGGTGTGTGGTTTCAGGTTGTTCATTTGTAGTTTATTAATACTTTTTAAATGTGATGGTAAGGGGTGGGGCTCTATGTTAATTAAGGAAAAGCTGACACTGAAATATATTCCTGTGAATGGATAGGGAGGTCTATTCCAGAAGCAGCAGAAATAACACCCCAGAGGCTTCCATCTGACTGGGATGATGTGCCCCCACCTCTCCCTTTCCTGAGGCATCTCCCCAGGGAATATGTTCCTCCTGAATGCACCTGCCATGCTCTGTGTAGCTCCCCTCCGTCTTAGCCCTTGCTCCCTATTTTATTTTCACCTTGATTATGGCAATCTTTTTACCTTGCTCAGAGTAATCCCTAGCACTGGAGAGGACGCGTGGAGTGGGGTCTCAGTGTGAAGATCCAGGAGGCAGCTTGAGCAGGCTGAACATCCTGATGGTGCCAGAGAGAGGTGGTGTCCCAGCCTGCTGCCTGCTCCTGGTCCCTGCTCTTCCTGCTGCCATGCGTTCGTGGTGCTGGCACTCCTCTTGTCCTTCTGTGAGCTGGCAGCTGGCACCGTTTGAGAAGCAGGGCTGACAGTGGAAAGCAGAAATCTCAATATGGCCTTTGCTTAGCAATGATCTCTCCTTAAATATGCTTTTTCTTTCTCTATGTGCACTTTTCATGGCATGTTGATAGTTCCTAACAGCTTTGCTTGAAGGGGCTTTCCCAAATGCCCAGGACTTTCTCTTCAATTCCTCATCTTGCCCCCCACCCTTCCTCCCCTCATTCAGAACTGCAAAACCTTTTGGTGCCTGTATCATTCCTTTTATGTAACAAACAATATTAACCTCATCAATTGTACATGGACTTTGCTAATTCCTTAGTATCTGAGCCATTTTTAGGTCTTAATAAAGCATCTTTGGATTTTTATTTTTTTTTTTAAATTTCAGCGCAGCTGACCATACTGGGAGCTTTCTGAGGAAAAAGCTCAAACCAACGATATTCTGTATTAAAAACAGAGCAAAAATAGTGCTGAGGAGTGTTTACTACCAAGTTATGATAAACCATAAAATTCCAAACTTGAGAATCCAGGTGCACATTTTCATAGGTTACTGTCGACATCAATATTAAAATGTAATTATCAACCATATGATGCAATGTTCCTTTGCAAAACATAAAATCGCACAGTTGGTGCTTAGAATATTACCCCATCTCTGAAACACAGTGTGTTTTATTAGGTGGGTGAGCTGGAACTCAGGAAAGCTATTTAAATGAAATGTGCTTATTTCCAGAGATGGCAATAGTCCTATAGCACCAAAGGATTAAAAAACAAAAAAAACAAACCAAACCAAACCAAACAAAACAAAAAAACCCACAAAACAAAACAAAAAAAAAAAAAAAAAGGAAAAGTGAACCCATGCGTGGACATTTTAGAGTCCTGCTTTACTGTCTGCATGAAAATACTTGGGTTGTGGGTTTTTTTTTTGTTGTTTTTTTTTTTCCTAAGGATGCAGTCTTTTTTCTATTATTTTTCCCTGTTCCTTTGAAACAGTAGACTGGAAATGATGATTTTCTGTGACCTATTGTATTAACTTGGGCTACGGCCAAGAAAACTTTTCTGCCTGGAGAAATAGTGCCAATTTTCAGGTTCAATATTTCATACTACCTGGGTGATAAAAATATTGTGAATTTCTGTGCAGCTGACAGTTTGTCTTTCTTATTCAATAAAGCTGTTACTAGAAGGTGGTTAATTATTAATCATGTAGCATTGCTTTCTTTCTTTAAACCCAAACTGTGTCTTGAGCAGCTTTAGATAAATAACATTTACCGGGGGTATATTTTACCATGAGATTTTTTTCAACTGCAGCTTTTAAATGCTGAATGAATAACTTCTTTCATATATGAAATATTTTTGCAACTGAGACTTAGATTACTTTAAGAGCAGAGAGATTATCAAACTGTGTCATTTTAGAAAACAGATTCCTCTAACTTGAACACATCCTGCAAACATTTTATTTTTAACCTGCCAGTAACTTGATAAGTTTAAGTTTTCAGATGCATGATGGTCTTAAGTGACATGACAGTGAGATAAGAAACATAAAATCTCTATTCACATGAAACACTTTGATCCCATTGAATCTTGAGAAACAACTCATTATAAATCAAATTGCTATGTAGGGAGTTTCAGAGATGACACAGATATTAGTTTAAACTCTGGAAAAATGGTTGGAAAAACATAAACCTTTTAAATCTTTTCAACAGGGAGTAAATGCCACTTACACTTATGTCTCTAAAATATCTTTGGTGGAGTACAAATGCTTTGGAGAACAGTAAAGTGGAATTGGCTCCATGGTTCAGAATATTAGATCCCCGCAAATGCTCAATAACAGATAATGAGGATATGTGAGAAATTCAACCAGGAGTGTAAAGAGAGGCTCATTCTTGCAATGAGCTCCATATGGCTACACATTTCTGCTTTGTAGAACATCACTTCTATCAGCAGGTCCCCACACAGTGCGTGGATCAGCTGTGTAGAGTTGATTGCATCATGAAAATGAAGTGGCAGCATGTCTCGGTTGGTCAGCTAAAGGTTGTGTGACATTCTTGATCATGGGGATAAAGCCTGTGATTATTTTGTTTCCATTAGCTGATTCAATTGTGTGTTTCATCCAGTTTTTCTTACAGTGTTTGTTTATTGTCAAGGATAACACATGCAGAGGCTTTGTTTGGAGTGGAAGTATTTAGTCCTAACAGCAATTTCTGGGGAGTTTCTAGTAGACAGCTTGGGAAAGGGGAGTAAAATAGGAATTCCATGAATGATTGAGCATCTTAGGCCTCTTTATCCCGTGTGCTCTAAACTACCCACTACCATGACACCGGATCCCAGTTAGATGTTGTGTGACACCCCAGCTGTAACCCTCCAGGCATTGTCCCTGTCTGCCTTTCCCTCTCATATGCTCATATTTTCCCCTCTATCCATCTCCCTGCAGCCCTCCCTCATTTCTTCCACCTCCACCTAAATCTGTAAGCCACTTCTTGAAGTACCCTCTGTGTTTTTGCTCGTGGTCCACCACCGAAAGTCACCCTGTCCTTTTGTTATTCTCTAGCTGGACATTCACTAGCTCATCAGGAAATGTGTTCCACCCATCAGGGGTTGTCTGTCTGTCTGTCTGTCTCCAGAATGACATCCCCAGTGGCATTCTGCCCTCTAACACTATCAGTGATGTAAAAGTGTTTTGAGTTCTCCCTGTCTTTTGAGTCCCACAGCCACATAAACCAACAGGAACATCATGTCTCTGAAATTTTTCACTCTCCTACATTAAATACTAATTGGGCAATGAATTACAGTAAGTTTTGTTGCCCGTGGGAAAAACAGGGACTGTCATTTTGGAACAAAGTCGAAACTCAATTTTCTAGAAATGTGAAAGCTGATTTGCTGTGTCTGCATGAGTGACTGAATGTGATCCCTTTCAGTCTCATTAGTTATATACATTTAAAAAGGCGAAAAATCCATTTGCTAGAGGTTGAAGTATGTCTGTGATTGAAACAATATCAGTATTGATAAACTTCATGATTAATTAGAACACTGAGAAACTTCAGCTTCCTGTAATTTCAAGTCAGAATTTTTCCCTTTCATCTTGAAACTTACCTTAACAATAGCAAGTAATTACATTTTTAGACAGATCTAAATTAAAGTATCCATAATTCAAAATAACTTCCAGTTCTATCTGTTTGAAAAGTGATTTGTTGTTAAATCCATCCATTCATTTCCATAAGAATGCCAGTTTTGGGGTTAGGTGAGACACTACCAGCTGGTTTGACTGATGATGCCAATACCTTATGTTCATGGGAGACATTTAATCAGTCAGGGAATTAAGGCTCTTCACTGCCTCAAATGCACTAGAAGAAGAATTTGGGGGGTTAAGTGCTGCCACAGCCTTCCAGCACAGAGCAAGGTCAACAGGTCAGCAGTGGAAGTTAGAAAGCATCTGCTGCTGCAAAGGAGTTTGTAAGGGAGGGAGCTGCAAGCACCCCAAAAGGGAGCTTAGCACTGAGAGTGAAGTCATTGCCTCTGCTGGTGTAAAATTAGTCATGAATTGAACAATCCCTGTGCTGGTCTGCGGACTTTCTCTAAAAGGTGACACTGCAAGCAGGACATGGAGTTTGCACAGGAGATCAGCCCAGTGCAAATCCAAAGGACAACATTATCATCACCTTCAAACCGAAGGCACAGACTTGGCACTTCTCACTCCAGATGTTGCATGAGCAGCTGTGATTATCATCAAAGTCTATCACACAGTAGCTGCATTATAAGACTTGAAAATGCATGGGTTTAAGCAGCAGAGGTAGAATCTGCCCCATTTTTCTGTCTAGACGTGCTTTTAGCTGCAGCATCTTGAACTAACAGAACATAAATTTGTAAAAATTGAAATACAGCAGATAGCATCTTGATGTCAGGGTGGGAAGGGACTGCATAACCATTTGATCATGACAGGGACACATGAAAACACAACTCAGTGGCTTATGCTAATATGTGAGCTGATACCTTCTTCCCCCACAGCAGAACTGTACTTTTACTTCTTGATTGAATGGCAAATACTGTTATTGAAGTTCCTGTTTATTTTTTTAACGTACATTTCTAAACTCTTTCTTAATTCTTTGCAAATACATTTGAAGCATGAAGAGTGATTTATAAAAAATGAGCCTTTGACCATTTTAAGATCCACATTCAATAAAAATACCATTCGATTTCCAAGCAAAAAAGGATACAAAGGGATGATGGCTTCACTGTACTATAAATTTTATTTGCACTCCATTGCAGTGACTGCTGCAAGGCTGAGGTAGTTCTCAAGATACTTAAGTTTTTCCTGCTTGCAAATGTTAAGAGTAGCATATCTGACAAGCACAGGTTCAAACTGAGATTCAAACTGGTAATAAGAATTACTTTCAGTCTTGAGGAGAGCCTTTGTAATGAACCAGGATTTCCACAACTTTTGAGTGAGACACTCTTGACATTTTAGCACTGGAGATGTTAGGGTCAAAGTGTGATCAGACAGCAGAGAGATCAGTCCTTTTAAGGGAGGAAAGCTTTTCTTTTGTCCTCATTTTCTTTTGTCCTCTTTTCTTTGAGGAAAACTTGTCTTTTCCTAAGAAATAAGTACTAGGACTAGAGGAAACTCAGCCTCAAGTTGCAGCATGGGAGGTTTAGATTCTGTGTTAGGAAAAGTTTATTCACTGAAAGGCTTGTCAAGCCTTGGAACAGGTTGTCCAAGGAAGTGGTGGAGTCACCAACCCTTAGAGGTATTTAAACCTGTGTACATGTGGAATTTGGGGTATGGTTTAGTGTTCACTTTGGCAGTGCTGGGTTGATTGGACTTTTGTCTTAGGGTTTTTTTTCAAATTAAACACTTTGTGATTCCATGTAATATACTCCAGAGAGGTATTATTTATTAAAAAAAATAATAATTGCACATGTAGGGATTTTTCCTTCCTTCCCCCTCCCCCTGGTTTCTGTAAAGAACTCTGGAAGTTTTCACTAACAACTTCTGTCTTCTTAGCTGACATATGGAGAAGCCATGATGTTGGCATGAAGTTATCTCCCAGTTACAGTGCCAGCAGTGTTCTTGTGCAGCATTGTTTAGCATAGGAGGCTGCTTTGCCTTTTGTCTGCAACTTCAGTTTCTCTGAATGTTTGTTTTTAGATTCATAATGTTAATATTGACAGCTTCTTTTGCATTTTGAAATGTTGAATAAAAAGGATAATGGTAGCAGGATATATGTTTTGTTGATCTTGTATTTATTTTTTTAATTCCCTCTCCTTTAGGTATCATTAATGAGTTCTCTGGGGCAGATATTAAATAATAGCTGTTTTAAGAGGAATTGCAACATAGAAATGCCAACTTTTTTCGTCTGAAAACCTTGTATTAGTGCTAGCATTAAGATCCATCTCAGCTGTGCAACAATGAACCGGGTGCTTCTCTGTTAACACAGAAAGCAAAGCTGTCAGTTCAGGTCAAATCCTGACTCTCTGCTCACAGCAGCAATAGGCAAGTCAGGAAGAAGGGAGTAGGATTTCCACATCCCCATTTGTTTCCTGACCTGTGGACTGAGCAATTCTGATTTGTGAAGTAACAAGGAGTAAAGGCTTCAAAATCCTTTTAAATAATAACAGACAACATTTTTGATAGCAAATTGTAGATAAAAATCCTAGCATTGTTGAAGTCAGCATTAAAAAATCCCACTGGTTTGAGCAGGGCCAGGATTTCACATGCAGGGCTGGAAGAACCCTCAGGACATTGATTGATTCTCTGTTGCCATGTCCAAGAGATAGGTAGGTGGGTAGGTATCGTTGCCTTTGATTTGCAGGGCAAGACAGGAGGATGAAATAACTTCCCTTCCTTCACAGAGAGCCAGTTATGATAGGACAGGAATTTGGGGTTCCTTGACCTCAGCAGTCAGTTCATGCCTGACACGGTCCTTTACAGAACACTTTTGTGTGATATCCCAGTGTGTCATGTTCATACTCCATTCTTTGGCCTTGTTTTTACTTGCCCATCTTTATACTTACCATTTTATTTATTGTGTACTTCTCTAGCATTTTTACTTAATTTACACTGGTTCTATTTCTGGCCATTAGATTTCCTCTCCTCCTTTTATGGTTATAACAGAGCACACTTATAAATCATCCTTTGGGCTGCATGCACTGGCTGCCTGCTTGCTCCAAAACACAATCAACTCTACCCTGTCACTATTATGTACTGACATGTAGCAGATGTATTACTATTGTTCCAAAAGTACTATTTCCTTAAATATTTTAAATGGTCTTCTTAATATTTTTAATTGGCCTTTTTGACATTACTGGCCTTCAGTCTCTTTTCGTGAACTTAATAGATGCATTCTAAAATGTGTAAATATTTGAAGTATTTGGAAGCAATCTATACAAGCTTAATTTTTATATTACTTCTGGTAGCAGACTATTCGGTTGGGTGATGTGAAATTCATTTATTGGCCCCGGTTATACATTGTATTCCACACAAAAACTTAGATTACATTCTTAACAGAGACATCATGTGAACAATGGTGGACATGCCTGCTGTATCCAACATCTTATGCTGTGCTTCTGGGAACAAATAATGTGCTATCTTTTTAAATTTCCTATTCATTTCCCCAGTCGTTCCTTGTTGTACTTGTTCTCAGTTTAATGCTGGCTTCTTTCCTCTATCAAATGAGATCTTTTGGAGTACCTTGGCATGTATTGTGATTTAATAGTCATTAACTGGGTTTTCTCTATGGACAAAGAAAGGCTGGCACAGACAGAAATCCCTGGGTCCCTCCCTCCTTTCTCTTCTCCCCTGGAGCCTTGAGCTCCAGCTTTTTAACAGCTGGGGTCTTATCTGTTCCCTGGCATTTGACATGAGGGTTCATCACTTGGTAAAATACAGTACTCATTTCTTTTAAGAGTTGCATTCAATGATTTTGTAACAGCATCAGATGGCTTGGGCTAAGTGAGCTGAATCTGAGTTTGAACACAAATTTTCTGTGGTTGGTAGTCTTTACCATTTTGTTTTTCAGTTCTACTGCACAGTCATGCTGAAATTTGCAAGTTTAATTCCTTATAACAAAATGTTGAAATGTGGCAGCTTGGTAAGTGAATTGCCACTTGCTTTCTGCTAAGCATTATAATCAGCTTTGGCTCCAAACTGAAACCTTGTTCTCAAGTACTCCAACATTTTTGATCTGGGAAAAATCCAAAATC